>NC_022016.1:42630784-42648782 GCF_000317375.1 Microtus ochrogaster | reverse complement strand
TTATTATTATTATTATTATTATTATTATTATTATTATTATTATTATTTCAAACTATGGAGCCTCATATTGCTCTGAGACCCAGAAGTTCACACTCACAAAGGAAGGACCCACTGGGAACCAATGCTGGGGGAGGCTATGCCTGGGGTTCAATTTGCTCTCTCCTTGACCAGGGCCCACATGTCTGACCTCTGCAGAGTAGCAGAAGGGAAGACACAGAGGTCAGAAAAGCAGTGGGTTGGTGGTTTCCCATCAGCCATTGGGGAGACTTTGAAGGTGAAGCGGGTTTAGAGCCAATGGTGGGGAAGTCAGAGACCCATGGGCGGGGACTGCTCTGACTCTAGGGTATGAGGCCAGTTGGTATTGCCCTAACCCTGACCTCAGGATGACAGGGAGCCACCAGGGAAACCACAAGGAGCCTGGGGACACAGGGTCAGTGCAGTTCTTTGCACAGTGCCTCCTCATTCCCAGGAGGACTCGGTTAGAAGACAGGAGAGCACTACAAAGATGTGGTCTGAGAGACAAAACCCAGTAGCCCTCCATCGGAGACACTATCGTGCTTGCCAATGCTTCAAGTTGTCCATGGGAGCCTATGGGAGATTCCTGGGTACTTTTTTCTTTTCTTTTTTTTTTTAATATTTATTTATTTATTATGTATACAATATTCTGTCTGTGTATATGTCTGCAGGCCAGAAGAGGGCACCAGACCTCATTACAGATGATTGTGAGCCACCATGTGGTTGCTGGGGATTGAACTCAGGCAATGCTCTTAACCACTGAGCCATCTCTCCAGCCCCCTATTTTTTTCTTGATTATGTTTCTATTATAACATTTTAAATAGAGATATTTTTTATTGAAAAAAGTATTAATTTAGTCTGGTGGTGCAGGTCTTTAATCCCAGCACTCAGGAGTCAGAGGCCAATGGATCTCTCCGAGTCTGAGCTGAGCCTGATCTACAGAGCAAATTTCAGGACAGTCAGGGCTACATGGAGGAACCCTGTCTCCAAAATCCAAATCATAAAAGGTATTAATTTTTTTTTTGAGAGAAGGTCTCTCTAGCCACAGCTGTCCTGGAACTCACTCTGTAGATCAGGCTGGCCTTGAACTCACCGAGATCTGCCTGTCTCTGCCTCCTGGGTGCTGGGATTAAAAGCGTGGGTCACCACATCTGGCACAAAGAAAGTGTATTAATTTTTATTGTGTGTGTGTGATGTGTATGGTGTGTGTGTGTGTGTGTGTGTGTGTGTGTGTGTGTGTGATGTGTGTGGAGGTCAGAGCATAACTTTGTAGAGTTGGTTGTCTCCTCCCACACTTCTGTGAGTTCGAGGATAGAACTCAAGTCGCCAGGTTTACTAGACAAACTCTTGGCCCGCTGTGCCAGCTCGCCAGCCACTTTTATTTATTGGCAGTGTCTCATGTAGCTCAGGCTGGCCTAAGAACTGAGGGTTATTCTCTTGCTACTACCTGCCAAATGCTGGCAACACATGCCAGGTTTTATGTGGTACTGGTGTTGAACTGAGGATGCCAGGCAAGCTCTCTGCCAACGCCTAAGGAACAGGTTAAACTGTGGTCATACTAATTCCAAAGGCCTAACGCATGGTATGATTTGTGATCCCTCTATGCAATTAGTTTTCTTCACTCCCCTTCCAGGGCATCTGGAGACTTGGGACAGCTGTAGTGCTGGTACCCTGGCTGGTATGTGACCACAGGTACATGGCTTTTGGGTCTCTATATCTAAGCAACCAGAGTATTGGCTAAGAGGGTGTGTAGAGGGGTTCTAGCTAGCCCACTACTTTTCTTTGTATGTTTGTTGGTTTTTAAGAAGATGAGGGATCTTGTGTAGGCTAGGCTGGCCTCATACTTGCTATCTAGCTGAGGCTGACCCAAACATCCTCTCTTTCTGCTTCCTCCTCCTGAGTGTTGGGATTTCAAGTGCTCAGCTTTTTTACACTCTTTTTTTTATCCTTTCTCTTGGAGGGGTGTGTGTGCGTGCATGTGTGTGTGTGTGCGTGTGCGTGTGTGTGTGTGTGTGTGTTGCAAATACTTACAGGAAGCGCACAGCCTCATCAAACAAGGATGGTCAGGAATTCAGGGGTGGTACAGCAGGGCACTCTGGTTCTAAATCACTTGTAGGTTCCAGCAGTGTTCTGGCTGTCAGCTCAAGGCTCACCTGGAAAGCACCCACTTCCAGACTCACTCCCACAGGGACCTTCGGTTCCTCTTGGAGGAATCCCGGTAGCCACAGCTCACAGGATGGCAGCTTGTGTCCCATAGAGGGCTCTGGAGAAGAACAAAAGCCAGTGTGCCCTGATGGGAACTCACTTTGGAAATGGTGCTCATCACCATTTTCCTATTCTGTTTATTGGGGTGCATCGCTAGGCCTCTCACGACCTTGGAGGAGACTAAATGAGAGTGTTGATACCACGAAGTTGGAATCGTGGGGCTCTTTGGAAGCAGCTCGTCTCCAGAAGCAGAGACCGTTTCTGGAGACAAATATAGGAAGTCTCAAATCCAGCTCCAGATGCCCTCGATTTCAGACCAACAACATCAGCCTTGGAGCTCCTGTCTTCCCTGACCGGGTGATGCTTGTGGTAACGGGCCGGTTGGGCTGAGCAGAGGCTTCTGGGAAGTGAGCTGCGCTTGTCGGTCCCTGAGCTGTGTCTGGCACAGTGAAACCTCAGCTCCTGGAGGGAAGAACATGCTTTAGGAGCAGCTAAGTGCCAAGCCGTTGCTCCCGGCAGTCGCTTTCTCCTGGGAATTCTATTGGGAATCCGAAGCCCTTTGGCAAGCCCTGGGCCTCCTCTGCGGCTGAGGCCACAGGTGGGGACAGTGTTGATCCCCTTCTTGGCCACCCCAGCAGGACTCTGGGGCCCAGGTGCAGCGGGAAGGATTAGATGGGATTTTCTCCCAGGCCTGCTCAGACCTGGTTCTCAGTGGATGGAGGATTTGACCCAAACTCCTCTTTGCCATCTGCCCTGCGAGGCTGGAGACTTTTGTGAGCCTGTCACGGGCTCCCTGTGCCCTTTGATGGTCTTGCTCTTTCTATGGGCTCCAAAGGGTCTGTCTAGGGCAGAAGGCTGAGCCCCAGCCCTGGGCAGCACAGAACATTAAAGTATCTCCCATGGCTGCGTGTCGGGCTGCTCCGGCTGTCTTGTGAGATAGGGTCTCACTGCATTCTTTTTGAAAATACTGTTTTTATTACTGTGTGTGTGTGTGTGTGTGTGTCCGTGCGCACACATGCATGTGTGTGTTGTTTGTATGGGTATATGTATGGGCTTGTGGAAGTCAGAGGTCAAGTTGGGCTTGGTGGCAGGCAACATGACATTGAGCCTCTCTGATTTCTCTGAGACCCATGCTGCAACCAGAGACCAGCATAACAGCATCCTACTCCAAGCTGGATTCTTGGACAGGGGTCTCCTGTCGTGTCGTCCAAGCTGGCTTTGAACGAACTCACAACGCTGCCAAAGATGACCTTGAAATTTTAATCTTTCTGCTTCTATTTCCTTAGTGCTGGGATTACAGGCACGAACCATCAAGCCCAACTCCCTCAAGATAGTCTTTTTTTTTAAATTGTAGTGGTTGCCTTTTATTTTTGTTTTTATATTATATTTTAAATACTTTTATATTTTGTATCCCTGACAGTCCTGGGACTCCCACAGAATCTGGTGGGCTCAGCCTCTTAAATTCTGGGACTAGAGGTATGTAAGGACCTCATATTTGTTTGTTTGTTTATGTGAGGGTGTCTGAAGTAGCCCAGGCTGACCTTGAACTCCTGATCCTCCTGACCCCACCTCTTAAATGCTGAGATTTCTAGAGCATGCCACACTACCACGCCCAGCTCCAAGATGGCTTCCTCCTGCAATGAGAGGATAAATCCTTCCTCATCAGGGCTTCCCGTTATTCTTCTCCTCTACGCCCCATAAGATCAGGGTCAGGAGGTTCCCAACAGAAGTTTGAAAATGGCAGCTTCTCAGAACAAAACCAGTACAAGCCAAAAGTCTGTTATCGTAACACTGGCAAATATTTTCATAGCGCTCAGCATGGGCTAGGCCTACCTTATATACTTTTCATCCAACAGCTCCCCTCCCAGAGATTGTTTTTTTGTTTTTTTGTTTTTTCTTCGAGACAGGGTTTCTCTGTGGCTTTGGAGCCTGTCCTGGAACTAGCTTTGTAGACCAGGCTGGTTTCGAACTCACAGAGATCTGCCTGCCTCTGCCTCCCGAGTGCTGGGATTAAAGGTGTGCGCCACCCCTGCCCGGCCCCTCCCAGAGATTGGGATACTGTCATTGGCTCATTTTGCCAATGAGGAAACA
Source organism: Microtus ochrogaster (assembly GCF_000317375.1). Classification (NCBI taxonomy): domain Eukaryota; kingdom Metazoa; phylum Chordata; class Mammalia; order Rodentia; family Cricetidae; genus Microtus; species Microtus ochrogaster. The sequence goes on along the minus strand of NC_022016.1, from coordinate 42,644,471 downwards.
GAAACAGAGAGGTCTAGTCACTTACCCAAAGCCACACAGCCACTACCTGATGGACTTGAGACTCAGGCCCATGCAGTTTGGCTGCACACTTGCCACGATGCTACCTTGGCAATAGATGTGATTGGTTGAGTATTTCCATCACCATGCTCACTCAGGGACAGTGCTCACTCAGCCCTGAAATCCACCCTGTCCCCATTTTCTGGATGAGATAAGGGGCGTAAAAGGATTTACAGAAGATGGCACTGGTGAAAGGATGGGATTTAGGGTTGCTGAGGGGAACTGCTTTCCATCAAAGAGCCTGTGTTTCCCTCCTCAGGGCTAGGGTCAAGCTCAAGGTCTCACAAATGCTAAGAGAACCTCTACTAACTGAGCACAGCCTGAGCTCCTGCACACTTGTAAACAGGACTCAGCCCTGAGCCCGCCACTCTTGACTCATGGCTGCCCCTAGTGGACACACAGGGAACTGCACTCCTCTTGTAAGCCCCAAATCCTGGGGCTTGGTCCCAGGGAAGAGCTCCACCAGGTTCACCAACCGCAAGGCACACACAAAGGGCCATACCCCAGCAAGCGTCCAAGGAAAGACAATAGTTACTGGGCCTGAGGAAGGTGTAGTAGGTGTTGTGCTTGCTGCCTAAGGACCCGAGTTCGATCTCTTAGTGGCCCCAGGACTGAGAGGCACAGATAGGAAGTTCCCCAGGGCTTGCTGGCGAGACAGTCTCGCAGAATCAGAGAGAGAGAGAGAGAGAGAGTCTCAAAAACTGAGAACTACTAAGGAAGATACCCTTGGCCTCCAAAAGCACAAACACACAAGGGGACATGCACCAGCACCTCCACACACGTGCACACACAGAAACACATACGTTGTATGCACACATAAAGATATGAGCTGCTACTGTTCACAGAGTGTCTCCACTTCTGTGCCTGGTCCTATTGGGAACATATTATGTAAACGTCATTTCATCGGCCTGCAAACGTGATCATTATAGCTATGGGCGGTCAGTAATATTAGACGAAGTGTTTTTCACATATCTGCGCAGATATATAAGTATCCTTTTATTAAAGAGGAATAATGTGCCGCAGAGAGATTAAGCAAGTTCCCCCTCAGCACGCATCTAGAATAAAGCAGTGACAGGATTCAAACTCACGCGGCTCTGTCTACGCAGCCTGTTCCACAAACCATTCCCTCACTCACCATAAGTATTCCAATGCAGGCAATAGGTTTAGAGGCATGAGGAGATGTGCCCAGGCTCACACAGCTACTAAACTGGGACCAGGGCTTCAGCCAAGGGCATCTTCAGCCACTGACTGACCCAACAATCGGTGCCAACCCAGGGACAGGCCCTTCCCTAAGCTGTGGAGGGGAGCCATTGTGTGGTTATTCCCCCAGGATACGCAGCTTAGAAAGTTAAAATGCTCACTCCTTTGTGGATTCAGCCCACGAGCTCAGGGACCTTTCCCAGGTTGGAGGTGAGCATGAAGTTCCAACAGCGGCCACTGGAGGCAGAAGAGAGCCAACCCTAGCCTGAGCACTGGAAAGGGTTTCCTGGGTCCCTGGCTCCCCTAGGGACTCTGGCACCTGCTACAGAGGTGTGCAGCTCACTAGCTCCGATGTGGGAGGTGGTCCAGCAGAGGGCACCCTTACTTGAGAGCTGCCCTTCACTCCCGCATTTAATCTGTTGCTTTTAGGCCTCGGGGGCGGGGGGGGGGGGTCTGTGTGGGGTGGGGCGGGGGTAGCACCTCAGTGGAGCCCACATGGTAGAACATAACCTTCTAAAAGTTAGGAGATGAAAGAGAGGAAGAGGAAGAGGGGAGTCTCACAACATTCTTCAAGGGAACACCTCCATGACGGGAAGACCTCCAGCAGAGCCTGCCTTCTAAAGGTTCCACCTTCAAGAAGCACCAGGCTGGGAACCAAGCATGGAGCACAAGGGCCTAACCAGACCATAACAAGGCAGTGAAGCCACAAGGTCCCAGCACCCCTGGTGGTTTCTGCTGTGTTCTCAGCGCACCTGAGCTCCACTCTGCTGGACCGACTCTTGTTTCTGGCCTGTCTCTCATCGCAGGATTCACAGCTCACCTCTCTGTCAATGTCACTTCTGTCACTGTGACCCGCAGAAACATGGAAAACAGCATGTACTGAGGTGTGTTGAGGCAAGGGGGAAGAGGAGTCGTTCCCCCCTCCCCCCCCCCCTGCTTAGGAAGTAGAGGCAGGAGGGTCAGAAGTTCAAGGTCATTTTGGGCTGTGTAGAGGGCTTAGGGCAGTGGTCCTCAACTTTCCTGATGCTGCGACCCTTTAATACCGTTCCTTATGTTGTGGTGACCCCCCCCACCATAAAATTATTTCATTGGCACCTCATAACTGTAATTTTGCAACTGCTATGAATTGTAATGTAAATATCCGATATGCAACCCCAGAAGGGTGTGACCTACAGGTTGAGAACCTCTGCTTTAGTGGGTGAGAAAGAGGCAGGGAGACCTTCAGCGTTGAGTGTCTGTTCACCTTCCTGGGACGGTTTCTTCACATGCACCTGGTTAGAATCCCTGTCTATCTGACAGGAATGTTGCTTGAGGAGGAAAGAGGACCATGGGTGGGATGGTCGATCCATGTCACCGTAGAGAGCCAGCCACATGGACAGTCCACTTCAGAGCCTGGAATCACCTTTCAGTCTGCCCTCTGCATTGTCTAGAGTCCATGCCTGTCCTTAACCAGACCCCAGGGCATAGCAAGCTCCCAGTCCAACTGGATGTGAGAAATAACCATGGGCTGGAAATGTAGTTCAAGTGGGTGAGTGCTTGCCTAGCATGGACCGAGCTCTGGGCTCCACCTCCTAGGACCATATAAAAATGGACACAGTGATGTATACCTGAGGTCCTAGCACTTGAGAGCTGGAGGCAGAACAATCAGAAGTTCAAGAGCATCCTTGGCTACTTAGAGAGTTTGAGACTAGCCTTGGTTACATAATCCTGCCTCAAAAATAAAATAAAACAAAAGGAAAGAAAATAAAAAGAAGGGGAAAGAAACAGCCGTGGGTATAAAGAGAGGTTTGATCATAGCTGCTGGGACACGGGTGCCTGAATGCTGGGTCTCAGTTGAGCCTCTGCTTCCCACAGCATAGGAAATGATAGTTTCTACGAAGACCTGGCCAGTCAAGAACTGTGACTTCTTTCCAGGTGACTGACCCCAGGGATGGCAGCCTGCCTGCACCTTTCAAGCCAAAACGCCCCTCTCTCCTAGAGACATTCAGCTTCCAGATGGCTCTGAGCAAGTTGCAACAGCGGAAGAACGGCCTGTGTCTTCTGTGGGAAAATCTCCCAGCTCCCTGCAAACAGTAATTAGGCACCCCCAACCCCGAGGGACGGTTTAGCTGTTCAGAGACAAAGCCGAATGGGTAAGAAGAAATCGGAGGCGCAGAGAGGCCCAGCTACTTGAGGGGTGGGCACAGAGCAAATCCAGGCCCCATGGGGGGTTGCTCCTCGCTTCCCTGCTTCCCTGAGTCAGGAGTTCTCCAAACGTGGCCTTGGGACCCGAGGCACTCACCCGAGCCCACACTGCTGCAGCCAAGAATGAGAAACACCAGCAGCCTGCACCTGGCGCCCCTGAATGAGGAACGGAGGAGGTGGGGTCTTTTTTTCCCTGGAGGAAGGCCTTGCTGTGCGGTACCCCTCCCAGTGGGTAGACTGAGGCTGAAAGCCAGACAAGGTCACATTTCCAGCGGCTGTGGGCTCCTGCTTACATAATGTCCCTTCTTCCAGACTGACAGCTTCCTGTATTCAGAGTCCAAGCTGGGGGCCTTCCTCATCGGGAGGCCACCTGCCTGGGCTCTGGGGAGGCCTGTCTGCACACGCCTGCGCCTGCTTTCTCTGTAATTAAGGGGCTCTGTATGCCTGCCACCCACCCACGGGTTCTCGGGCACATCAGCCACGGCCGCTCCCGCTTCTCCAATCGTGAAGGCAGAGCACAACCCGCCCCCATCACCTCGGCAACGTGAAGATGACACTTTCAAATTTCAGGCTTTGGTGACAGCAGAGGCCCCAGAAAGGGCAGGAAGAAGCCAGGCTTCACATCCATGGACCCCCCAAAAGGGCCGGCCTGAAAGCTTGCCGGCCGTCCTGCTCTCTGGACAGGGGAAAAGGGCTATAGGTTTTCAGGGCTGGAGACTGACCCGGCCTCTGGTCCCAGTGGGACTAATTAGAATGTGTTCTGAATTCTTTTCCTCTGAATTGTCCTCCAACCATCTTTGTAATGGGTTTTGGGAGGCAGATTTGCTGAGCAGATACGTAGGAAGCGCTGACGACTCCCCCTAAAGTTTCCCAGTCAAACAAACAAGTAAGGGTGTGTTTGGTGCAGTGTGAGGAAGCCGCATTCTTTAGGTTGAGAAATGTGACCTTTAGAAATAGATGGTTTCTACCATACCGGGGCCCAACGGGGCCGATTCAGGGATTCTGCGAGGCAGGATGGGTCAGATCCCAGCTCCCGTTAGTGGAAGGTAGGGGCCGGTCTTAATGGAACTCTCTGCTCCCAGAGCCCAATACAAGCATTTACTATTTTATTTTTATTATTGCTCAATTGTTTTTCTGAGGTAGAGTCTCATGTAGCCCAGACTGGGGTAACCTCCCTGTATAGCTGAGGAGAATGGTGAGCTCTAAATTCTCTGGCATTTACCTCTCAAGTGCCAGGGCTGCAGATGTGAACCACTGTGCCCAGCACTCATTCTCAGGGCTTTGGAGCCCTGGGTAACCCTCAGAGGTCCCTTCCATGGCTCCAGCCCTTCCCCCGTCCTTCCTAAGAAAATCATTGCATGTCCTGATAAGACACAAGAGTTTTATTCTAGGCCATCAACACGGGCCTCGAGCCCCACCAGCTATCCAATATTTCCCATAATCCCTCAGCTTCCCTGTGAGACTGGCTTATTTACTGTGGTGGTTTGTTTGAATGAGAAATGTCCCCCACAGTCTGGGGCATCTGGACACTTGGTCCCCAGTTGGTGGCGTTGTTTGGAGAAGTTTAGCTCGGGCAGCTTTGCTGCAGGAAGCGTGTCACGGGGACCGGTGAGGAGGCTTTGCAACCTTAAGGCTCCCATCTGCTCCTTTTTCTTCTCTCTGCTCCACTACCACAGTTAGGATGGGAGCTCTCAACTTCCTGCTCCAACCACCATGCTGCTCGCTGCCATGCCTTCCTGTCACGACGGACTCTCGTGAACCGTAAACCCAAACAGATTCTTCTACAAGTTGCCCTGATCCTGGCGTTTTGCTGCAGCAACACAAGAGTAGCTAATGCACTGGCTTTATAACCCTTGTAAGCCAGGTAGGCTGAGGAAAAGCGATGGAAGAAAAGGTGGCAAGCCAGTGACCCACGGGGCCAGATCGACCAGCTAGTTACCGTATTTTCTTTATCTAGTATAGTACTTGTGGTGGCTATTCTGGGTGGTTAACTTGGTGACATCTGAAATTAACTAAAACCTAAGCTGCTGGGCACAGCTGTGAGGGATTTTCTTGATTGACTCATTTCAGGCGGGAAGATCCACCTTTAACCTGGTCCACACCTTCTGCTGGTCTTCCAGCCTATCTGAAAGACAGGGATGGAGGACACGCTTGCTCTTTGCCCGTTTGTCCTCGCTCTCACTGGCAAGTCCGTTCTTTCACTGACTGGCATTAGAGCCTACTTCTTCAGGATTCTGGTGGATGCTGAAGACCAGCCGTGTGGACTGAGCAATTCCTGGATGCTTGGGCTTTCTGTTGGTAGACAGCCTTGATGGACTAGCTGGACCATAGCTTGTAAGCCATGCTAATAAATCCCATATGTATGTGTATATATTGTATATTTATACACACACATATATTCTATATAAATTCTGTTCCTTTAGAGACCCCTAATACAGCACTCTACTAAAAAACATTTCATTTTACTCTTTTTGAGACAAGTACTTGTGTAGCCCCGGCTGGCCTTGAACTCCTTCCTCTGTAGCAAAAGATGATCCTGAATTCCTGCCCCTTTTGTTTCTACCTTCCAGTATCCAGATTACAGGTGTGTTCCACTATGCCTGGCATGAGAAAATATTATTTCATCTCTCTCTCTCTCTCTCTCTCTCTCTCTCTCTCTCTCTCTCTGTGATTGTGTCTTTCTGTCTCTGTCTCTGTGTATGCAACATGTACGTGCAGATGCTAATGGAGGCCAAAGAGGGCACCGGAATCCTGGAGCTGAAGTTGTGAGCTTCTTGGCTTGGGAACCAAACTCTGTGTCTTCTGGAAGAGCAGCAAGTGCTCTTATCCACTGAGTTATTTCTCATGCCCGTGGTGAAAAACATTATAAACACTAGTTTTAATTACTGAAATTGAATTAAAAATTGAAATTTATGCGCAGGCAATGCTGAAGCCAGCATGGGCAGCTTGTATATGGAGGTTCTGTTGAACTTGTCCATATTGGGTTTCATGGTCTAAGTTGATGAGGATGACTGACCAGGTAGGTCTCTTCCTCAAGAGGGCACAAGATCTCATTACAGATGGTTGTGAGCCACCATGTGATTGCTGGGAATTGAAGTCAGGACCTTTAGAAGAACAGACAGTGCTCTTAACCACTGAGCTGTCTCTCCAGACCAGTTTTAATAACTACTTTTTTTTTTGTGATGTGGGAGTGATTTCTTTCTAATCTGTTGTTTTCATTGGTTAATTAATAAAGAAACTTTTCTATAGTGATATTTTATTATGTTTTACAAATAAAGCTTGCCTGAAGATCAGAAGGTAAAACTAAGCCACCAGAGGCCAGGCAGTGGTGTCACATATCTTTAATCCCAGGATTTAGGAGATAGAGGCAGATGGATCTCTGTGAGTTGAAGGCCACCCTGGGCTACACAGGATCAATACAGAAACAGATCCTAGTACTAGGGAGTCCCATGTCCTTAATCCCAGCACTAGAAAGGAATGGAAACTGGGATGAGACAGGAACTCGCTCTCTTTCAGTCTGAGGATTTCTTAGAGGTAAGAGCTCTCTGATGGCTTGGCTGCTTTGCTTTTCTGATCTTCAGGTTGAACCCCAATATCTGTCTCTGGGTTTTTATTATCCATGCTACAGTGTCCCCCTGCACCACGTGGGGCTGAGGATCAAACCCAGGCTGTCTGTCTTGGCATCAATCACCCTCAACTGCTGAGTCATCTGAATGCCCTAGTCAACACTTTAAAATTAAGGCAGCTTATACCTTGGGGTGAGGTGGCACATGCTTTTAATCCTAACACTCAAGAAAGAGAGGCAGGTGGGTTTCTTGAAGTTTGAAACCAGTCTGGTCTAGGTCTATATAGAGTCCCAGACCAATCAAGTCTGCACAGAAGGACCCTGTCAAAAGAAAAGAATCTTATAGTCAATATTCATATTTTTTAAAGCTTTTTCTTCCTATTTTTTGAAGAAATCCCAGGAAATATGGTGACATTGAGCTTCTTTCCATTCTGTGTGGTCACAATGTGCCCTGCCTGCCCCCTCCCCCCCCGACTGGGACCCCACTTACTCCTGCTTTAACCCTCATCACCCTGCTCAGGAGACAAAGCCAGCCCTTATCTTGGACGTGTCTATCTGGCCTCTGTCTATCTGTCCATCCTCATTCCTGGAAGACCTCGATTTAGCAGAACAAAGCACTGGCTAGGAGACAAGGAGCATGAGTTGTATTCTGTTGTCAGGTGACGTTGGGAAGAATGCCTGCTCTTCCTGAGCCTCAATTTATTCATCCACACAATTAAGGGTTTGATGTGTCTGGGTTGGTGGTGGGGGGCTTGCCTAGGTGTGAAACTCTGGGTTCACTTCCCAAGGTTATATAAACTAGGAAGAGTGGTATAGATCTATAATCTCAGCATTGGGGAGGCAAGGAGATGGAGGCCTGAGTTTCGGAAACTCCAGTCCAACCTTGGCCACTCAGTAATTCTAAGACCAGCTTGGGATACAAGACTGTCTCCAAAACAAAGAAACGGTGGCTCAGCAGGTTAAGGTCCTTTTACCCAGCAAGCCTGACTACCTGAGTTTAATCCCCAGGCCCCTCATGGGAGGAGAGGACCACCTTTCACTAGCTGTCCTCTGATCTCTGCACGCACGACACGGCTTCTCTACACCCGTGCATACCACACATCCACAAACACGCACTGAATGCTTGTAATAAAAGATAAACAAACAATGTGGTTACTGGGTAACACCATTTCCACACCCTTTCGACGGTCTTTACCAACAGGTCGGTGCAAGAGAACTCAGCGAGAAATGCTATAGAGGTAGACTTGCCCACCTGAGCCACCCTGTGGCTCTCCCGGGAAGAGGGTGAGCCCACTAACCCAGAGTGTCAACAGCAGCACCAGTAGGAGCTTAGAGGATGACCTTACCAGTGCCGCCAGGGGTGTTCACCCTAAGCCCTTTTCACTCTGAAACACAGGATGCCAGAGGTGGGATGTGGAGGCAGTTCGTCCATGCTAGGGTTAGTCTAGGGACAAAGAAGCCTGCTGGACACTGGCAACCTGGGCCAAGGAACAATTCCCAAATAAGTTCCGGGAACAGAGAAAGCCTGCATCTACCCAGCAAGTTCTCTTTCTTAGTAATCGTTTAAGGAACCTGAAGCCCAGAGAGGGGAAGTGCTTGTCCAAGGTCACACAGCAAGCCAACAGTCACAGCCAGACAGGCTTCTAGACTTCCTTCCTCTGGTACCACACATGTTCCCTCTCTCTTGGGAATTTAGATCCCTCTGGCTTCATCATATTGGACTTCAAAAGGGGTCTAGGGTGGCCCACATGGGCAGGGCCTGCATAGGATGAGGCTGGAGAAGCTTGCTTGCTTGCTCAGTGACCTAAGGTACCACAGGCTGTGGAGAAGTGTGAGCTGCCCAGGTTTCCACTATGGAAGTGGAGCCCGAGGGCAGATTTTAGAACTGGAAGCTGGCAGTCCACACTTGACTCACAGACATATTTTGTTTTTCCTGCAATTAAAAAAAAAAAACAATTCTCATTAGCTGCCAACATTTAAGGATTGGGTGATAATAAAGAGAAGACAGAATTTCTGATTTCTCTTGAAAAAAAAAAAGACAAGATCTGACAATAACTGGATCTCAGTTTGCACCCGGAGGGGGCTGGGAGGAGCTGGGTCTGCAGGGTTCTGGTGTTTACGTGCTCAGGGATCTATCCTTGGGGATGACACCTCGTGTTCACATTTGGGGACAGCAGACCTTTTCTTTATCATCTTGCTGTGGCAAAACCACACAGCCTCTCTTTTCTTGGCCATCCAAGATGACCAGTTCCATCCAATTCCAAGAGGGGAATTCTGTGTACAAACAGTTCTCAACAAGGGAGCAGTTCTGTTCTCTAGAGGACACTTGGCAATGGAGACATTTTAGCTGTCACAGCTGGAGGAGGGGTGCCTTTGGCATCTAGCGGGTGAGCCAGGGATGTTCCTAAATACGGTAGTACGGTAGAATGGTCTCCTTGACAAAGAACTACCAGGCCTTCAATGTCAGCTGCACTGTTGCCAAGAATTCCTGGGTTGAACAGACAGCCACCGAGAAAAAGCGACAGAATTTCAAGAGGGTGGGGCAGAGCCGCAGAGAACCCTAGCCAGGGAGAGGCTGGACACACCCTGCAGCTCAGCCTCAGAGACCTTAGAGACCCTAGGAGAGCCTGGATACACCCTACAGCTCAGCCTCAGAGACCCTAGAGACCCTGGGAGAATCTGGATACACCCTGCCGCTCAGCCTCAGAGACCTTAGAGACCCTAGGAGAGCCTGGACATACCCTGCTGCTCAGAGTTCTATTTTGTAATTGCAGAGGACCTGAAGTATCCACTGCATGGGCCTCTTAGCCAAGCTGGTGTCACGATAGCTGTCTGCCATTGCCAGTCATAAACATTGGAGGGAGCAGAGGGGTCAATCAGGAGAGTTGCAGGACTGTCCATAGTCCTCATGGAGCTGCCCTGTGAGTCCAGGGCTGATGGCCAGGGTGGAGCCAGGAAACCTATGCACCGTGCATTTGTTACACACTAATCACATACAGAACTCTGTGTTCTTACAGTAAGACACGGTGACAATGGGCCAAACATGGCCCAGGCCCTCTGGATACTCAGGAGGTGGCCAGCTGAGGACTGGGGTACGCTTAGACATGAAAGGGGCCTTGCCCCGCTGCGGAGCATCACGAAGTCCCCAGGGCTCAGGTGCTGGCTGACTGTGGTTTTGAAAGGTACCACTGAAACCAGCTGGGGTGGTAAAACAGGCCATCACTCTGACCCATAACCAAAAGAGATGTCATCTGGCAGGTGGGAGGGATGTGGGGTGTGGGAAGTGCAGGGACAAGCTGCTGCAGGGACGGATTGTGGGAGCAGCATAAGGGGTTCCGGATAAGCCACAGGGGACAGCTCGGACCCCATGGGGGTCCTTGCCCATTGTGGCCTTGGAGAAGTTACCTCAATTCTTAGGGTCTCAATTTCCATTCTGCTTTCTAGAGTTAACCTCAGAACTAACTACTGTCTGCTGAGCAACCCTCATCCAAAATACCTAGCCCCAGAAGCATTTTGGAATTTGGATTCTCCCCTCCCAGATTTTGTGATTATTTGATATATATATATACATATATATACATATATATGTATATATATATATATCAAATGATATATATAATAAGACATTTTGGGGGATGGGATCCAAGTTACAACACAAGTCATTTGTGTTTCCTACATGTCTTTGACATATAGCTTAAAGGCAATTTTACATATTTTACATAGTTTAGCAAACCAGTTTGCTGGTTTGAATAGGAATGGCCCCTATAGACTCATGTGTTTGAATACTTGGTCTACAGGGAGTGCCACTATTAAGAGGTATGGCCTTGTTGGACTAGGTGTGGCCTTGTGTGTCACTATGGGTGTCGTATGTTCAAGCTACGCACAGTGTGACACACAGTCTCCTGCTGCTGCCTACGGATCAAGATGTAGAACTCCCTGCTCCTTCTCCGGCACTATGTCTGCCTGTGTGCCACCGTATTTCCCACCATGACAAGAATGGACTAAACCTCTGAAACTGAAAGCCAGCCCCAGTTAGATGTTTTCCTTTATAAGAGTTGTCGTGGCCATGGTGTCTCTTCACAGCAGTAGAACCCCTAACCAAGCCACTGGTGGGATCAGGCAAGGAACGTGATGACCACTGTGACGTCACACTCAGCAAGTTTCATGTCGTAGCCTGTGACTGCCCCTATAATCTCGGCGACTCAGGAGGCTGAAGTAGGAGACTTGAGAGTTGCAGGTGAGACTGGGCTGACACACAGCGAATTCAGTCAGCCTGGGCAACTCAGTGAAACCTTACCTCAAAAGTCAAACAAGAAGATCAGGCTGGTCTACATAGTGAGTTCCAGGCTAGCCAGGGCTACATAGCAAAGCCTCCCCTGCCCCCCGAAATGAACAAACATAAAAGGCAGGGGGTATACCTCAGTAATAGAGCACTTGCCTGGCATGTGAGAGACCCTGCATTCCAGTCCCACTACAGAAAGAAATTCCAATTTTGGACCATCTTGAATTTAAACATTTCAGATTAAGGATGACTAGTATTCAACCCATATCCCAAATAGGGCTTACCTATGCGAAGACACTGAACTACATGTGATGTGACCATCACAGAACCAGAAGACAGTCCACACTCTACTGTGTCCACTGCATAAAAGGGGCTGGTGAGATGGCTCAGTGGGTAAAGGTGCTTACGGCCAAGTCTAAGGACCTGAGTTCATTCCCCCAGGACTCACATGGTGGAAGGAAAGAACCAGCTCCTGCAAGTTGTTCTCTGTCTCTCAGCACACACACACACACACACACACACACACACACACACACACACGCACGCGTGCACACACACACACAAAATTAAAAACTAATCAAGGGAGAAACTTAGAGATGGAAGATCTGGAACCTTCCTAAGGATACAGTTGAGTCAGAAAGGCAGGGTCTGCCAGGCAGCCAACTATCGCCAACACGGGTTTCCCTTCCTGCCTCTCTCTAGAACCAACCGATATCCTTAAAAATAAGCTAAATATTAGGAGGCACAGTGATGTACAGTTGTAATCCCTGAGTAGGGGCGTGGAGGTAAGAGGATCAAGAGTTCAAGGTTACATTGTTTGACGTTGGCCTAGGCTACACGAGAGACTCTCTCAAACAAGAAAACAAAACCAACCAAATGACCCAAGTCCAGTTGTTTTGGGTGAGAATCCTCCAGAACTCCGGGCCAGAATAAAGTTTTTCTCAGTTCCTTGCCTCAGGCATTTGTCATAGTAACGCAAAGCTAGCGATCCTACACACTCCGTTCACACACTGTGATTTTATGGGATAAAAAGCAAAATGAACGGACAGGATAATAACTAACAGCATGAGGCTACATCCATTAGGCCCCCAGACACAGGATGTCTCAGTTTGGGGCTAACTGTCCTTCATTACCCAGCATACATCCTTCTTGCTGCTACCAACCAAATCAAGGAACAAAGAAAGCAACTTAAGCAACCTTAGAACTCTTTCAAGGGATAGATAGAGCACAAAACACAGAAACACATGGTGCCGGTGATCAATCTGTTTACTCCTCCTACCCAAATCCTCGGAGTAGTTAGCAGCAAGGTGGATCATTTTCCTGAAATATTTGCATCAGATGTTTGACTTTTTTTTCCTCTTTCTTTCTTTCTTTCTTTCTTTCTTTCTTTCTTTCTTTCTTTCTTTCTTTCTTTCTTTTTTTGAGACAGGGCTTCTTTGTAGCTTTGAAGCCTGTCCTGGAATTAGCTCTTGTAGACCAGGCTGGCCTCGAACTCTGCCTATGGCCTCTGCCTCCCGAGCCCTGGGATTAAAGGCATGCGCTACTAAGCCTCCTTTTTTTTTTTAAAGTAATATTTTATTTTTATTTATGTGTATTTTATTTATGTGTATGTCTGTCTGAGTGAGTGTGTGTGCACGGGAGTGCAGGGGTCAGTGGAGACCAGAAGGAGGCATTAGATTCCCTGGAGCTGGAGTTATAGGTGGATGTGAGCAGTCTGACACACAGACCGGGAACCAAACTGCAAGAGCAGAGTCCTCTGCAAGAGCAGCAAACACTCTTAACCACCAAGCACCTCTCTAGCTTTTGACTTCTTCTCAGTTGGCTAGTGATCCCTGAGAGATGTGCCCGGTGCAGACCCGTGGGGTGAAGCAGGGCTCTCTTCCAACTCAGGACCCTTTGCAAGTAGTGGCTGGGCAAACCAGAGGAAGTATTATACCTAAGATGCCTAATCCCAGGTGAGTGAGATAAGAGTGTGTACCTGCTGTAGAGTGGCACACCTAGCACGCACACCCTAGCATGCACACCCTAGCACCCACACCCTAGCATGCACACCCCAGCACCCACACCCTAGCCTGCACACCCTAACACGCACACCCTAGCACACATACCCTAGCATGCACACCTCAGCCTGCACACCCTAGCACACACACCCTAGCACACACATCCTAGCGCGCACACCCCAGCCTGCACACCCTAGCACACACACCCTAGCACACACACCCTAGCCTGCACATCCTAGCACACACATCCTAGCATGCACACCCTAGCCTGCACACCCTAGCACACACATCCTAGCACGCACACCCTAGCACCTACACCCTAACATGCACACTCTAGCACACACACCCTAGCATTCACACCCCAGCCTGCACACCCTAGCACACACCCTAGCACACACA
>NC_022016.1:42602110-42630565 GCF_000317375.1 Microtus ochrogaster | reverse complement strand
GCACGCACACCCTAGCACACACACCAATAGCCTGTTGATACCACTACCCTCACTGTGAGTACAAGTCTATACAGAGGGCTCCCATGCAGCCCGCAAGTTCATTCATTTTGCCTGTGTGTGGCCTGTGGGCATTTCTTACTTGGTGCAGGCAGTAGAGCCGTTCTCCCACTAGAACTTCACAGCGCAGCAAGCACTTATGAAGCACCTGGCACCGGCCAGGTTTTTATGAGCTTTCATCTTTCATCTTCTCTGTCTCACAGCCCACATCCTACCCAGTGGGCGCTCCCGAAGCCCATTTCACGTATGAGGAAAACCAAGGCACACAGGGCTGCGTACTTGCCACAAAATGTCACACAGCTTAGGGCGCAGGGAACTCAGATGTTCGGATCATCCCATCTCCACTTCCCAAGTTGAGACAACAGGCGTGCATTAGCATCCATGGTTTATATGATGCTGGTGACGAAACCCAAGGCCTTGTGTACGCTAGACAAACATTCTACCAACCGAGCTACCTCCAGCCTGGTTCAATGTTTCACACTGACAGAATAAAACCGAACCCAGAACTGTTGCTGTATAGAATGTGCCTGCCCATATGTCCACACCCCAGCCTTGGGAAGCCCCAGTGACCCCCCAATCTGCTCACAGAGCTTTGTGAGGTGATTCAGCTCAATGCACAGGGGCCTAATGATACCATTTTCCAAAATGGCTGGAGAGCTGGTTAAAAAAAAAAAAAGACCTACATTTTTCTATCTCTAGCCACATATTAGTTCCCCTTGGAAATAACATGGAAGATAAAAAAAAATTGCAGTTCTCAGGGCTGGAGATTTTCTGGTCTATAAAGGCTTATGCCCATCAAAGCATGTCTTGAGTCCTCTGCAACTCCCAGGGCCCTGTGAAAGCTGTGATTCCCCAGTGTGTCTGTGCAAGCTGTTTGCGCAGGCCTGCCGGGTGCTTCATGCTCCATGGGGTTCCTGTGTCTCTCACGAGCCTGGTGGGTCACTGCTTGTGTGTACATTTCTTGGGCCGTCTTTGTCACTGAGAAGCACGTGTCTTCCGCTGCTGGAGACCTTTGTGGTGCTTTGCAGAGGGACACCCATAGGCCCAGGGCGTATGCTCTGACAACCGGCTACGTGTTTCCCTGCTTTCTCATGCATATCAGCGTGAGGGGTCCAACTTCTGGGAGACAGACTGAGGTGGCTCCCTCTGAGCTCCTGAGAGAGGCAACTGGCTAACCATTAACTTAACTGCCCCTCTATCCTGACCTTAGACGCTGGGCATCCCGGGAGTTCTCCCCGGATGGCTGTTCTTAGGAAACTCTGTGGATATGCCCAGCTACCAACAGGTCCTGCTGGATTGACACCCCCAATCCAGTGGCTTCTTGCTGCTCCAAGGCTGCTAGCCCTTGGCCTTAGCCACTGTTATCTCTCGCCTGAACTATTGCATCAGCCTCCTGCCAGCCTCCCTGCTTTCCCTACTCTGCCTTTTCATGATTTCTCCACAAAGCCAGTCACATCCATGAAGCCCTTACCTAGTACCCGCCCATACCTTCCCATTGCACTTTGGATAAATGTTGAACAGCCCTCCAGCACCCCTGAGATGGTCGGCTGAACACTCACTGACTGTCTTCTTCCAGGAGGGTGGTGTACGTTTCCCAAGGGCAAGGCCATCTTTCACTTGTCTCTGCTATATCTGGGCCATGCGGACAGAGCAGTATAGTCAAGAGGGCATTGTAACCAAATGTGGAATCAAGGGCTCTGGGCAGGGAGCTTTCTGCCCTGGACCAGCCATGCCCACATCCCTCTTCCTGGTGGGTCCTAAGGGCAGCTGGAGGGACCTTGCTACAGCACCAACAATAGTACTACAGCCACTTGCTGGGACTTCCTATGGCCCCAGCAGTAAGGATCTTCATACGTCTGCTGTCTTCCCAAGTGCCCCACCAGGGTGTGTCTTCTCCTGTAGCCATTGTATAGATGCCCAAATAAAGGCAGAGACTGGCTCTGGCTTAGGCACAGGAGAAGAGCTGGCTGCAGATGGGGGAAGCCCTTTCTCTTCTCTCCACAGGCATGATACATGCCCCAGGTAAACTCATGGCAGGGCTCTGGAGGGTCATGGTGGCTCCCCCAAAGTAGCTACTCTGAAGTGAGAGTGGTGCGGGTCTGTTCTTGGTTGTTTACTTGACTACATCTGGAATGAACTACAATCCAGAAAGGGAGGGTACACCTGTGAGACATTTTTCCTTGGTTTGAAATGGGTGAATCCACCTCCAGGCTGGACCTTTGAGGAAGGAAGACACACGCCTTTGGATCAGAATTTGAGGCGGGAAGACACATCTTTAATCTGAGCCACACCTTCTGCTGGAAGCCTCTATGAGGACATGGAAGGAAGAAGTTTTTGCTCTTTGCCTGCTTGCTCTTGCCTTTCTAGCAACATTCCCTCACGGCACTAGAGCCCACTTCTTGGGATTCCAGCATCTACTGCAGACCAGCCGAGACAGCCAGCCTTGTGGACTGAGCAACTTCTGGATTCTTGGACCTTCCATATATAGCCATTGTTGGATTAGCTGTGCTGTAGCTATGTAAGTCATTCCAATAAACCCTCTGTCTGTCTGTCTGACTGTCTGTCTGTCTGTCCGTCCGTCCATCCATTATCTATCTATCTATCTATCTATCTATCTATCTATCTATCTATCTATCTATCATCTGTCCGTCTGTCCGTCCTTCTGTCCATCCATTATCTATCTATCTATCTATCTATCTATCTATCTATCTATCTATCTATCTATCTATCTATCTGAGGCATATAGATGGGTATTTGCACCCCGGAAAGTCTCCATAAGCTTAGTTTAAAGTCGTCCCACTTTAAAGCAGCCACAGGGCCCGGATGAGGACACATTCGTTTTGGAACTGGGAAATCAGGCAGGAAGCAGGATTATAGGTTGGCTTTTATTGGCAGAGGAGAAATGGCTGCAGGCCCTTGCCACTCTGCATGTCCAAGACAGAAGTGGCTGTCACCAGGCAGTGGTTTGCTTTCTGTGTATATTTGTGCTTGCCTGTGCACATGTGGAGGCCAGAGGTTGACTTCAAGTATCTTCCTCTATTGTCTCTACTTCTTTATTTATTCATTTATTTGTTTACGTGTGATGTGAAAGTCTACTTGCATGTCTGTGTGCAGGCACATACACTTGTACGCATGCACAGGAAGGCCAGGGGAAGATGTCGGGTGGCCCCCATCACTCCACCTGTTCCTCTGGGGCAAAGTCTCTCTCTGAACCTAGAGTCCACAGTTTTTCAAACCAATGCCCCCTTTCTGGTCTCCACTGGCCCCTGCACTCACATGCATACATATTCTCTTAGAGAGACACACAAATACACATAAATAAAAATAAAATAAAATATCACCTTTTTTTTTTAAAAAAAAGAAGCCAAATATTTGATGCAAATATTTCAAGAAAATGATCCAGCTTGCTGATAACTACTCTGAGCATTTGGGAGGGGAGAGTAAACAAACTGACCATTGGCACGGTGTGTCAGGTTGACAGTCCATAAGCCCAGTGATCCTCCTGCCTCTATTCCACTCAGAACTGGGGTAACAGGCATGTGCAGGGCACAGTCAGCCTGTGCTAGAATCTGAACTTCAGTTCTCACGTGTGGGTGGCAGGCACTTTACCCAATAAGCCATCTCCCCAGTTCCGGAGGAGGATGACACTTCTAAGGAAGGTTACTTATGTGTCTTGAGGAAGCAGAGGTGGCTGGGGTGTTCTGGGTGCCTCACAAAGGGAAAGGAAGGCAAGGGAATAGGTGGGAGGGGAGTTTGAATTTGGTTCACACTGCTCGTCTTTCCCAACTTACTTGGGATTATGATAGTGTCTCTACGGATAGGAAGTCAGGTATGCAGACGTGACATTTGGAAAGGAGATCTTGAATCCAGCCCTTACACAGGCTTCTTTCCAAATCATTGTTCCCAGTCATTGTTCACAGGCCTCAAAGGCCAGCAACATCTATTCTGAGACCCAGGCAGAAGGCTGGGACTACCACAAGGTTGGAGGACTGAGGTTCAAGGGAGTGCCACAAAGAGATTATCGGGGCTGAGAGGGGACACCCCATCATGTGTGGACACAGCTGCAAGCGCCCGGGGCCCTCCCTGATCCGTAAGGGACTATATACTGGTCTCATCTATGAGATGTAGAACTGACCTTAGTAGGCTTTTCTGAGGTGGGTGATATTTAAGTTTTACAATTAAAAAAAATAAGTCAGAAAAAGATTAAATATTTATCCATTTCAAAAATACTAATGAAACCATGGCATATGACGCTATAAACAGCAGGTCATGAACAACAAAGGTCTAGTTTCCGGAAGAAAGGAGAAGTGAAAAGCAGGCCATGATTTTCACACTGTTTTTCTGTGTGGACACAGGGCCTTCCTATGTAGCCCAGGCTAGCCTCCAACTTGAGGCAATCCTCCTGCCTCTAGCTTTCCAGCACTGGGATTATAGGCATGCACCACCATGCCTGGATGAAGACTTTTCTTCACCGCCCGGGAGTCCTCAGATCACACTTTGGTAAATGATGGCGCAAACTAACTGCTCACGCAGGAGCTGGCGGGGTCAAATCTGTGAGCTGCAGGGCAGCTCCACGGGGAGAGAAGAGGAACACGAGGGTGGAGGGCTCAGTCCACGGTACCCAGCACAGACAGGCAATCACTCCTGTCTACCTGCTGGTTAAGACAAAACCAAGTGAGATCACCCGAGTGAACCCTTAGCATAAGGCTTAGCAAACTGAGAAAGAGCTAAGTGGAATCAGTGCATGCATGAACTCCTTCCCGCCACCACCCACACCTTACTGGGCCATTCTGCTAGATCCTCTTGCCCAGAGCTCACCTTCAGAAGGAGAGATGAGTCACCTTTTATAATGACCTCTAGGCTTCAGAAATGGAAAGCTGGGCATTGTTCAACAGAGGTGATGGCAGAATAGCCATCAATCTTGGCAGAGAGACAGACAGAGAGAGAGAGAGAGAGAGAGAGAGAGAGAGAGAGAGAGAGAGAGAGAGAGAGAGAGAGAGAGAGCTGGGGATGTGGCTCCATTGGTAGGGTGCTTGCTTGCCCAGCATCCGTGAGGTTCTGAGTTCATTCCCAGCACTGCATAAATGGGTGTGCACTGCACAGCTGTAATACTAGCGTTCATGATGGGGAGAGAGGAGGAGGATCCTTGGCTACATGTAGAGATAGAGGCAAGCCTGAAGTACATGAGACTCCATCTTAAAAAAAAAAAAAAAGAGCCAGAGGTCATAAGGTAGCCTGAGCAGGGGTCCAGCCAGCGTGAGGCAAGCTGAGGATTCCTTCTGGGGCAGGACAGAGCCCTGTCTCCTGAGTAGACACAGTCCAGGACCCAGAGGGTCAGGTCAACGCATCCGGCACCCACATCTGGCTACCAGATTGGAGCTGGAGACAGGAAGTTGAAAACTGTGGGGTTGAGGCCAGTACTGGAGAGAGAAAGCAGGGCGAGCCTTGGTGATGGGAAGAAAAGATTGGGGGAGGGAGGACGGGGAGAACAGCTCAAATACTCAAGAAACATGTGTGCACGTGTTTGTTTCTGTGTGCGTGTGTTCGCAGAGGGAGACGGTGGGGGAGGTGTAGAGGGCTAAACTGGACAGAGCGTGCAAATGTCCCTTGTCCCTATAACCCATAAACATGTCCTCAAATTGTCAGTCTACCAGTGTCCTGGTCACATTCTGAGTGCCCTTGGCTGCTGAAAAGGGCTTTTACTGAGGACGGGTTTGAGTTTGGGACTCAGAAGGTGGGGAGCTGAATTCTAGAGGGCTGCAGAGAGGCTGACCCTACCCCTACCTGGGCAGTAGACATGGACAGTGTGTGTGTGTGTGTGTGTGTGTGTGTGTGTGTATGTGTGGTGTTTGCCCTGGGATACTGTTGACCTCACGTGAGTGGGAGAAGTTGTTGGAGGGGGCCCTTGAGAAGCTGGGCTGAACACAAAGCTCAGAGACTCAGGAATAAATACTTAATATTTTCAGTTTTCATTTTTAAAATGGTACAGATCAATAAAATACCATCCATCTAAGAAAGGATTACCAGGGTCAGCTCTACCTTTAAAAATTCTTATAAAATTACATTTATTTTATTTGTGTGTGTGTGTGCGCGTGCGCGAGCGTGTGTGCGTGCATGCTCGTGTGTGAGTGTGTGTGGCAGGTGTGCTGTACACATGTGGGAGGTATGAGGATAACCTGTGGGAGTCAGGTCTGTCCGTCTGCCGTGAGTTCCCAGGGATCACACTCGGGTCATGAGAATTGAGGGGTAAGCTTCTTCACCCACTGAGCCATCTCCTCAGCCCTAGCTCTACTCATTAAAAAAATGTAACAGTCTTTTGACCAAGCCTGAGCACACCAGTTTAAGCCAACCAGGATCCTTCACAACCCACAGCCAGTGATTAGTTCTGGAGCTCAGACAGAAACCAGTTATAGCAACCAGCATGGTCATGTGACACAGTTTGGACCAATGAGATGGGCAGAGCTGTTTATGGTGGGCCACAGTTGACCAGAAAAACTCCTTTGCTTCCTCTGATGTGACCTTGACTTGACATCACCAAGACTTCAGCAGCTGCCTCACCCCCAACCTCAGCACGGAGCTGACCCCTGAGGTGGGCAGAGTGACGGAATTGCTGAGAGAGGAGATAGCCATTTTAGTCAACCGACTTAGGGCTTCAAGTATGGTTTCGTGACTCAGGCAACTCTGGTCAGCTGGAGTTAGGAGTTAGTATGTATATATGAAAGCAGTTACCTGGATACCTCTGTTTCACAAATGAGGAAACTGAGGCCCAGAGAGGTTGAGTGAGGGATAACCTAGCTTTCTTGCACCTCATGTCCGCCCACCCTCTACCATGGTAGGCAGCTCCAGGAACGCTAACTAAATCTTTGGTTTTCTCTGTCTAGAGTTTGATCGCAAATACATGTCACTCACTGGGTTTGGTGGTGAAAGCAGGGCACTCACCGATACCCAGTCAGGAGTAGTTCCTAAAGCTCCTCTCTTGTCCCCCTAAAAGGACAGGCTCCTGTCCACTGCTGGGAGCTTGGAAACTGTCCTTGGCCCTGTACGATGAAGCCTGAACTTGCTTGTCACCACCACAGTTACAGTCTCTCCTTATGGACACAAATGACAATTGTATCAGTCAATGCTGTTGGCCCGCAAGCAACAAGGCCCCAATCCTGGCTGCCTGAAGCAGCAAGGTATGGTGTTTGGGCAGCTCACCCAGCTGGAGGGTGGGAGAGCTAACCTGGGTTGGGGTGGGGCAGGATTAGAACCCATGCCTGCCTCCAGTCCCTGACTTACAGCCTGTGACTAGTCCACACCGCTGGGCAGGGATGTTCTATCCTGCCTGTTGCCACCACAGTCTTGGGACACTGAATCCAAATTTGTACTTCCTGTTTCTTGTTCCAGTCCCCTGGCTCCTGCTTCAGAGAATGAGATGGGGTCATCTGACTCGTGGAAACGAGGCCACGCGCCTTCGCTCCAGCAGCAAGGAAGGATGGAAAAACTGGGAGCTGACCGGAAGAAGCAGGCCCAGCTATGATGCGGTTCCAAAGAATAACATGTCTACTGCAGAGATGTCACCAGTCTTTGGAGAGTCCCTTTGAAGGCCCAGCCAGACATTCCAGTCAAAGGTGCTGGGTGCCAGGAGTGTTTTGCTTAGAGACAAATATACAGCCTCCATCAAGGGCTTGAGCTGCCACTGTGTGCACAGCAGGTCCCTTCCTGAGGGCCAAGCAAACTCTTGTCCCACAGTGACTCAAGATGGGTGCTGGGGCTCAACCCCTGGATCCAGTACACACAAGCGTGTGCCATGGGCAACTGATTGCCCTTCTCTGGGCTTCACTCTTCTGCTGTATAATAGGGTAACTGTAGCACCCCATCATGGGGGCCGACGGGAGAGCCAGATGTTCAGATGTGAGAAGGGCTTAGCATTTAATTAATGAACTACTGCTTGGAGATACCACGTGCGCACACCTCAGAACCGGTCCCAGTCTGGCCCGCGCGCCACACAGCTTTCCTCTTTTCTCACCCTGCACGGAAGCTCCTCCCGTGCTGATAGAGAAGCCTCCTGCTTCCTGGAAGCTCTTTTGCTCCCCTCTGGGACCTCAGTCCGTTCACCCGCTCACTCATTCATTCATTCACCTGCCGTTCCTTCTTGTCTCATTACATCCTGTTCCTACCCCGCCCACCTCCTCCGAATCTTTGCTCATGTGCCTCCTTGGTCTTTTTTCAAAGGAAGCCATCCTTTCTCTTCTTTGCACTCACCGACTTTGTCCTGGACCATCTTTCCTTCCGATTGCTGGCCCCCACCTCGCCTCTCATTCAAGTCTCAGCTAAAACGTACCTCTCTTGCTGACAGACCTCCTGGCTACCTGAACCAAATCAATCACCCATGCCCCTTGACTGCCTGCTTTGTTTCTCTGCCCTCAGTGACCTAAGCTGACCTGACTCCACTCTTGACACGAATCAGTGAGAGGGTCTACAGCTCAGGCGTGTGTGTGGGGGGGAGGCAGAGTGGCTTGGACCAGGAAGGGACAGAGTTTCCAGGATGCTGGGGACCAAGGTTACCTAAGCACCTACAGCAGAATGCAGTCTGAGGACCCTCTGTGACGACGAGACCTGACACGCTCCACCCTCCCAGAAGATAAGCCCCTTGCTGGGTCGAACATCAGCTTATGATAGTGTTGGGACCCCATGCCTGGTGCTCTGGTGTGCCCCAAGGGGACCGGCACTGTGGCCGTGGACTGTGGGGGGTTTCAGCAGTAGATGTGGGTGGGATTGGATGGGAGCTAATGAGAGGGCTTGCTGATCTGGCAGCTTTGCTACTTAGGCTGTGACAGCTCCAGACCCAGCCAAGGAAAGCGAGCTGCTTATGCTAATCAGGCTCAGTCTGCATTTCCTGGCTGGCAGAGATGCCCTGAGCCTGAGGCCTGGGCCCAGCGTGTAAGACGTGGGGAATGAGGGGGATGGCTTCGGGTGGTAGGCTGAGGTTCTGGGGCATGGACAATGGGAAAGGCTACCAGCGAGGCAGGTCAGCTACACACACTCCTGTACTGGAAGATGAGAGGGTAGTCTTGATGCCCAGTTTCCAAAACTAATGCCCTCTGAGGATTGGCAGTCAGCTGTGTCAGGTCAGTTGCTGGCCCCTGGCATGTTAGGCAAGTACTCTAACATTGAGCCTCTGGAAGATTTTAAAATTTAATATTAGTTTGGGAGATGGCTCAGTGGGTAAAGCACTTGCCACGCAAGAACCTGGGCTCAAATCCTCAGACCCACCAGGTGTGGCAGCTCCTAATGCTTCTAAAGCGAGACGGGAAGCTGAAACAGGAGAAACCCTGGAAGTTCAAAGGCCAGCTAGCCTGCACATGCAACAAAGAAGGACAAAGAGACCCGCCTCGAACAAGGTGGAAGGGCAGGACTGACTCCCAAGGACTGTCTCTGACTTCCACATGAGCATCACGGTGCATGCATGCCTGTGTCTGGGTGCATTCATGAGCACGCGTGTGCACGTGGACACACACACACAGGTACACACACACACACTTTCTCTCTTACACACACTTATATTCCCTCATGAACACACTCAAACATATACTTTCACACACAGTCACTTGTATGGACACACACTCTCTTGCACACACACACACACACACACACACACACACACACACACACACACACACACAGAGATCTGTCATAGATCCAACAGATTCAATCTGCTTGTCTGGGCTCTCTATGGTAGAAAACGTCCCAGCCTTTGGGACTGGTGTCCAAAAGGGGAGTCTGCATTCCATGACATTCAGACTTCTCCATCAGGAACGTGAACTGTTGTGAACAACGGAAAGATCTTCCCTGAGGGAGCTAATTTTCCACTGAATGCCAGTTGCCCTCATCAGCCTGTTTCCAGAGCATTCCAGCTGACTAAGCTTGGCTCACATATCCCAAGCTCAAACTTGCAGAACTGAAAAAGGAGACTGTTAGGTCTCCTGCAGTTCCTGTGGCAACCTTCTACAAGCATCTCCAACTGGGTTCTCGTGTGTGTGTGTGCATGTGTGCACAGGTATGCAGGTGCTTCTCTGTGCAGAGGCCAGAGGCCAACCTTGCAAGCTCTGCCTCAGAATAGCACATTGCTTCTCTGACACAGCATCTCTCATAGGTCTGGGACTCACAGATTCCACCAGGCTGGCTTACCGGTGAGCCCTAGGTAGCTACATGTCTCTGCCTCCTCACGGCTGAATCCATGCCACCATGCTGGGTTGTTAAAAAGGTGGCTTCTGGGGTTCAAGCTTCCTAATGTTGTCAGGTTTCTGTGGCAAGCACTTTCCCGAGTGAGGTGCTGTCTCTCCAGCATTCCAACTGGATCCTGAGCCTGGAGTCTCTTCTCTCTATCCTTCTCAGCAAGGAGACAGCACGTGTCATTTAAAAACGCCTCCTGAGGCTGACATGTTGCTTCTTTGTTTGAGACAGGGTCTCACCATGCAGCTCAGGCTTACTAGAGATCCCCCTGTCTCCATCTCTGGAGTCCTGAGATGGCAGGTATGTGCCATCACGTCTACCACCAAGGATGACATTTGATTTCTGCTTCTAAGGGACTTGGTCGTGTGCCCCAAACATGTATGCGCGGAGAACTTGGATTCTCTGTGACAGCAGTATGTATACTTAACTGCTGAGTCATTACCCCTCCCCCCACTTCTTGACACAGGTTCTAAGTCGGCCTGGCTGGCCTCACTCCCTACTCTCCTGCCTCAGCCTCCAAAGGTGTTATAGGAACGTGCCATCCCTTGATGTTCTGCTTCATAATTCTACCACGATGGTGACACTTGAATCCTGGAGTGATATTCAAACAGCATAGAAGACTACTATCTTTTCTCTTCCTTTAATATATCCCCTCCCTTTTCCTGGGGGAGGATTGACTGGTGACAGGTTTAGCCTGTGGCCTTGCCTGGCCAATGAAATGAGAGCGGAATTAATAGGTATCCCCCTCCCCACCCTTGCCAGCAGAGTGTCTATAGTCAGCAAGAGATGAGCCTCATTCTGCTCCTGGCCCATCTCCTGGGTCCTGGGGGATACTATGTGGAGTAGAGCTACCACCCAGAGACTGATGTCCTAGGACCTGTTTGTTACGACAGCATCCTTGATCCTACCCTGACTGATATAGTATTCTTTCTGCCACAGCATGGTGGTTTCAGAGCAGGGATCTTTGTGGCCACTTCCTGGGAGACCAATTTAACCAACAATGCAAAACCCATCTTTGACAGGTTCAATCAGGTTAAAACCACCCCCTGCCAGGGTATATACTGAAGATGACTCATTAACAGCCAGAAAACACTTTGAAGATAATAAGTATTTGGGGGCCGGTTGGCACTTGCCATCTGACTTCTGGAGTTCCTCATTTCTCTCCTCCAGGGGGGAGGGGCCTAAGCTAGAATACACCAAGTCATCAGGGGGTTCAGTGCCTGAAATGGCAGTGACAGGCCTCGGATGAGCTGGAATGCGCCGGTGCCAGTGATCGAGGAGGGTGCTGTGTGCAGGGAAGGGAGAAGCTGAAAGGCAAGCTTGGGCACACAGGGTTTTATGCCCCAAGTCTTTGAAGACCCTGTTCAGGCCCATGAGTCCACCTGCAAGTTCACAAAGGGTGGGACCAAAAGTTAATTTCCTTTACTCTTGGAGGGAATGGCAGAAAAGGACATTGAGGGGTGCTCCTGCCTTCAAGAGTCAACCAGGCTGTTGAACAAGGCTCCGCCCCTCCAGCGGTGTCCAGTCAGGCTGTTGGAATGAGGCTCCTTCCCTCCGTCGGCATCCACGCTACTGAACCAGGACTGCTCCTCAGCATCCTCCAGCCAGGTTGTGAACAAGGCTCATTTGACGGAATTTTCATTCCTGGATGTCCTTTTCTTTTTTCCTCCTCCGCCACCTCCTCCTCCTTTTTAAAAATTCCCAGCACTAAGGAGACACCCTAATGATGCCCAGCTGTGCAGTTAACAGACTCACAGACACTCAGGCACACACCATGATGCCACCAATGCCACCATAATGAGAGAGAGAGGGTCAGGAGGAATTAATCCATTCTAAAGAAAGCGATCATTGAGGGAAGAGATGGGAGCAGACTGCATTCTAATTAGGTCTGTTATTGGGAAGATGCATAACCCAGCATCTACATCCAAAAACTCCAGGAGTATGTTATGCTTAAAAAAATAAAAGAAACACAAAACTATGAGTATGTTACGTGAAAACCAAAAGCTATGACTCCAGTGGTTCCCGAACTGGGGCTCCTCACAGCAGCCTTGGCGTGGGGAATTGCAAGGATTGTTTTGTTGTTCAAGAAATGAATGAATGGGGGCTGGAGGGAGGACTCAGGGGTTAAGAGCACTGGCAGGTTTTATAGAGCACCTAGGTTCAATTCCCAGCTCCCACCTGATGACTCACCACTCCCAGTTTAGGAGGTTCAGGGCCCCCTTTTGGCCTCTATGGTCACTGCATGCGGTACACAGACATACATGCAGGTAAACACTTGGACATGTAAAGTAAAAATAGGTCTCCTTTAAACAAGAAATTACTGGATGGTTAATAAAAACTGTTAGTTCACTCTGGGTAACCCTGTACAGGTAGTCAGGCAAGCAGTGTCGGGTTTTCTTCCTCCGCCCCTACAATTTTGGGATAGAATTTTGTCATCTCAGTGCAGACAGAGTGCCCAGACTAAGGAGATATATAGTAAGAACCTAGTGATGCTTCAGGAATTTCTGGGATCGCAGAGGTGGCTTGCGGCTCATCTGAGGTCCTGGCGCTCCTACAGAAGGGCGGAGCCTCAGGGGTGCGGATGCACAGATGGGTTTCCAAATCCCTGTGTAGCTTATCGGGACCTCGAACTTCTGATTCTCCCGCCTCCTCTTCCAAACTGCTGAGATTACAGGTTTGTAAACTACATTCTTTAATGTGGGACTGGGGATGGAACCCAGGGCTTCATGTATGCCGAGCAAGTTTCCTACCCACTGAGCTACCTCCCCACTCTCCAGACGAATTATTATCTAACCATTCGAAGAAAAAATATTTCCAAATATGAGGCTTGGAGGGAAGCAGAATAATAAGAATGTTTTTGGTAGTGAAGGGAAAAAGAGAAAAAAGTGGATATTAATATTTTTTCATTAAAATTGTTTAGTTATGTGTGTGTGTACGCGCTCGCGCACACGCGTGCATACATGTACACGCTACAGATTGTACATGGAGATCAGACAGCAACTTCTGGGAGTCAGTTTGCTTCTTACACCATGTGGGTCCCCGGAATTGAACTCAGGTCATTGGGCTGAGTGAGCAGCAAGCACCTTTACCCACTGAGCCACTTGCTGGCCTGGGATTAGCATTTCTTGAGCATATGTGATTCCCACACAGCTGCTACAATCATTTGATCGATCGTCAGTCAGTCAGTCAGTCAGTCAGTCAGTCAGTCAGTCAGACAGTCAATCAATCATCGGTCAACCATCTCACTGAATCCTTACAACTAAATTTGGGGGTGGCAGATAGCGATACACTTTTTGTACCCATTTAGCTGGAGTTTATGAGCATCTATCTATTCAGACCCCTCAAAGTTCTCTGTGCTAAAGACACGCCAGCGAAGACAACATGTCATCCTCGTGGCATTCACTAACATCAGAAATCAGCACAGCCACTCATGTACACATGGTTTGAAGTGTCCATAGAGACATGCACGTGTGTGTGTGTGTGTGTGTGTGTGTGTGTGTGTGTGTGTGTGTGTAAACATACAGGATTTCTCCAGGCATCTGGCAGCACCTACAGACTTGCCCATCACATTTGGTGATGCGGTGTGTGCTCCTGGCATCTTGTGGACAGAGGCCAAGGATATTATTAGATATTCTAGGATGTACAGGGCAGGCCCCTACGGCAATTAATTTCTTTCTTTTTCTTAATCGTGGCTCCCAGGATTGGAACCCCAACCTTTATACATATTCATGTATATATTTCAGGAAGTGAAGATTGGTAGGAAGGCAAGCTGAGGGAGGCTGGGCTCTGCCAGGGTGGCCTTGAGTGACTGTTAGGACAAAGGCTGGGTCCTGCCCCAGGAACAAGGGAGAAAAGAATACAACACACTGCTCAAGTCAGGCGTTAGGGAAACACTCAGGGGTGGGGGTGGGGGCTCTCCTTGAAGTGGAGGAACCAGAAGATGCATCCTCAGGGAAGTGGGAAGCCTTGAATGATGGCTGGAGTTGGCTAAGCAGGGAGGACTGGGAGGGGCATCCTGGCTGGCACTGAGCCCAGCAGGTGTGAAGGCCTCTGGGAGTAGGGACTTGGCAGGGCTTCAGGAAGCCAGAGGGATGGCAGAATTGGGCTATGGGAGGCCTGGAAGGGGCTGCCTACCCTTGGCCGGTTTCCTGGGTTAATGGAAGCAAGGACGTAGCGATTACACCCTCGTTTCCAGGTTAATGAAGGAGAACACAGAGGTAATGCTATTTTTGTTGATTCTTGATTTCTTGTTAAAATGTTTTCCAGAGAACACTCCCCTAACGGCTCCATCCTAGACAAACCATGGCTCCCTCCCAGGCATTTCCTGAGGACAGTAATGTCCCCCTCCCCGGGTGTGCTCCTTCCATGAGCATTGCTTTATGCTGCGTGTTAAATGGTGTTCGGTGTCTTGGGACAGCTAAAGTCCCCACCACTCTGAGTCAGACTTCTTCTACCCCTTGCATCTGCCGAGAAATACATTTCCTCCTCTGTCACCTCTCAGGTGCCAGAGCTTTCTGCTTAGTACAAAGATGCCCCTTGGGGCAGGTGGGAGGACCTGCTAGCCTCCTTGTGCCCACTGTGTGGTCTTGACCTGCAATGTGGGCCTTGCTAGAAAGGCAGAGTCTCAGGACCCCAGTCCACATCTACTGAGTCACCACTTGCATTCCTGTGGACGTGTGCACACATGTGTGCACACACATTCATATGTGTACATGCATGTAGAGGTCAGAGGTCAGCATTGGGCGCTGCTCTTCAGAGATGCTGTCTGCTTTGTTATTTTGAGTCACAGTCTCTCTGTGAACCTGGAACGCATCAACCAGGCTTGCGGTCTGGTTAGTGGAGCCTTAGGGATCTTCCTGTCTCTGCCTCCTCAGAGCAAGGATGACAATTGCAAGTCACCACACCTGGCTTTTTCCAAGGGTGCTGGGGAAATCACACTCAGCTTCTCATGCTTGCTGTGGAATAATCCTTCTGGGCACTGTGAATACGTGTTACTTTCATTGGTTAATAAAAAGCTGACAGGCTGGTAGCCAGGGAGGAAGTTAGGCAGGAAAGCCAAACTAAGAATGATGGGGAGGAGGGTGGAATCAGAGAGTTACCGGGATGCAGAGAGAGCAAAATGGGTATGCTGTACTGAGAAAAGTTACCAGGCCACAAGGCAAAGCATAAATAGAACTATGGGTTCATTTAAATGTAAGAGTTAACTAGCAAGAAGCCTGAGTTATCGGCCTAGCATTTATAAGCAATACTAAGCCTCTATGTGGTGATTTGGAAGCGGCTGCTGGGACAGGAAAACTCCACCTACACAGGTTGGTGTGACAAGTACTCTAGCAAGGTCCTCAGGAGCCTGTTGTGCACACTCACCAAGTCTGAGAAGTTTCCAGCGAATGAAAAAAAAAATCTGGAGATGTAGCTAGGTGGTTGAACATCTACCTAGCATGTGTAAGGCCTTAGGTTTATTTCCTAGAACAAAAAGTAAAATAAAAAGAAAGAAAAAAGAAAATCTAGGCTCCCGTGACTCCAGTTGAGGGGCTCTGGCAGGTCCCCATCTGTCAGCCAAAGAAGCGTAGCGTTTACTTCTGCCACTCCGATTATTTTTAAGATTCTACTACATGTATTTATTCTTTCTGTGTATCTGCGTGGGTGCCTGTGTGAAGGTCAGAGGGCAACTTCCAGGAGTCTTTCCTCTCACCATGTGGGTCCCAGGGACAGAAGTGGGGTCTGGCCAGGCTATGGACAAACACTCTTTTACTTGGCTCTGTCACACAAAATATTAAATACTAACTTGGTTTACCTCAGAAGCAGCATAAAAAGGGATGGGTTTTGGTGCCAAGATCCTCTCTGTTTTGTCACGTGTGGGTTATGAGGCCTTGGGTGGGTGGCCTAGTGTCTTTCAGCCTCAGTTTCTCCATCTGTGAATGGGGGAGAATATGATCTCCCTCTGCAGGAGTTGATGGGCTTCTTACAATATGCAGGGATGGAGGTAAAATAGTCCACACCTCAGATCTTCTTTCTGGCTTGCCCCCGTTCTCTGCAAAATGGATTGGGGTTGGGAAATGTAAAGACAAAAGGAAGGGCCTCTAAATCCCAGACAGTAAGGTCAGGGTGACATTTGACTAGTGACCTGTGAGAAGCAAGCATTTTCCGAGCCAGTGGCACAGGAGAAACAGAGTACTAATTTTAGAGTTTTGGCTCAGAGGTAAAGCGGGCCCCCAGCCACCTCTGCTGGGAAGTTTGCATCTGAGTCTTAATTAGAAGTCCTCATCTGTGTGCCTGTGAGGAGGATGGGCTAGCTTTGGGGACCGTGCCTGATTCAGGGGTGGTGGCTGGCTGGGGATGACTCTGGCAAGATGATGCTTCCCGGGGCTGTGCTAGGAGAAAATGCTCCAGGTCCTTTGGTGGCAGGAGGGGTGGTGGCATTCACCGTGCCCCGAGGCACTGTGACAGTCAGGATGAGGGCCAGAAGAGCCCTCTCCTGGAGTCACCAACAGGTGAAGAGGGATGGATGTCATGTTGAAGTTCAGCTACTCGCAAATCCCCCAAATGGTTTTGACAAGGCTCCTGGCCTTCTCACACCTCAGTGTCCTCCTGGGCCCCAGCGGAATGGAAAAACAACACTCGCTTTGCAGGGTCAGTAGGAGACTTGGACAGACTGAGCCCTGGAGAGGCCTCAGAGCAGCACCTAGAAGTTTCTGAGCACTCTTTAAATGGCAGTGAGCTTCCGGCATCCTCATTTACCCAAACCAGCTCTGAGCAAGGTGCCCGGATGCCCAATTCCACATCCTCCCAACTCTCCTTGGAGCAAACAGACCCCTTACTGTAGATGAAGCAGCTGTGGTGGAGAGAGTAAACCGCTTGGGAGGGAAGGAAGCTGGTATGGAGTCAAGGAACTGTTAAAAATTACATGCATTTATGTATTCTTGAAGGTGTGTGTGTGTGTGTGTGGCTACATTTGTTATAGGGTGGGTAGGTATGAAGCTGCTCTTCAAATATTCCAAATAGATTTTTCCCTCTCTAGAGAACCTAGACTTTTACCCCCACCTTTTCCATCTTGATCTCTCTGTGTCTGTCTCTTCTTCTCTTTCTTTTCGACCATATGTGGAAGTCAGAGGAGAGTGTTAGCTCTCACCTGGCGCCCAGTTTGAGACAGAGACCCTTGTTCACTACTGTGTACACCAGGCCAGCTGACCTCGAGAGACTGACTCTCTGTCTCTAACTCCCATCTCACTGCGAGCATGGGGATTACAGATGTGTGCCTCAGTGTCTGGCTTTGCTTAGGTTCTGGGGATTCGAACTCATGCCTTGCGTGCCAAATACTTTACCCATAAACCATGTCCCCAATCCTGAAATGAGAAGTTTTGATTACTATAGTAAGGACTACTTTAAATGACCTTCAGAATGGCAGGGAAATCCAAGACTGATGTCCCCAAGCTCAGCAGGTACTCAGAGAGCAACAACTTCACGGGCAGCTCAAGACCAACCCTACAAACTATCAGAGGCTTTGAGGAACTCTGAATATTCTAGAAAGAAAAGGAGCAGCCACCAGTGTCACCAGCAGCACATACATTGGGGATCCAAATCTTACACAATCACACAGGAGGGATCCGTGTGGGCAAGGCACTAGTAATGCGCCCGGTGTTTGCGAGGAACTGTTGAGTGACCTGACCTATGGCAAGGACTTCTGGCTGGCGAATGGTGACCACAAACTCTATTCTAAATGTCCTGGCTCTAGAACCTCACCTGAAGCAGGAAGTCATTACCATCACAGACTACAGGTTCTTCAGGACCGTGACCAGCTCGGCTCTGTTCCCCACAGTATCCAGAGGAGATAATGCCTAGCACATGGCACACTGCACAGACACGTGGGACGGGGAAATGGACATGCGGCAGGTCCAGGAGAGGATGAAACAGCAGACAGTGTTGTGGGGTCATCGCTGACAAGAAGTTAATTTCCAGCTCCGAGTTTTCTCCCTGCCTGAAGTGGTTTCTACAGATCTGAAACCAAGTTTGTCTCCCTCCTCCCAGGTTGGGGGACATCACATGCAAAGGTGTGTGCTAACATCTGTTCTTGTCCCTTCTGGTTTGACAAGGACTGGGAAGCAGATTGCTGGGATGTTATCTGGCCAGGCACTCCGCTGGCTTTTCTGGTGCAGTGGGGAACACCCTGCTTATCACGCAGAGTTTACTAGTGGGCATGTTCTGGCCCCTGAGTGCAATGAGCCTGGTGAGGATCATTCAGGAATAACTCCCAGAATACAATGTTGCTGCCTCGTAGAACCAGCACCTAGGCTGTGAGCATTACCATGTTCTCCAAGAAGGAACATCATGCCACAGCACACACCACACACACCACACACACACACACACACACACACACACACACACACACACATACACACACACGGTGCTGTACGGGATCAAATGAGATCATGTATGTTCAAGCTTCAGACTGTGTGGCAACCCTCATGCGGGCAAGGCAAGTCCAAGGCTAGCCTCGAACTCACTGTGCAGTTGAAGATAGCCTTGAATTTCTGATCCCCAAGTCTCTACTTCTCAAGAGCTTGGATTACGTGCGTGTGCCACCATGCTCAGTGCTGCCATGATGACTGTGTCTTAGGTATGTCTACTCCATGGGGGAGCATCGAATTAGGGTACATGTCATGTGATCAAACATTCTGGAGTCCAGCTGGTCTATGTCAGGGGTGATGTTTTGTTCAGAGCAAGGCTTTAAGTCAGCCTGAGCCAGTAAACCTTTTTTTTTTTTTTTTTTTTTTAGTGTTTCTCCATGTAGCCCTGGCTGTTCTGGAACTTGCTCTGTAGACCAGGTTAGCCTCGAATTCACATAGATCCACCTACCTCTGCCTCCTGAGTGCTGGGATTAAAGGCGTGCGCCACCACCGCCTGGCTCTCTCTCCTTCTAAACTTTGTAAAAACATGTTCTTATCTCCTTTCTTTTCCTCCAAGCCCCACTCTGTGTGTATGCACGCACTGTGACGTGTGCAGAGGCCTGGGGTTTGAACTCGGGTCATCACGACTGGTAGCAAGCACCTTTACCCGTTGAGCCATCTCACCAGCCAGAGTCTCCTTGTGAATGATCACTGAAGCTGGAGAGCTGGGCTGCAGCCAGCCGTGCCTCGTGCTGCTCGCTGCATCGTCTGTCACATGGCAGATTGTATCAGGCCATCTGGCTCGGGTGGCTGGCAAGGTGAGAATATTAACGGTGGCGATAACATCGCGGAGTGGTCTGCTTCCGCATGTAGCACTGAATGGTTTACAAAGCCCCAGACATAATGAGCTCGTCTGACTTCTCAGTCATAATCCAGGCAATCACTGCGAGAAAAGCGGGATATCTATTACCTATGGTGATTTGTTTAAGTGTCTCATACAAATTAATTAATCGGATCTCAGCCACCCCCAGAGAGCAGCATCTTCCTGTCTCCATCTAATCCATCTATAAGTCACACAATTGAGAAAACTGAGGCTCGGAGACGGGGTCCTTACCCAGAAGGGATTTATGTGAGACCTTCTCTGGTAGTTTGAATGTAATTGGCCCCCATCTTCTCACAGGGAGTAGTGCACAGAGGTGTGGCTTTGTTGGGGTGGGTGTGGCCTTGGAGGAAGTGTGTCACTGTGGGGGCAGGCTGTGAGGTTTCCTATGCCACAGACTATTTCCTGTTGCTTTCTAATCAAGAAGTAGCCAGCACCATGTCTGCCTGCATGCGCTATGCTCCCATCCTGATGATAATGGGTTGAACCTCTGAAGCGGTAAGTGAGCTGCCCCAATGAAATGTGTTCTTTCCAAGAGTTGCTGTAGTCATGGTGTCTCTTTGCAGCAATAGACACCCTAACTAAGACACCTACCATTCTCTAGAGTCACTGCCCAGTACCATCCCCAGCCTGTGACAGGGACACTCTTAAGTCACGCAGGGGTTCATGGTAGTGGAAGAGTCTTTGTCTTGGTGGAGTTAAGAGGAGATGGACCTTTAGGAAAATCCGGACAATGTCCCCAAGACACACGAGGCCACCTCCGGGGAGACAAGGCCAGCGCAGGCCCCAGGAATGAGATCAATATCAACCACAAATTCACTTATAAAGTCATTAATATTCAATGGACTCTGCTGTTCTTATTGAAAGCCTGGAAGCTCTCCAGCTCCAGAGAAGTGGGGACACACGACAGCAACGGGATGTCAACAAATAGGGGGCCTCAGAAGTAGGAGGTGCTGCAAGGTTGGCCTTCTCCCAGTGCCTGACGGACTTTCCTGTCCAGCCCAGGCCCTGAGCCACATTTTCCCTTCTGGTGAAGTCTACTAATAACACATGTCTGGTTTGCATGATAAATTCTGGAGTTGGTGAAAATGCTGGCTGAGGAAGTCAATGGTTGTCTCATAGGCCAAATCGTTCAGAAATTGAGGAAACTGAGGCAGAGGATAAGTATCATGGCTAATATTGATTGTCAGCTTGACAGAATCTAGCATCATCTAGGACATATAGCTCTGGGTTTGTCCAAGAGAGAGTTTCTAGATTGGGCTAAATGAGGTAGTTAAATGGGTGGTACCGTTGCATACAGCTGGGATTCAAGACTAAATAAAAAAGAAATCAAGCCATACACTGACATTCATTTCTCTGCTTCCTGACTGAGGATTTACTAGGACCAGCTGCCTCACACCCCTGTCACCCCGCTGTCCCCATCATGACGGACTGCGCCCTCGAACTGTGAGCTCAAGGAAACCCCACCCTCCCTCCCTCCCTCCCTCCTTCAGTTTCTTCTGTTAGGCATTTAGTCATAGCAATAAGGACAGTAACTACTTACAAATGCCACTGCACTATCAGAGGGATCTTCTGCAGTGTTGTCCTCAAGTTGGGACAGGTGAGTGGGACTTTGCACCCAAGCGGATTAGGCCATGCCTGGAGGTATTTGAAGCTGTGCCTTGGAATCTGGTTTACAGAAGCTAGGGTTGCTGCTTGACACTGTAAAGCTCACAGGCAGCCCCCCAACAGCTTATCTAGTTTCAAGTGGAATAGTGGCCAAGTTTGAGAAGCTCAGGCTGCATTTCAGAACCCAGGGCTGTCGGGTGAGAGGCAGGCATAGGGGACCGGGCAGCAGGACTCAGAACCACCAGAAACTCTCACTCAATCAGTCGGGAAGGGGTTGAAAACAAGAGAGAGGATGTGATCTGTCCTTGGACACAGTCAATTCGGGCCACAGCTGGAAGCTGAAGCCATGTCAGTGGGTGCCCGTCTGACTTTAGAGGCTGCCTTCTTGGCTTCCCACTTAGCTGCTGCCATCACAACACCCAAAGTAAACAATTTAAATCAATTACTGGTTTCCGGGGGATTTTTAGCCCATCATGGCAGGGAAAGCCCAGAGGAGCAGTTCAGCTCCTAGTGGCATGAGGATGTGTGAGGGGCTGTCCGCATCACCGTGGACCAGGAAAGAGAGCAGTAGGAGAAGGAGATGATACACTCTGTCTTAGTTAGGGCTTCTATTGCTGCGAAGAGACACTATGACCTCGGCAAATCTTATAAAGGAGAATATTTAACAGGCTGGTTTACAGTGCAGAGGTTTAGTTCATTGTCACCATGGCAGAAGCATGGCGTCATGCAGGTAGACAAGGTGCTGGAGAGGTTCAACATCTGGATGGGCAGGTAGCAGGGAGAGAGTGACACTGGACCTGGCTTGAGCTTCTGAAACTTCAAAGTCCACCCCCAGTGACACTCTTCTTCCAACAAGGTCACACCTCATAATAGTGCCACTCCTTATAAACCTGTAGCGGCCATTTTCATTCAACCTGCCATATTCCCCAAGGATCCAGCCCTTAGCATCTTCCTTACCTTGGCCACCTCCCAAGGTGACCAGGGTAACTAACAGTGGCATCGGCTAGGGATGAAGGACATAAACCTGTGGAGGACATTTCCCATTTAAGCCTTGACAGCTTACAATTCTACAACCAATTCTCTCCTTCCCTCTAACTATTGTGTATTCATTTAACGTCTGCCTCTCCCAAGGTGCTGGGAACTTCTCCATCCAGATGCTTGGTACACATCTGGCAAGTCAAAGATACGAAAGCATTGGTTGAATCAATGAAAGTATTTCTAAAACCTCCACGATGACAGACTGTAGATAATGAGAGTTTATTTCTTGTCTCCAAGGCCTGTCCCAAGCATGACAAACACTCCTTTTGTCAACACTGGATATCATAGTCACAGATGTGTTGTGGACCATAAAGCTGAGGAGAGGAATAACTTAGTCCTACGTAGCCAAGTGCGCGGAAGAGGAACCAGGATCAGAACCCAAGGTGATTGGCATCAGCTTTCCTAACCTTTGCAGTGCCTGCCTTGTACTCCACCTGTGGGACCCTCTCCTTTGCATGGCCTTTGCTGGGCAGAACTGACCCCACTCAGAGCACAGGATCAGTGCACAACTCAAGCCTATTGTTGCCTCTGGCCAATGTGATTGGATCAGAAAGGACACAAGAGCCAAAGGTGAACCAAGAACCAGCTCCCATCCTACTTGGGACTTCCTGCCCCATGTTTCTATTATTATTTTTTTTTATTTTATTTCATGTGTATGGATGTTTACCCTACATGTATGTCTGCAGTGCATGTGGGAGCTGGAAGATGGCATTGGATCCCCTGGAACTAGAGTTACAGATGGTTGTGAGTCACCATGTGAGCGCTGGGAATTGAACCTAGGCCCTCAGCAAGAGCAGGCAGTGCTCTTAACCACTGAGCCATCTCCATTCCCTGCCCCCCCTTTTTTTGAGACAGGATCATTATGCATCCCAGGCTGGCTTAGAACTTCTAATCCTCTTGCCTCAGTTGCCAGGATTAAGGGTATGTGTTGCTATCCCAGCTAGTACCAGAAACTTTTCTTGAGCCCCTAGAAAATATGCCCTCTGTCCCTTGTCCATCCTTAAATATAAGAATGGTGCTGGAAGTCACCCCCACCTCCCTGCACGTGGAGGAAATGTCACACCAGTAGTGCAAAGCCAGGAGACCGTCACTGGGAAAGAGAGGAATGAACTGTGCAGTTGGCACTGTGTGAACTCCGGGATCCAGCCATCCCTGAAGAATCAATGCTGGATCCCAGCCACCTTCAATGGTAGCTCTTTGCTGTGTACTTACTAGACTCTAGGCAGTTTGGAAGGAATTTCTCTCACCTGAAACTCAGAGTTGGTTTCAACGTTCCCAAAGCCTTGCTCACCTTCTCTAGGTCCTTCAAGGGCAGATGAGTTTGTAGAAGTCCAAGCAATGTGATGGAGTTGTTCTAAATCTAGACATGCCCATCTAAAAGAAGGTCTGGGGGCTGGCGAGATGGCACAGCAACTAAAAGGGCTTGCTGCCAAGGTTAACAACCTGTGTTCGATCCCCAAGCTCCAGATATTAGAAGGGAAGAACTGGCTCTCCTAAGTTATCCCCTGACATCCACACTCAGACTATGGTGCGTGCACGTGCCTGCCCCCCCCCCAATAAAATAAATAAATGTAAAAACAAGAGGTCTAGACAAAACCCTGGCAGCTGTGAAGATTAACATGTCAGTTTGCCAGGACCTAGGCCCTCTCCCCACTGTGAGCTAAGATCCTGGACTAGATCAAAAGGAGAAGCCAGCCGAATACCAACACTCGTCCTCTTCTGCTTCCTGACTGCAGATGTGACAGACAGCCTCATACTCCTGTCACCATGCCTTCCCCACCACGACAGACTGTAGCCTCAAAGAGTGAGCCAAATAAACCCCGTCCTCCGTAAGTTGCTTTTGCCGGGCCTTTTCTCCCAGCAGTAAGAAAAGACATTAATTCAACAGTTCAATTAGTAAGCCCTGTGTGATGGGAACTGCGAAGTGGGATTCCATTCTGTATGCTGTGAAGTTGTTTTATCACCATTGGTTAATAAAGAAGCTGCTTCAGCCTACAGCAAGGTAGACTACAGCCAGGCTGGAAGAGATATAGAAAGAGAGTAGGCAGAGTTAGGGAGGTGCCATGTAGCTGCCGAAGGAGTTACATGCTGGCATTGATAGCCACAGCCTAGTGGCAATACAGATTAATAGAAATGGGTTAATTTAAGATGTAAGAGCTATCTAGAAAGACGCCTAAGCTATTGTCCAAAAGTGTTGTAATTAATATAGTTTTTGTGTAATTATTTGGGTCTGAGCCGCCAGAAAAGCAAGTGCAGTCTCCGCTTACAGAACTGCTTTGAGTATTTAATGTTATTTGCTTATCAGTCCTCATAGACACACAGTTTTTGGGTACCACTGTCATCATCCTATCCAGCAGATGGGTGGACTAAGGTGTGCAGAGTAGATGCAAACATGTTTAGGACTTCACAGCCACTAAACAGCTGAGCAAGACAGGAGTCTTAACAATGGAGCTGAGACCCTGCTCCCAACTTAACTACACATCTCTGTCTGCCTTCCTTGCAAAGATCCATGCAAGAGTGATGGCTGCTAGCCCCGCGCCCCAGCTACAGATCCGAGGCATGTCTTCCCATGTACCTGCACTTTGCTTCATTGCAAAGGCATGTTTAATCACCTGTCTAGAGTTTCCTTCCCAGCCGGCACTGTCAGGAGCCCATGGCTGTCACTACTAAGTCCTCATCGCTGCTGACTGCCTGTGTGCATGTAATAAGCCAGTCACGAGATGGGAAATTGGACAGATGATACCAGAGGCGGCTATGTCAGAGATCAGATTGACAACAGGGAAGGAAGAGCTCTAACAATTCCATACAGTTGCCTCCTAATCTACTACATCTTGCCTCTGTAGCCAGTCTCCGTGGCACCTTAAAGAGGTAGGACTCGGACATCTGTTCAAATTGCTGTCCCACCCAGCACGCCTGCATCTGTTGCTTCCTCAGTGTCTCAGACAAGTGACCACTTAGAATGTCCCATTTTACAGGAGCAGCAACCCTCCATCCTTATACCATGACCACACAGAGCTCGGGGCCAGGGCTGTAGGTGGGTGAAGGTTGTAGACAGTACATCTTCCC
Source organism: Microtus ochrogaster (assembly GCF_000317375.1). NCBI lineage: Eukaryota > Metazoa > Chordata > Mammalia > Rodentia > Cricetidae > Microtus > Microtus ochrogaster. Next base: position 42,605,314 of record NC_022016.1, on the reverse strand, counting down.
GAACATCTCCATGTATGTGGCAGTCACACCCGCTATGTCACCTCTCCCAGGAAAGAAAAACCTTCCTGAGGTCTCAGAAGTCCCCTTTGCTTCTTGGAGGGCAGCCAGTGGTGGTAGACGGGCAAATGTTTTGCTACCCAAATCCCAGAGGAGGGGAAGAGCCCTGACTTGTGGATTGAGTAGCAATTGTTGTGGTATAAACACCATCATCGACGTCAAAACCACCAGAGTGGTCCTGGAACTTTGGACCTTGGCTCTCAGGAGCCTCGATTCGCTGACTCTAGCCTGGCCTGCACTGACTCTCACTAGGAGAACTGGAGAGATACTTTACCTAAACGGGACTTTAAAACCAGTGAAAGATAACACAAGAGTATCAGCTGTCACATCCTCCCAATAGACATCACTCAGACCAGCTCTCAGGTGGACAACTCAAGATCTATAGAATCTTCTCCAAACTCACAAACATCACTGGAACTTTCCCTTTCTTTTCCTAGTATGGGAGACTGTCACCAAGGACACTGCTCACAGTAGAGGAAGCCCTGCCACTCCACTCTTTACAAAAGCAATAGCTTTGGTAAATGGAAATACTAAACAGTAGATGGAAAAGATAGCACTAATTAGGTTTGCCCATCTCTCATTTGCTTCCTTTTCAATCCCCTTTCAACCTCAAGCAAGAGCATTGTGGATAACAAAGAAAATAGTTTAAATGAGATATGTCAAGGGTCTCTGGCAGAAATGGGCTATTCCAGCACATTTGGGCTGCATCCAAAGAGTTGGGAGCTTGGCGGATGGGGCTGGTTTGGTTAGCATTTTGTTCTGACATAGAGAGTAAGGCATTTGAATTAATTTCGTTGTTGACAGGAAAAGGGATGCTGCAGATAGCTGTAGCAGATATAGTGTAACCTTCCATCTATCCACCCAGCCACCCATCTCTCCACTCATCTACCTATCCAGATATCTGTTCACGTGTCATCTAAACTCTCATTTATTCGTTCCATCCTATCTCTGTCCACCCACCACCCGTCCAACCAACCATCCATCCGTCTGTCCTTCCGTCCGTCCGTCCGTCCATCCATCCATCCATCTGTCCACCCAACCAACTCTCTCCCTCCTTCCTTCCTTCCTTCCTTCCTTCCTTCCTTCCTTCCTTCCTTCCTTCCTTCCTTCCTTCCCAATTATTTATGCAACCAACTATCCAGCTACCCACCCACCCACCAACCCAAGTCCATCTATCCAGCCAGCTACTGGGTCATGCCACCTTTCCTCGGAATCATTCCAAGGTCACCAACGACAATGCAAAAATCTAATAGTCTATTATTTCCCTACCCATCTTAGCCTCTCAGCAGCGTTGTCTTAGTTAAGGTTCCTATTGCTGTGATGAAGCACAGCCCCAGCCATTACTCCGTCCCATCTGGCACTATGTCCTCCTTGTGCCTTGTCACTAACATGTCTTTCTTTTCTAGATTACCACAACAACATCTATATTTGTCTTCTGCTTCTGTTTTTCCAAAAACATTCGTCAGACCCTAACATTGTTTTTCCCCAAACCTGCTTTTGGCTTCACATATTCCTCAGGAGAAACTAAAGCCTGCCACAAGCATGACAGGCCTGGCTACTTCCACATTTACCACCTCTGACTTCCCTCCTACCACATTATAGCTGGACCACGATAACCTTCTTCTGTCTCTGCTCTTGTCCCTACATGGTACTTTCACCTGGCCCAGTCTCTGCATGGCACACCCTCACCTTCCTTTAGCATTCCCAGATGTTGCTTAGCTAAGACTTCCTGCCGTCCTACTAGACACAGCAGGTTCCCAGTGCTCTGGGTTCTGTTCCTCTTCTTTATTTTGCTCCACATCCTTTCTAGCGCTTGTATTAGTTCAGCTATTTGTTTTCTCCTTTAGTGTCTGACTACGTCTTTAAAACACAGCCTTACTAGAGGCATGGGCTGAGCCTTGTTTACTGTTTTAATTTATAGAATAATGCCCAGTGCATTAAGGTAACAATGGTGAGTTTATTCATTCATCCATCCACCCACTTATGCATATATCCACCAACCTATCTACTCATCTTTCATCTGTTCAGCTACTCATCCATTTTATCCGTTTGTCACTCAGTTCCTTCATCCATCCAGCTATGTATCTCTCCATCCATCAACCATCCATGCATGTGTTCATCTATGCATGCATCTGTCTATTTATCCACTCATATATTCACCATCTCTCATCCATCCGGCTGCAATCCATCCATCTATGCTCTATCTATGTATTTACCTATATGACTATCTTTGCATTATCCACCCACCTTGCCATGCATGCATCCACTGGCTTATCTATTAATTATCAATTAGTCCATTCATGTATCCATATATCTACCCATGCATCCTTCCATCCATTAATTTGTCCATCCACCTGCCTAAGCATCATCATCCATCCATCTTTCCAGTCATTTTTTCCAACCAGCCAACCATGCAGTATTTTTTTTTTTTTTTGCAGTGAGTTTGGATAGGTTTATAGAAGGTCCATTGTGATAGAGCTTCATGTGTGGAAGTAGATATTCAGAAGTAGGTCTGTGGGAATGTGGAGAGTGGGGAGGCCTTCCCGAGGTCAGTGGTTACAGTAACTGCAAGAATGCTCCAGATTTATGTACCTGGCTTCATGCAGGGTGCTTCCTATTTAGGCATGCGATGGCTTTTCCTGCAATGTGCTTTACAGCTCGTGAAACACTTTCATACTCACGAACCCACTGAACACTCTGTGACCGCAACACGTAGTAAGGTTACCGCTGATGGGGAACCTCCTTCAGCTAATGGACTTCGAGAGGCTGGACCAGGTGGGGTGTGACTCTGGGTACCAAAAGGCCAGTGGTACTGCCCTTTTTAGACTCTTCCCATTCACCACACCTAGATGCTGGATCCTGTTCCTGTTTCTTCATTGTAATCCATGAGTTTTCTTTTAGTAAAGAAAAACCTTAGCATACCCTATTTGGAGCTAGTGTGGGATTATTTGATTTGCGTTCCCCCCATCTGATGCATTCCACTTCATACTGCAGGACACGGGGGCTGATTAAATTTGCTAAAAGTAAGAGTCCACTGAATTAGTCACACCAAGTGTATTTTAAGTGTTCTATATACACTTGTGTCTGTGGCTCAAATTCTGGACAGGACCTTCTAGAACAGTTCACACACACACACACACACACACA
>NC_022016.1:42599264-42602004 GCF_000317375.1 Microtus ochrogaster | reverse complement strand
GCGAGAGCCAGGTTCCCTGTGTAGGTCCTTATTGGCTCTGGTCATGGGAACCGGGATGCAGATGCTCAGACAGCATCTTTCCAGCATGCACTGGGGCTCTGTATTCATCCCCAACTTCCTATTCGTGCTGTAGGAGAACATTCATCTCCAAGCCCCTGCCGTCTTTGAGGCTGGTGAGCAAGAGAGCAGAGCTTCTCAAACTGGAGGCTCAGGCAAGGATTTGAGAAAAGGGGGGTCATGAGGAAGTGTTTAGGGGTGGGTGATGATAAGGAACATTCTAGAAGAGAGGTGACTAGGTGATTCCCTAAGTCTTGGGAAGCCCTGTGCAGCGGGGAGGCAGGGAGACCACACAGGACAGTACCACATGACAGAAGGGGTTGGGCCCTGGATGGAGGCTCTCAGCTCCACTGAAGGCACAAATGGGTGCTGGGCATTATGCTGTGCACACCTAGGGGGACCATACTTTTCTGAGACCAGGGTGGATGGAAGATTCCAGGCCCCTTCCTCAGTTCCCAGACATGAGCAAACTGCTTGGGATATTGGATGATCCCAAGTTAGGGGAGCATGTTCCACTCACAGAATCAGTCCCCTTTCTCACCACCCTGGTCGGGCTGGTGTCACCGGCTCACCCTGGTCGGGCTGGTGTCACCGGCTCACCTTGGTTGGGTTGGTGGCACCTTCTCACCTTGGTCTGGTTGGGGCTGTTCAGACCTCTTGTTCCCTTAGGTGCAGAGTAAGAATTTAAGAATTATATTTGTGACAATAAACGTGGTACTCCCGTAACAAGAGCCACGGTGCAAACTTTCGAGCGAATATCCTGGCTGTAGAGCTGACCACAGTGGCCCGAGGCTCTTGATATACTTCATCTCAGCAAGTGTCATCACAGCTCATGTGGGAGTCACTCTCATTACCCTCACGCTGCAGTTGAGGAAGCTGAAGATGTTAACTCATCTGGCCCAAATCATCCGGCAAGCATGTTGTAGGGGTATCGACCCTCCATTTCTCCAAAGCCTTTTGCTTTGTAGTGGAAGGACCCACTTTCCCCCCAGCATTGATCTCTTACACCTCACTTTCAATACATCTGCCCAACAGTCAAACGCCAAGGTCAAAGGAAGGCCAAGATCAGAGCTGTGTTTTCATCTCTGTTGGGGGACAACCAGAACCCCCTATCTTCCTGTGATTTCTTTTGTCTCTCTTACTCTTTCTGGATATCTTGGGCCGAATGGCACAGCATGTGGGGATGGGTGCTGGGCAGCCGTAGGAAGGGAGATGCTGAGTGTGAGAGCCTGGCACAGCCCAGCAGCCGCTCACAGACACACTCTTAATAGCCCTAGATTCCTCCAGCAAGCCTGTGCGCTAATTAAACCTGCCCCTCACGGCCACTGTGCAGGACGGGGACCTCCCTTGAAAGCTGCAATTTGCCAATGTGAAGGCGAGCAGAAACAAACGTTCCAACATCGCCCGCAAGCGCCACTTTGGAATATTGATGAGAGGGGAAGCAGAGGCCCGGGCCTGCTTTCCAAACCTCGGACCCTGTCCCGATCAATATTTCTCCCCTCAGCATGCAGAGGGGAAGACCCTTTTAATTTAGACCTGGAAATCCTCCAGGAGATGTGACATCCACCAGCCCTGTTGTCATGTTCCACTTCACTGAAAACACCATGATAGCCGAAGATAGGTAAATTACAGAACTCACCCAGAGATATTCTATGGAGCCAGCCGCGCATCTCTAATGACTCACAAAATGACCGGTCTCTGGCGTGCCGCCGGTAATTAGGGCTGTGCTGGGCTGAATTTGTGTTTGCAGGTACCCTGCATCGAGATTCCATAAAGAGTCTAGCATCTGCCCCCTGAACTGTGTGTGCATGGTTGCAGCAGAGGGGGCGGGGAGTGGGATGGGGCGATGGGCATGCAAGACCGAGAGCTCCCCCTGAGCAGTACAGGAGAACCTCAGAGGCGGGAGAAGCTCGAGAGTGCCCGAAAGGCAAATGGACATTAAAAGCCTTAAACTGGGCTTTTCAAGAAAAGCAGAGGGGTTAGGGAGATGGCTCAGTACATAAAAGGGTTTGCCCTGCAAGCCGGATGACCTGAGTTCAGTCCCGGAACACATATAAAGCACAGAGGCAGTGGCACGCATGCAATCTTAGAACACCTATGTTGAGATGGGAGGCTGAGTCAGGAAAACCAGCTAGAGGCTCTGGGGCAGCTCACCTGAAGCTTTCTCTGCAGACGTAGAAATGAGCGTTCCCACCTCCAAACAGGGAGGCCGGCAAGAACCGACTTATTAAGTTGTTCTCTGTTCTTCACATGTCCACACATGTACATACCCCACATGCACACACATATCCACACACGTATGTACCCCACATGCACAACACACCCACATGTACACACATGTTTAAACATGTACACACATAAAACAACAACAATAACTGATGTGGGATTCCCCTCTGTAAGCTATGAATATGTTTTATTACCATTGGTTAATAAAGAAGTTGCTTTGGCCTATCACAGGGTAGAATAGAGCTAGGCAGGAAAACTAAACTGAATGCAGGGAGAAAGAAGGTGGAGTCAGGGAGATGCCATGTAGCTGCAGAAGGAGAAAGATGCCAGAATTTTACTGATAAGCCACAGCCTCTTGGTGATACACAGATGATTAACAGAAACAGGTTAATTTAAAATATAAGAGCTAGGTAGGAACTTTCAGAATTAGTTTTTAATTATTTGTGTGTGTGTGTGT
>NC_022016.1:42588578-42599164 GCF_000317375.1 Microtus ochrogaster | reverse complement strand
AGAGAGAGAGAGAGAGAGAGAGAGAGAGAGAGAGAGAGAGAGAGAGAGCGCCTTTGCATGCGGGTGCCTGAAGAGGCCAGCAGAAGGCTTCAGGTCCTCTGGAGCTGGAGTTACAGATGGCTGAGCAATGTGGGTGCTAGGAACCAAATTCTGGTCCTCTGAAAGAGCAGGAAGTGCTCCTAACTGCTGAGCCATCTTTTCAGTCAACAGAGGCTAGGTTTTTATGGGAGTGTATTGTGGGAAGTAGGATATTGGAAGAAAGATTCTTTGATTGCACAAGGTATAGGAAGAGAGGAGCACACAGTTACACTTGAGCAAAATGCTAGCCCCCCCCCACCCCCCACCCAGGAGTACTTCCCAAGGTTCTAGCAAGGATGGGTGATGAGGTCTGGCTTTCTGTTTAGAACTGCTCCAGTGCCAACACCACTGGGTCATAGACACGACACTCCCCAATATTCAGAAGGCTGTGTAAAGACAAGGATGACAGCTGGGGATCCCACTGAACCAGTAAGGCACTGGAAAGCCTGAAGGTACTTGGTATGGTGATGGTTGCTACCATTACCTACACAAAAGACTCCTAACATTAGCTAGGTGACACCCTCATGTTATGTCATTTCACCCTATCAACATCCTGAGGAGTAGAAGTTACTCATATCATAGTTCTGTGTGATGAAGAGACAGCCTTGGGCCCAGTAGAAGTCTGGGATCCTAGGGAATCAAGCACTGGGGAAATTTCTATTTTGGTTCCCTCGTCTAAGTCAAGTGCAAATTTGCTTTATGTTTTCCTCTAAACCCAGGTACAGCCTTAATGAAGAATGAACCTTACCACCCCTGCAGATCTCACAGAGCAGCAGGCCTGTCATACATATGAGGGAAGGGAACAGAGGGCTTCCACATGGCAGCTGCCCACGCTCTGTTGATTGCTCCGAGATGTGGCTGGTGCCCCTGCTTGCAGAGGGCTCTGACCAAGTGCTACGCTTAAGGGAGTCTGGGAAAATGATCCTGGACGTTAGGCCCAAGAGAAAGGCATGGAAGATCAGAAGTCCCCCACAGGGATGGGAAGTAAGCACTCTTGTTCAGCTTCCTACTTCCGTTCTACCTTTCCGCCACAATTCCACAGCACGGCCTACAATTTCGCCTATTCTTGGGCATTCTAGTTGCAGGAGCTTTCCACAGCTCAGAATGACCCACAGACAAGGATCTCCCATAACCGAGATGTTCCCCTAGCCCAGGATGTCCCATAGTATTAGATCTCCCATAGCCTGGAGTATCCCACAACCCAGGGTATCCCAAAGCCCAGGATAGCCCATAGCCTAGGACCTCTCACAGCCTAGAATCTCATACAATCTGGGTTGTCTCTCAAGCAAGGATCTCTCACAGATCTGGCCAGTGGGAATCCCGTAACTGGAGACTCATATTAGATTTCTGGATGCTTATGGAGTCAGACCTAATGGCTGGGAAGTCTGGAAGGACCTTCAGGATCATCTGAGTCTAGTAAATTTTAAGATTAAACCTTTTGAGAAAGGTTCTGTCTATGCAGCCCAGGCTAGCCTTGAGATCATGATCCTTCTGATTCTGTTTCCTGAATTCTGAGATGCAAGGGATATATTATAACCAACACACCAGGCTTGGATTAGATACATAACAGTGACCAACAGCAAATTATTGTATGCTAACTCTGGGCAGAGGAACAATATGGTGAGCACAGGTCTCGGTCAGGGAGCTTATGGGATGGAGCCAGGGGCTCCGATAGAATTCTGGAGAAGTCAGGTTGGATGCTTTTGGTGTCACTTGCTCAAGCAAGGATTTTATTAGCTAGGTACCCCAGTCCAGTCTCAGGGTCCTTATGATAAGACCACATGGGGGAATATGGAAATGCCTGTGACTGAAGAGGCACAGGGTGACACCGCAGGTCCAAGACTTCTGCTGGCAACTGCAGAATCTGCAACAGGCTGAGAGAATTCTCCTAGGACCTCCAGGCCAGCACTTGAGACAGAAAGCACACCCCTGTCCTTCCAAGCCACCCTAATTGGTGACACTTCGTTACGGTGACCCTGGGAAATGTTTCTCTGTTCCTGTCTCCCAGGCTCCTACTCCTACCTGGACTGGGGCTTGTCCTAATCCAGGGTGAACTCAACCTGACTCTACCTGTCTGTAAAGGTCATCTTTCCAAACAAAGTCATTTTCCTAGCCTCAAGGTGCCCATGAATCCTGAGGGACACAATTCCACCAGAATGGCTTCAGACCAGGCCAAAGGCTCTGGAAGAGATTAGCATTTAGTGGGGGAGGGGGACAGAGACCACAAACTTTCTTGCTTGGAAGGAAAGGGTCCCGAGCATAAAGAAGCATGTTTACTGGTCTCAGCACTCAAATCTTGCACAGGGCCAGGCTGTCGCCACAGCAGATGGCACAGATGGGGGAAGTAGGGGTGTAGGGTAAGCCAGAGAGCAGGGACCTGGTTTTAAAATACTCCAGGCCAGGGTGATCTGTCTTCCCTGCTAAGCAGATGTGTTGTAGATTCTATTAAAAGCACAGGCGAACCTTAGAAGACAGGTCCTAATAAGCAATTCCAATTACCATCTTATTAGCTGCTCTCATCCCATGGTGAGCTATTTTCATACAGGAAGAAGCTGTATCCACAATTCTTTGCAAAATGTTGGCTGCTCTTGGCATCTCTGGACTTTGGTGTGGAAGAAGGTGGGTCTGACCTTGGATGGGAGCCAGAGGTAGACAGCCCCACCCCCGACGTGCGTTGACTTGCAGGCTTCTTGTTAGGCCTCTCAGTGCGGAGTTTTGTTATTGTTTGTTTTGAGATAGGGTCTCTCTGGGAGCCCAGACTGCCCTTGAACTTGCTGTGACCCTCCTCTTTCTTCCTCCTGAATCTGGCTTACAGACACACACCACCATGCCCAGCCAGCTATACCAATGTACAAAGGGAGTAAGTAATCTATCGAAAAATGATGCTTGGAGCTTGGCATTTAAGCTGACAGGCAATGTTTTTTCCTTCTTCGCATGGGGCTGGCTGATATGTGAGGGGCAATTCACTCTGGGGGTTCCCATGGAAGGCCTGGTTGGGATGAACCTCTTCTGTGCAGACACAACATCACAACCACCTTGCAGGGTGTGTCTGATTACCCCACTTCACTTGTGATCCCAGCGAGGCCCACAGTGGGGGGAAGTGGGCAGACAGATGGTGTTCAGCAGACAAACGGCCCTAGGCGATCTCAGCCCAGAGCTCACCTTCTGGATACAGTGCTGAGCTGCCTGCCAGATGTTGTCAGATGTTGCAGAAGTTAAAAGGAGTTAGAACAGAAAACCAAGCTTCCTGCCTGCCTGACTTTAACACTGTTTTAACGTCAACTTTAGGGACGTGCCCCTTTCTGAAAACAGCCTCTCAGAGTCACGTGTTAGACGTTTAATCACCAAACTCCCATGTTCATTGCACTAGGATATGAGAGTTTTGGAGGGTGTATAGGATCAGATGATGTCCTGAGAGTAAGTCCCCCAGATCGGAGTAGGGGGCTTTATAAGAACAGAAAGAGGAATCTGGGATGGCATGCCAGCTCTGCCTTGCCACTCAACGCTGTGAAGCAGCAAGAGGGTCTGGCAGAGGTCAGTGCTTGTGGATGTCCTACCATCTAGAACTGTGAGATAAATAGCCCTCCATGCATTATAAATCAGCCTCGGGTATTTTATTACAGTAGCCACAAACATATAAAGACATAGTCCCCTAGCAAATCCTACCTAGAAAGTACCACTGCGACTTCCTGCACACTGAGCACAATGGACATTCTCACTCACTCATAGGAACCCGTTCTTGAAGCTTCATCTCTACCTGGGAAGTGTGATTTCAGTTGCTCCGTCACTGCTGTTGCGCTTTTACAGAGGGTATCTCGTTAGCGGCTCTGGCTAGCCTCAAACTGACTGTGTAGACCAGGTTGGCCTGAGTAAGGCACGGTAGTGCATGTCTTTCATCCCAGTACTCTAGGGGTGGAGGGAGGAGAATCAAGAATTCAATGTTCTCAGATACACAGCCAGCTCAAGGCCAGCCTGGGCTACGGGAGACCCTGTTTCAAGAAAACAAAACAAGAGGTTGGAAAGATAGCCCAGGGTGTGAGGTGCATAGCACCAGGCCTGAGAACTTGAGTTGGATCCCGGAACTCACAAGGCAGAAGGAGGGAAGTCACTTTGGTAAGTGTCCTCTGACCTCCAGGCATGCTGTGGTATGCAACTCCTCTGCCCCCCACAAACAAACAAGCAAGCAAACAAATAAACGTAAAAGAGGAGAAAACTAAGCCAAACAAACCAAAAGAGAGAAAAGAGAAGCTAAGACCAGGTCTTGAAGCAGCCACAGAGTCTGACCCAAAGCTCACTAGGTAGCTGAGAATGACCTTGAACATCTGACCTTCCTGCCTCCACCTACGTGGTACCCAGGACAGAATCCAGGGCTTCGGGATTGGGAAAGCTGAGTTACATCCCCAACCCCCTTTGCAGTGCTTTTAGTGACCCCGGGGCACCCAGCTGCCATTTGTCAAGCTGGCCGCTGGCACCCTGGGTCCACCCAGGAGGCTGATTCTGAAGATTAGTTTTAAGCTGTCTTCACACCCTGCTGGTTTTCACCGTTGTCAGCGGGGAGCCTCCTCTGACGTGACTAATCTCTCTCTGTCCCCAGGCTGGGGGTTTGGAAGGCACCACTGGCAAAAATCAATCCAAAGCAATTAAAACCCTACCACATCTGATTGGACGGGGAGTTAGATTGATCAAAGTGCACCGGGAAAGGAAGCCTGCCTGGGCCTGGACCCACGAGCCAGCGCCAGAGAGGCCACGTGCGTCTTCTTAGGTTCAGTGCTCCAACACACAGCACCCCTGAGGTCTCCCTGGCATAACTCCGGCAGACAGACAACTAAAGTCTAGGGATTCAGAACACCTTCTGGTTATCTGATTCTTGGCTTGTACATTAATTATAGCAATTGTCAAATGGTGTTTGGATTGTAATTCCAGATGTGCTAATTTTGCTCAATCATTGAACCCTTGCTTATGCTTCTTTTATTCTATTTGTGCGTGTGTGTGCGCGCGCGTGCGTATGTGTGTATGAGCGTGTGCGTGCATGCGTGTGTGCAGGTGCATGTGCTTGTGCGCATACAGACAGAAGCCCGAAGAGGACACCAGCTGTCCGTCCCACTCCATCACGCCCACCTCATTTCTATGAGACAAAGTCTCTCGCTGCACCTGGAGCTAGGCTGACCACCAGGAAGGCCCTGCCTGGCTCAATCCTCCTGTCTCAGAGCCTCACAGTGTTGAGACTACACTGGTATGTGAGTGGCCAAACCTGTTTTTTTCCCCTTTAAATTAATTTTTAGTTTATTCTCTGATAGTTTCTTACAAGCATACAATGTGTTTTAAAGTCAGATTCATGCCTGCATGAATCCCCTTATCTCCCCCAACCCTCTCTGGAAACCTTCTTCAGTAGCATCCCACAGGTTGGGGACCCAGACCGCATAGAAAGGGGAAAGCTAGCTGAGCACCAAAAGCCACCTCTCTCTGCTTTGCAACCGTGGCTATGAGCAGCTTTCTCGCTTTCCTGCCCCACATCTTCCCAGCCATGATGGAGTATATCTTCTTAACTGTAGGCTCAAATATGTCCTGGGTTCTTTCAGTTGCTTTAAAACATTTATTTTTATTACATTTACTTAGGGTATGTGCATACGTGTTCACATGCACTCGTGTGTGTGTGTGTGTGTGTGTGATGTGCATATGCACGTGTGTGCGCCAGCCTATGCCATAGTACATATGTGGAGCTCAGAGGATAACTGGCAGGAGCCAGTTCTCTACCTCCACCGTGCGGGTCCCAGGAACTGACAGGTCATCTGAGATGGCAGCAAGTGCCTTTTCTCGCTGAGCCATCTTTCAGGCCCTTAAGTTGCTTGTGGCCAGGCATTTCATTGTAGCAGAGAGGAGAGCCACTAATTGCAAGTATCTTCCAATCCTTCTTTACATACCCATCCTTTTTAAAAAAGAACATTGTCCTCCAGCTCTGGCTATTGTTGTCGATACTTAGTCGTTTCCATGGAAACACATTTATAGGGAAAAAGTAGAATTGAGATGGAAACATGCACGCAGTGTTTAGAGTGGGATTCGCAGGAGCCGACAGGTGGGAGCGGCCCCAATACATCGCAGGCAACATCTGCACAAAGTGATGGAGCTTTTCCATCAAGGAGAAGTGCTGATGTTTGGTGTGTGGGGGAGGGCGAAGGGAAGGAAGCCAGTGGCCGAAGACCACATCCAGCCCTGTGATTACAAACATGAGTCACCGCATCAGGCTTTTATGTGGGTGTTGGGGATCAAACTCGGCCTCCAGCAATCACTATGCCAACAGAAACAACTAGCATCCTTCTCTGTGTGCAGGGCAGTCACTGGTCCATTTACAGGCTGATGCTAGAACGAAGAAGGCCCCATGGCATGCCACACAGGTCACGGGGTCCTGCCTTGGTGGACCAGATGCCACACGATTACACCAGTGAGCCATCTCAGGGCCATACTGTACTTGGTCACTGGTGCTGTGCCCGGTGGGTGGCAGATGAATGCCATGATTGGCATGGGCTTCAGAGGGTGACTTGGGTGAGCGTCGGGGAGGGGATGGGCGGCCACTGAAGCTTCTTGCAAGGTGCAAATTAATCTAGCAACTCCTTCCCCATGTTTAGGCCTGGGAAGGGCTGATTCCACCCAGAACAACATGCAATAGATAAAAATAACTCCAGTGTCTCAGGGTGACAGATATTAAGGCTCGCCTACTACGGAGGGGGACACATTCTATTCTTAAAGCCATAATGACTGCAGTAGGTTGGAAACAGGCTAACGGTCCTGCTGCATCCTCCAGAGCTGCTATCTAGACTGCTGTGGAAGGGCTCTATTAAAAACATCAGCTGTGTCCCCGATGCCTGCTGTCCCTGGCTCGGTGCTCCAGTTCTGCGCTCTCAGAATAATCTCACCCTCATGTCTTGTGTCTCTGCAGCCAGGTGAGGCTCTGTGCACAGAGCCACCGGGGAGTGACTATTTCTGCCAATCCCCTACCTGGGAACACTGGCTGGGTTCCAGGGAGCCTGGAACTGCCCACCACCCTGGGCGCCATGCCTTCTGCCACCCCTTGCCATCATCTCATGGTTTTTTTGGAAAGGGACACTTCCTGTGATGTGATGGAACGTTGCCGAGGAAACCCTGACCTACAGGGATCTCCTGGGTGACAGGAGATATGTGCCCTGGGCTTGCCAGAGTATGAGTCCTTGGATAGGTTCAGCGGAGATGTGTCTGGCAAGTTCCTTTTCTACTCCGAGTTTCATTTTCTACATCTGTGTGAAAGAAAGCCCGCTCAGCAGGGGCCAGGTAGGCAGCAGGCAAGTAGACTCTCTCAGGGAATGGAGCTGCAGCCGCCTGAGTCTCTCAGTAGTCTGCCATCTCCCCTGGCAGCATTGGGGGTGGGCGGAGAGGGCAAGTATCCCTCTATCAGAGATCGAGGATGCTGCCTTGTCCGACTCTGCATTTTGTCATCTATTAAAATCCAGGCTGGTCCCAGCTCTGTCCCCAGCTCTGTCCCCAGATCAGTACCAGCTGCTTTACCTCTTCTGACCCTTGCTCCCCATCCACAGCTCCCTAAGTGTCTCAGGGAGCCTTTGCTAAGGATAGAGGACTGCAGCGGTTAAGCGCGTTGGCTGCTCTTCCAGAGGACCCGGGTTCAATTCCTAGCACCCACGTGGCAGCTCACAAATGTCTGTGACTCTAGTTCCATGGCAGTCTGACACTTTCACACCGATGCATACAAAATAAATAAGTTAAAATAAATGCTTTCAGGAAATGAAAAGACGGGGGACTGCACCTGGCCCTGGGAGGCCGCCAGATGTGTTTGCACCTCAGTCCTGCATACCCAGCTCAACCACTTAAGGCTACTCTCCTCCCTGGAGAATGCATGCGCATGCGGAGTCCATCTGAGCTGTCACCAGCACTGGGGTCTCCTGGGGATCAGGTTAGAGCTTGGATTGAATTCAGCAGGGCTGGGCAGGGCCCGAGAGACTGAATTTTTAACAAGCTCTTGGCAGGCGGACACTGTGGGTCCAGGGACTACCCTTGAGTGATGAGTGGCCGAACCAGCTTGCTTATGCCATGGATCTGGCACATGCCCTAAAAGGTGAAACTTTCGATTTTATTGCAGGCCAGGAAAAGCGCCTTTTTTCTTTTCTTTCCTCCCAGAAGCTGCAATCCGCACCTGAACCCTCGGGCCTCATTTCTGAGCCACTTCTTAGAGGCTTACATTCTCATCTCCTGCCAGTGGCGTGAACCCTGGGCAAATGAATCCTGTGAGACCATCTGGTTTTTTGGAAGCAGGCCCAACACTGGCAGTTCTGGCATGGACAGAAGCTGGACTCTCGGACCAAGCCAAGGCAGTGCCCAGCAGGCAGTGACAGAGCCTGTGGGAGGGGAGGGGCTGGACTTTCTGAGGGGCGGCATCTCAGACTAGCCGCTACCATACGGGACTGTGGCACCGACATTAGCTCCATTTACAGACCACTAACACTGTTTGGTCACCCTAACAGTGCGGCTGGTGCTGTCCCCTGGGCTCCCCACTCAAGGCACACTGGGCTATAAGCATGGACAACCAGTGCCATTCACATCTCTCTGGCCGCAGCCCAGCAGCCGGGGCTATCTGCAGCCTGCTGTCCACTTAGAGGCCCCAGCTGGAAAGCCTAAAGGCGGAGGGAGGTTGGACAGGAGAGAGGGATGGAGAAGCAGAGAAGGGGACAGAGAAAGAGGGAGGCCCTGAAGAAAGCTAATATTTTGTAAGCCTGCGCACAAATCATATACCCCCTCTCTGCTTTTTATGAATCTGTGTGTCGAGCCAGGCCCCACTCCCACGCTTTCTGCTAAGAAATACTGGGGCTCAGAGAGGGCACGTCTCTGCTCCCATGCAAAGGGGAAGAGCCCGAACTCAGGACCAGCAAGAAGGCCTCAGAGATCACTGGAGGTCCTCAGTGGGTGTCCCTTGTGGAAACCATAGAGTGGGGTGTGCCTTCATTCTAACCCCCCCACACCTTTATGGGCTCCATCTGCTTCCAGCCCCACAAGCATCTTCCATTCCTTCAGGTCCCAGAGTCCCTGGAAGGGCTGCTGGTACGGGGCCCAGGGGTATTTGAACTTCGGCTCCAGTCGCTGAGAGCCAGGGGCAGCTGAAGTTTGGCTGCAAGGGAGCTGCAGACATGCATGATGGGCCAGAGCATGCTGGCTTTCTCGACGTTAGCTATACCAGCTGTCATCCTGAGCCACGCTCCTCGTAAGTGACGGGCCCACTTTCCCTAGGCAGGTGGCTGCCTCCCTGTGCCATCTCTGTGCTATTGTCCAGGTGAGCCTGTTCCGGTATGGCAGCCTCTCAGTCACACATCTTCTGATGGCCTGACTGGAGCTGGGGCTACAGAAAGGACCCAGCTGCTGACCTTAGGCAACAACTGAAGTGACAGATACGTGGCTCCCGGAGCAGTGGTTTGAGGGGACTGTGGGCCACAGGTCTGGGCAGGCTTGTATTCATATTCTTGCTTTGCCTACTAGTCGCACTGAGAAAGTGGCTCAGCCTTCCTAAGTCTTAGCGTTCCGTCTGTAAAATGAGGATGACTTCAATAGTACCTGTCTCTTTGAGCTGCTATGACGATTCAAGATATGGTCTGTTTGCTATAAACAGGGCCAAGAGAGTCAATCTCTTAGATAGCCGGTTAGAACAAGATTGGAATCAGAAAGTCAAGAGCATGGGTCACCTTCCCCAGCATATTCATATTTTGGAGCTGTATGGAGGGCGGAGCTTTTACAACATTTAAAGGCAAGACTTAGCTGGGAGCATAGTTCAGTGGTTGAAAACGTGTCTAGAATTCCCCAGTGATGGACTAGAGGTATGGCTTCGTGGCAAGTGCTTGTCTAGCAGGTTCAAGGCTCCAGGCTTCATTACCCAGCAACGCACCACACCACACCACACACACAGACACACAGACACAGAGACACACACACAGAGACACACAGACACAGACACAGACACACACACACACACACACACACACACACACACACACACCCCTGTCTTTCTACTGCAGGCGGTAGCTGCAGTGGCTGCCCAGGCTCTGTGTGCCCTGTGCCGTTGATTCATCTGAGTGAATAAGGCTGGAAGATGCTTCTCCTTAAAGGCAGCAATGTGTGGATGATAAAAAAGGCAGCCTGGGTCCAGTTTTAAATTTTGATGTGAATGGTTTCTTTCAAAAGTGAACGCCCTCTGGGATTAACATCCCAAAGAAGACAGCCTGAATCCTCAAAGGTACCTTTATAGGCTGCTTGGAATAGGATGGGAGTGAGGGGCTGGGTAGAGACTCAGCCTCACCGGGATGCTTTGATGATTCTACTGGCTTCTGAGTGTGTCTCAGGTTCAGAATTGCCCAACTTTGGGAATGCTGTTCTCATGAACCTTGCTATTTTGGGTGCCTGGATATTTTTTTTAATAGACTTCAGGGTTTCTGGGAGCACATAAACAACGAAGGCAGCACTTCAGGTGAGACGAACTT
>NC_022016.1:42575820-42588398 GCF_000317375.1 Microtus ochrogaster | reverse complement strand
CTACACTGTAGACGGTAGACACCTATATTGTCATTATTGGCATTCCTATGGCTGCTTTGGTATTCTTAAAGGAGGGGCAGGGGAACTCACTCCCAAATTCCCCATGGCCAAGGCCCCTGCAACTCTTGATTGTTGCTTTCTGGACTCAGTCAACATTTTGTGATACCTGCTCTATACCACACACCACACAAGACCCTGGCTATGTAAACTGAAGGAACCATGGCCCCGGTGGAAGCAGACAGATCCAGGAGGAACATTCCCCGTGAGGTACACAAACCTGGGAGGCTCGGGTGAGCCAGGCTCAACTGTGGATCTGGAAGAAAGGCAAGGAGTAGACAGAGGGTCCCAAGGCCCCGCTTTCAAAGTCGCTGGGGCCACTCCCCAGCATCCATCGCATATTCGAGCCCCTGTACCCTACTTCAGATCCTGCCTATCGCTAATTTCCAAGGCTCCCAGGTCTCTGCGCACATTTCTGCCGCCCTGCTCGGCCTTGGGGCAACCCGAGGAGGATGACGAGAATGCCCCATGCTCACGCAGGCCTTGATGAAGTGCCAGCCTGGTGAGATGACGGATAGAGCATCAGATGGATGGTGACGTTTTAATCACTCACAGGCAGAGCCGGCAGCTGCCTAATGGAGCTGTCGGTCTCACCGACAGTCGGCATCTGTGTCTTGGCTTCTGAGAGGAGGCTTGCCTCCCCCGTGGAACTCCAGAACAAAGGCTTCAGCCTGTCATCCACATGCACCCCGGGGCTTTCTGAGACTTTGGTCTTCCTGGGCGTGGAGACGCCTGAGTAGCAGCACTACCTTGGCTTCACTCCCCCAATCTCGTCTTTGCAGTGCATACAGTGGGCGTGCTGCGCCCATTCTACAGAAGAGCAAACTGAGGCTCAGAGAGATGGCCCCGAGGCTCAAGTGGTCAGAGGCAGAACTGGATTGGGCACCTCTCTCTGAGATGTTCTGAGACCTGAGTGTGGTGACATCATCCCTGAGAGATCAGAGAAAGGAAGCAAAAGACAGAAAAAAGGAAATGGGAAAGGAAGCAAACATAGAAGCCAGAAGAGTCTTGGGAGAGGAAGAAGGAGGGTCCCGTCCTAGGGAGGCCCCACCTTTGCGGGGGGATGAATGT
This sequence comes from Microtus ochrogaster, assembly GCF_000317375.1. Lineage (NCBI taxonomy): Eukaryota > Metazoa > Chordata > Mammalia > Rodentia > Cricetidae > Microtus > Microtus ochrogaster. Next base: position 42,587,270 of record NC_022016.1, on the reverse strand, counting down.
CTTCTAGCATGGTCTTCATGTTTCGCCTGTCATTTGCATGTGTGTGACCTTTGAAGAACCATCCAGCCAGCATCTATTAAGCACCTACTGTGTGCTAGGTGCTGTGAGAGGCACTGGGGATATTGTGCTAGTGGAACCAGGGAAAACCATTAGCGGCTCGGAGTGGCTAGGAGGAGGCCAGGGGGAGCAGACAGGACAGACGTAGCGGGGCAGGGCTTGAAGACTCTGGCAACCTGGGCCTGCTGCATAGCTCACAGGGAGCCCACAGTTGAGGGTAGGGGGTAAACGACACCTCCCAGGCTCCTATGAATCCTAACAATAAAACTGGAACAGAGCAGACCTAAGGCTCTGAGCTACAGGACACATTGAGGGCCGCGTGGGTCCTTCATGGCTCACAGCCTGAGTCACAAGTGGCCGGCCATGTGGACCCCTGAGTTCACAGCCGCATTGCATGATTGATAACGACAGCGTCAGAAGCCCTTGGTGCACTCTGGTGGCCGGACCCTCACGTCCACAGGATCTGTGAACGCCATAAATCCATCAGCTCAAATTCTAGAATTGCACGAGCTTTTAAACATATTGCCAGCCCATCTTTTACTGCTATTGTGCTAGAAACACACATGAAAATAGCTATGATTTGTCCCTCAATAAACAGAGGCAGTCGGAGAAAGGGGGTGGGGATCATTGCTGGCTTTCCATCCCCTCAGCCCACTCCTCCTTACGATATCAAGCTTATTCTGAACAGCCAACTCTGGGGGGTGGGGATGCGGGGCCATGTTGCTGATAAACAAGGTAGGAATAACTCAGTCGGCTGGTTACAGGGGAGTGGGGCTGTGAAGGAGTCAGACCAAGGTTCAGGTGTGGTCTGTTACTTGCTGACTGTGTGACCTCACACCCAGACACTTAACCTCTCTGAGACTGTTACCTTCTCGTGCGGGAAGACTAAAGTAATGAAGTTGGAATTGCTTGGTCCGTGTGTGGCATGAGAGGTGCTCAGGAAATTCAGAGTTATGATCACTGCAGTCCGTGCAAGCGTTTGCTACAAAATGAGGATGGAACTCCTGGCCCCAATGTCCAGGTGGAGTGGCTCATGCTCAAGGGAGATGATAAGTGGGGAAGGAGAGGGAGGAGGAGAGGGAGGAGGAGAAGAAGGAAGAGAGGAAGAAGGAGGAGAGGGAAAGGGAAGAGGAAAGGGAGGAGGAAGGGGAGAAGGGGGATGTCGGTATCCCCAGCCCAGACACCTTCTTTGAACCAGGCCTTTTCCCTCTGACACCTTGCCTTATCCCAAGCAACAGTTATAGATGGAGTTTTGATTAGTGGTCCCATTTTACAGATTAGCAGACAGAGGCTCAGAGAGGTGCAGCAGCCTGAAAGGGCGAGAAAATACAAGTGAGTTTGTGGGCATATCTGGAGCCTGTTCCTGAGAGGCTGGCTCTGGGGTCCAGCTGGGCTGCAAAGGTAGAAGGAACCCTTGTTGGTGGCGTCCAGAGCAGCTACCACACCATGAAGATAGCTCTTTCCCAAGAACCTCCGGGCTCCATGTCCTTGCCACAGAGGAGGTGGAGGGCAGGGTGGGGACAAAATCTCCTGTCTTAGTTACTTTCTATTGCTGTGCCCAAACACAGCACAGCTAAGGCAACTTATAAAGGGTATGATTGGGCTCATGGTCCAGAGGGTTGGAGGGTGGGGAAAAAGCCTGGCAGCAGGAACACATCTGGAGAGCTCACATTGTGAAGCCCAAGTAAAGAGCAGAGGACACACTGGGTATGATAAGAGTCTTTGGAAACCTTGAAACCCACCCCAGTGACACACCCCCTCCAACAAGGCCACACCCCCTAATCCTTCCCAAACATTTCCACTAACTGGGGACCAGGTAATTAACACATGAGCCTATAGAAGCCATTCTCATCCAAACCACAACGCGACAAATGGTTTTTAAGCGCATGGGAGCCATGCTGTCTTCTTCGGAAGGGAGCCAGCTGGGTTTCAGCAGCATGTGACTGAATGGGTGTGGCTGAAGAGCAGCCCATGGTACCTGGAGGAAGAGTGGCGTGCCCCACAACCTCCAGCTTGGTGGAAACGACCCTTATGCAAGGGCATGTGAGGGATGGAGGTTGGTGGTGGGGGATGGGCAGGAGGAAAATGATCCGGCAGGGATTGGGGGTGGTGGTGGTGGTGGTGGGGACAACAGGACATTGTTTCATTCAAAGTCCTGACGGCTACGGAATGAGGACATAGATGCAGATCCAAGGGTAGATCTCTGGGAAGCTCTCCGGCCTCTGGGTTTCTGCCAGGCTGCTTCCTGTGCCATAACGACCTCCTACTTCTGTCTCACCTGCCACCTTTGGTCACAGTGTCCATCCCATGAGATGCCATCTTCTTCATGGAGCTCGGGTTCTCATTGCAGCAGCCATGGAGTTAAATCTCGATGCTGCCGCTCAGACTTTCCTCTGCCTGGAGAGCAGAAGCCCTGCCTCAGCTCCTCCCAGGTTAATTTACTCCTTGTCTTTCATCCTGCAGGGCTCAGCTTAAGGCCCCCCTCCTTGGAGAGGCTACCCCTCCCATACTGACTCCAGATCCTCTCTTTTTAGCCTCTGGTTTCCTTCCTTCCTAGGAGTCTAACTCATAGTGGGAGCCGTGTATAGTCTGGCTTCTGGAGTTGGCATCTGAAACACCTCTCAAAGGCCAGTGTGATGAATGCCATCCCCAAGGAGGTTACAGGGACACTGACACCTTTGAGAGTGGGAGGACTTTAATCCGAGAAGGTCATGTCCCAAAGAGGATCGTGGGACTCCAGACTCGTCGCTTTTATTTACTTTTTGCCTTTGGTCATACGACGAGTAATTTTGCTCCATCGTGTGGTCCCTCCATGATGACCTCTCTCACCCCAGGTCCCAAAATCACTGCTCAGAAGCCCCTGAAACTGTGAGGCGAAATAACCATTCTCTCTTCTAAGCTGACTGTCTCAGTTCTTCATTATAGCAACCGAAGGGCTACTGAGACAGCAACCATTGTAGAAAAACCCTGAGCCGACTTCCAGCGCTCCAGCACACGTGGGTTTTAGCAGATGTCAGCTCTGACCGCTGATGGAAACTGAGGCATGAGGTCTACCTTACAATCACACACTGAGCAATGGCATTTGGACCGGCGGCAGATTACATAGTCAAAGAGCTGAGAAATGTCCAGCACAGCATCACGATGCGTGCCCTGTGATGGTGGTGACACTGATGTCCACAAACCTCATGCATTTCCAGGCAGATAAAGCATAGGGCGAGGCTAGGGCTGCAGCTCTGAGGCAAAGCACTTGCCTGCTGTTTGAAAGACCCTGCATTCAATGCCCAACACTAAGAAAAAAATTTAAAAGAAAAACAAAATAGAAATACTACCACAAAGGGTAATATTTGTACTGGGCTCAGCGAGACTGCTCAGTGGGTAAAAGGTGCTTATCGCCAAACCTGATGACCTGGATTTGAACTGTGGACTCCAGAGAGGGAGGGGAGAGTTGGCTTCTGGAGATGGTCCTCCGGCCTCCACACATGCACCGTGTCACACACACACACATAAATACATGTAATAAAAGACACACCGTGAGCCATTATGCACAGTACCTCACGCTCAATCATGATAATAGCTATGCTACTGACTGTGTCTCTGCCATAAGTGTCTTTTTATTATTAGAGCGGATTCCTATTACACACTGGGAAAGTCTTTAGGGCATATAAGCAGCAGCTTCAGGAGTGTCCTGTTTATCACCCACCAGCAGGTCACCTGGAGAGACTGACTCACAGCATCAAGGGTTATGTGAGTGCTGGGACAGTCATGGGCTGAAATCACCCAACTACGCCGTTCTCACAACACCCTCTCAAGGGATGTATTTCTGCGCAGTTAGGGTTTGGGTTAGGTGTGTGTGAGGGGCCCAAATTTATCCTCTCTCATCACAGGGTACCAGGAGACAATTTTGAAAATGGATTCACTAATAGATGGCAATGCGCCAGTTATTTCAAGTTAGGGGGTAAGAAGTGAGCGTGCCGGCCGCAAGTGTGGGAAGTACCAGACTCCAGGGAGCTGGAATCAGGGGGAAAGTGGGGAGGGGACACTACTGGCATTTTCTATTACAGCCATTTAGGATGCTTTGATCTTTAAATTATGTGCATGTATTACTTTAGTAGAAGTAAAAATGAAGAGAAGCATTAGAAAGCACAAAGGACAGACTAGTCCCATTGCGGGCTGCCTCACTCCTCTGATCCCGCCACTGTGTGCCACGCTCTGGGATGGCTCTGCAGCCTCCCGGCAAGCGCTCCATGTGCAGACGAGTTTGACAGGCACACCGGAGCATCCCGAGCGCGTGCAGAACGGCGATGACTTTAGGCTTTAAAAATCTGGGGTGGGGGCAGTGCACTTAATGATGTCGGAGGTTCCATGGTCACACGGTTGCCTCAGAAGGGGAGCATGGCCTTGCCTGGGAACTCCCTGCAAGGGCCCATGTTTGGCTCTAAGCCAAACTATCATCACTCCTCTCATTGGCTGTGCTGTGTAAGTGCTCCCCGAGGCTCAGGGATTGAGGCCTGGTCCTCAGCCTCTGGCTCTACTGGGTGACAGGGCAGCCGTTAGGAGATAAAGCCTAGCAGAAGGAGGGTAGACCCTCAGAGGAAGCACCCTTGGAGGGGATATGGGGACCCTGCCCCTCTCATTTTGCTTTCTGGATGTCATAAGGTGGGCAGTTTACCCCACCATGTACTCTCTCTGTCGTGATACGCTGCTAGAGGCCCAAAGTCAACAGAGCTGATTGACTGCGGATGGAAACCTCTAAATCCATGGACCAAAATAAACTTTTCATAATTTTAAGTTGGTAATCTCAGGGATTTTTCATAGTAATAGGAAGATAACTATCATGGATTGTACTTGGTTTTCTCATGTGTAGCAAGGCCTGCTTGACCTTAACTATTACTATCTGTTATCTATTGCTTTAGATAGACAATCTAACACAGATGGATCCATTCCAGGAAAAAGAGAAAACCAACTAGGCCATTCATTCATTCATTCATTCATTCATTCACTGAAAGTTAAGCAGCCACCTAGTATGTTCCAGCATGACTTAAAGGGTTGGGTATAAAATGATGGCCTCCTCTTTCCTTTGGTGCTTACATTCTGCAGTTCAGGGGAGAGAGAATAGGAACAGTAAGTTAGTAAAAGACACAGGGTGCAAGAGAGTCTGCACCCTGTGACAGATCGCAAGGCGGCCTGGTAGTGTTTGTGCAGCTAGGGAGACGCTAGTAGGGAGTGTCTCAGAAAAGCCCTGAGGGAGTTAGCCATCTAGGCCAGCACATGCCCAAGAGAAGAGCCAGCAGGAGAGCCTGGAGTAAGAAGTATAGCTGGTCTGCATGCTGACTAGCCAGATGGCTAGAGCGATTGCAGCAGGCTAACCAGGGGCGCAGAGGTGATGTAGTCAGACAGATGAACTTGCAGATCCAATCCCGTCCAAGAGAGGCCCCAAAGCTAGTGGTGTTCTGGTCAGTGCATATCAGCGGGCTCTCAAAACAAACAAACAAGCAAACACAAACACACACTCAGCATCCCCTGCTTTCTCCGTTGCAAATCCCTAGTATAGCTGATGCTGAGCTGCCAATGAGACGTGGGGGTAACTGGATGAGGAGGTGGGAGGGAACAGGCCATCGAGCCCTGGCACTTGTGCTCTGTGGCGCTCTCATGGCTGCTGCTCATCTCTGTCACCATGATGCTTTTGTTATATTTTGTATTTTTGAGATAGGATCGTTTTATATAGCCTAGGCTGGCCTAGAATTGTGATCCTCCTCCTGAGGGTCTGGATGGCCATCTTGGGCCACTATGTTTAGCACTAGAAGAATCATATTTCATTAAAGAATTAAATTATACTTACTTATGGGAGGAGGGGGCAAACGGGTGCCAGAGCATATGCATGGAAGCCAGAAGACAACCGGCTAGTGTTGGTCCTCCCTCTCTATCTCATAGGTCCCAGGGGTTAAACGGAGAGCCCCAGGCCCAGCAGCAAGTGACGCCACTATTGACCTGCCTCCTCAGTGTACTCTAGGATTTTCCAGAGTGATGGCTGGAGCTGGGCAGATGGCTCAGCTGTCAAGAGCACATAATGCTTGCAGAGGACCTGGGCTCAATTCACAGCACTCACACAAGGTGGCTCACAACCTCCTGTGAACTCCAGTTCCAGGGGATGCCCTGTTAGGTCTCTGCAGGTACTTGCACGCCCGCCCCCTTGTATGCACGCACGCATGCATGCACACACACTTTAAAAGACTAAAATCCTAAAGATCTCTCACACTGATCTTGCTCCCAGAGGCCTGCACTGAAATGTTTTGATCCTCTTTCACATTTGATCCTGTAGATTAGAACACCACCCTATGTCCCAGCTTACAGGTAAGTTCCTGTAGAAACGTCTGTGATGCCATTGTTCTGAGTTTGCTGTGTCTCCGGCCTTTGCACTTGTGTGTGTGTGTGTGTGTGTGTGTGTATGTGTGTGTGTGGTGTTTCCAGGGATCAAAACAGATGCTAGTCAAGTGCTCTACTACTGAGCAACATCACCAGACCTTAGTTTTATGAGCTACATCTTACTATGTTGTCCAAGTGGACCCTGGATTTTCCATCCTCCTCCCTCAGCCTCCTGGGTATCAGGATCCCAGGCCTTCTCCACCATGTCCCATGCTGCTCTAGTTCTTTAGAGTTATTTTTCTCTTCCCATGACATCAGCTCTGGCACCTTTCCTGAGATGCCCTCTCTGGGCATCTTTATCGAATAAAGGCTTTTGGTCTGTCTTGCCTCCTTCCCTCTCCCCTCGGTACTCTTTTAAGTTTTCTTCGTGTTCTTTAGTGCAGCTTGCACTGATTTTTTTTATTGCCTGTCTATCATCCATGCAGGAGGGTGGTCATAGTTGTGACCTCTGCAATCTATGTGACTGCATTTGATTCTCATTCCTGCAATACCTGGCACACAGCAAATACGCACACAGTAAATATGAAGGCATCGTACCTACAGTATGGAGGCAGAGATAAACCCCTAGGACATTCTCCACCAAGGCCTATTGAGGCACAGTGGGACTAAGAAGCAAGTGTGTCTCAATTAGGTCAGATAACCCAATTTCATGGGTCAAGCCAATACCCACTACAAGGATCTCAGTGGCAACTTCCTTCTCAGAGCACATAAGCTGGGCAGAGCCTCGGCGGACAAGCTGGAGCCTTGGCAGATTAGTCACCACTGGGCTGCCCCAGAGGTTGAGGACTATCTCTTTTTGGTTCTGGGACTCTGTTGAGTGAAGGAGTTGCCAGAGCTCACACATGCTCATACATCCCCCTCTCGGGCCAGGAAGGATTGAATTAGTCGGTGATTGTAGTAATTATTCCATCCAATTGATCAGTAATAGCTGCAATTCTTAAGCTCGCTTTTCCATTAATAATCTGCAAAATATTTATTGCTTACATTTAAACAAAACAGGCTGATAATAAGACTATTGAGCTGCATCTCCAGGGTCCCGGATATTTACACAGCGGCACGTGTTTCAGTTCTATTATTTATGTTGTTATGCTCTTTAGTAAAGGGAAGGAGTTTATTAATGCAAAATACAATGATCACAATTCTGAAAGTTTCTTGAACTGTGACTAGGCTGCTGGGGGGAGGCATGGAGAATTCAGCGATTGATTGCTTATGTCTGCCACTGGCAGGGGCGGGCTGAGTTATGGCACCTGTGCCAGTATTCATCATCTCTGGCTTAAGCATTGGACTTCCTGTTGTTGCCATTTTGTTTGTGATTCTTCTTCCTGAGCAGACAAGAAGGCATGACCCACTTTTATGCAAATGGAAGAGAAACAAAAGGAACCCCAAACTACTTTTAGTGTTTCCCATGGAAATATGTAAAATGCGAGACAGGGGCCCCTGTATTACTGACAAAGCCTGGCTGAAGCACTAACCACAGATGATGGTCTCGAACACAGGGCCTTGTGCTTGGTAGGCAAACTCTTTTCTGCTGAGCTAAATCCCCAACTCCTCACATAGAGAGAAAATGATGCAAGGTCTAACCTGTGTTCCCTACCCACTGGTTCTGCTTCCCACCCCACTCCCCCAGCCTCCTCGTCTCTCTGGGAATGTTACCAACAAGATGCAACCAGTTCTTTTTGCACTGTGCCTTGGCCTGGATGAGAGCTGAAAGACTGCCCTCAAGTCACCCCCTGCTCCAAACCTCCCTCATTTACTGTCACCCTCCCTGGCCTCAGTTTGCCCACACTTACTCTTCCTGTCTCTGCTGTCCTAGAGGATTATTCATTCATTCATTCATTATTTACTGTCACCCTCCCTGGCCTCAGTTTGCCCACACTTACTCTTCCTGTCTCTGCTGTCCTAGAGGATTACGGATCACACTCCTCCTCCAGCCTCCGCCCCAAGTGACCCCATGACCTGGTTTCCATATTTTGAGTAATGGGTACCCCCCACCCCTGGCACCCGCACTCTATGCTGTGCCCACTTCTTCTCCTCACTCTCAGTCCGTCCAGTTGGCACACTTGTCATTTTATCATATGACACTTCAGTGTGTGATATTGATGCCACCCCTGGTCACTATGCCCCACGGCTGATGCTGGCACAGATAGAGCTTATATTTCTAAACACTCTCCATTGGGCCAATATCAGCCCTAGTTGGTGATTTTCTTTTCTGTTTTCTTTTTTAAAATTTATTTTACATACAACCACAGTTTTCCTTTCTTCTCATTCTCCCCTCCCTCTCCCTCCTCCCCCATCCAGTCCTCACAGGCTTCCCATGGGGCATCAACAAAGCCTGGTATATCAACTTGAGGCAGGATCAAGCCCCTCCCCCTGCATCGAGACTGAGTATGGTATCCTACCATAGGGAAAGGGGCTCCAAAAAGCCAGTTCATGAACCGGGGAGAAATCCTGGTTTCATTGTCAGGGGCCCCATAAAAAGACCACATCACACAATTGTCACCCACATTCAGAGAGTCAAGTTTGGTCCCATTCAGGCTCCCCAATTATCAGTACAGAGTCCCATGAGCCCCCAACTAGCTCAGGCCAGCTGTTTCTGTGGGTCCCCCTGCCCCATCATGATCTTTTTTATTTTTGGATTTTCGAGACAGGGTTTTTCCTGTAGCTTTTGGTTCCTGTCCTGGAACTAGCTCTTGTAGACCAGGCTGGCCTTGAACTCACAGAGATCCACCTGCCTCTGCCTCCCGAGTGCTGGGATTAAAGGCGTGTGCCACTACCACCCGGCCCCCATCATGATCTTGACCCTGCCCTTGTTCATATAATTCCTCCTCCCTCTCTTTACTGGACTCATGAAGCTCGGCCTAGTGCCTGGCTGTGGATCTCGGTATCTTGCTCCATCAGTTACTGGATGAAGGCTCTATGATGACAGTTGGGGTATTCAACAATTGGACTACAGGGGAAGGCCAGTTCGGGCATCCTCTCCACTTTGCTAGGGGTCTTAGCTGGGGTCATCCTTGTTCCTGGAGAATTTCCCTAGCACCAGGTTTCTCCCTAACCCTATAATGGCTCCCTCTATCACCAGGTTTCTCCCTAACTCTATAATGGCTCCCTCTATCAAGATATTGCTTTCATTGCTCTCCCTCTCCATCCCTCCCCCAACTCGATCATCCCATTCCCTCATGTTTTTATCCCCCCCCCCCAGTTTATCAAGGAGATCTTATCTAGTTCACCTTCCTAGAGTGCTCTATGCTTGTCCCTCTATTCTCTTAATCTCTACACTGTGGAAACCCTGGGGGAGTCTTCACAACCCTATGGCCACAACCCTTTCCCCAGGGAACTCCAAGTAGCCATTTGCCCTTCATGACATCTCTGTGATGTCCCAAGCGACTGTTCAGAGATGACCTATTGCTCTACTCAAGCTGGCTCTCCATAACACTGGGGAATTGAGATTGCCTGCCACGAAGGGCTGATGCAGGTGATACTCTTGGTCTGAAGGTGTAGCTCAGAGGTATAGCACTTGCCTGCTAACAGGATGCCCTAGGTTTTATCAGAAGCATTCTCCTCCAAACCCCCTCATAGGGGGTTGCTCAACAGAAAAACAGGTCGGTCTTCAGGGAGAGGCAGAGCTGTCTCCCAGCAAACTCATCTGACCTCTTACTAACTTAGCATGGGGCCTAGTGAGGTAACTGAGCCTCCCGTGGAGAATGATGGGAGAAGCCAAGACGAAGAAGACACCGAGAAACACCATGGCCTTCTGGGTTAGATGTTGAGCTGGCTGTGTTGGCAGCCACCTTCAACCTTTGTGGGGACACTTCCACTGGAGACAGTGATCAAGAATGGAGGAGTGGAGAGATGGGAATGCTCAGGGCCTGCAGGTAACATGCAGGCTGGGAACGAAACTGCTGGGGCCGTTCTCTCAGAACTTCCTCCTCCTCCTCAGGACTTGCACTCTGTCAGGACTTTTTCCACGAATCTCCTCTCCTCCTCAGGACATTTTCTCCTCCGAAGGCTTCCTCCTCCTCAGGACTTCTCTTCTCTCCCACTGTATTTGTTTTTCCCTTCCAGACTTCTTTCCTCATTGGAGACCTGTGTTTTCCTTCAGGCTTTCTTCCTCCTTCAAGAACTCTGGTATTAAAGAAAATGAATTTTCCTTGCTGAGCGGGCAATCTGAGGCACAGTTTTCTGTCAGGCTTGAAGATATCCACCCTGTGACACAGGGACGGAGAACAGGGCCTGGGAGAAGCTGAAAGGGGCAGCTGCTTCCCAGTGTTGGGTCTCTCCCTGTGTCCTTCCCAGTAAGATGAGAGAGAGAGAGAGAGAGAGACAGAGAGAGAGAGAGAGAGAGAGAGAGAGAGAGAGAGAGAGAGAGAGTTCTACCTGAAACCCCGCAGGCTTGTAGAGCGTGGTGACATCTTTTTCTGATTTCACACCCCCATGCTTCAGCTCACAGCACCTGAGTTGCCATTTCCAGCTCAACCTCCTTTAAATGCAGTCTCTGCCCTTCGATTCGTCTCATAGAATCCCGCCCCCATTGCCTGTTGGTGCCACCACCTCCAAGGGTCACAAGAGACAGGTCCCCACGGCTAAGGCGTGTGGGGACGAAAGCTCCTGGGGCTTTGCTCTCAGGACCAGGAATGGAGGAGGCGGAAGTGGAAGGGTGTTGCAGGAGCCTGGTGCTTAGGAAGGAGGGAAGCTGACTCTGACTCCAGGAGAAAAATCATTATTTAAAACAACAAACGGAGCCTGCTTCACTTTCAAGGCAGCCTGTTGTTTGCATGAACGAGACGACTGACAGGGAGGCGGTCAATATTTCACGATGTGAGCGGCAGTGAGGAGAAACAAGAGCTCGTCAGCCATCAGGAGCCCACGGCACAGCAGAGCATGCTCAGCCACCCGGAGCAAGTCCCTTGTCCACAGGGGTCTGGATACTCGTGTATCCGGAATGACACAGCGGTCTGGATACTCGTGTATCC
>NC_022016.1:42572707-42575695 GCF_000317375.1 Microtus ochrogaster | reverse complement strand
GGAATGACACAGCGGTCTGGATACTCGTGTATCCGGAATGACACAGGGGTCTGGATACTCGTCTATCCGGAATGAGGAGAGTTGGTGCGATGAGTGTGGACATTTGTTGGGGCGACCCAACAGGGCACCGCAGACCAGGACTTATATGTTAAAGACACCAGGACTTATATGTTGAAGACTCATCTTCTCATGGTTCTGGAGCAGGACTCCCAGGGCTGTTCTCTGAGGCCTCTATCTTTGCTTGTTCATGGAAACCAGCTCCCTATGTTCTGCTATGTCTCTGCATCATCCCTCGGTGTGTGACTGTGCCCTAATCTCCCATAAAGAGACCAGACACATTGGATTAGAGACCCTGTGTTAGTCAGGGTTCTCTAGAGGAACAGAATGTATAGAATATATGCGTATATATATTATAATATATTACAAATAAAGGGGATTTATTAGAATGACTTAAAGGTTCTGGTACAGTTAGTTCAACAATGGCTGTCTATCAATGGAAGATCCCCAAATCCAGCAGTTGTTCAGTCCATGAGGCTGGATGTCTCGGCTGGTCTTCAGTTTATGCCAGAATCCAGCAGAAGAAGGCTGTGATGCCAGTGAAGGAATGGACTTGCTAACAAGACTGAGAGCAAAAGCAGGGGGAGAGAGATAGAGATAGAGATAGAGACAGAGATAGATAGATAGATAGATAGATAGATAGATAGATAGATAGAGTTCTTTCTTCCATGTCCTACATACAGGCTTCCAGAAGAAGGTCTGGTCCAGATTAAAGGTGGGTCTTTCCACCTCACAGATCCAGATTAGATATGGGACTTCCCACTTCAAATGATTTAATTAAGAAAAAAAAAATTCCTCACAGTTGGACCCAGCCATTTGGGTTTTAGTAAATTCCAGATGCAGTCAAGTTGACAACCAAGAATAGCCATCACAACCTCACAACCCCCCATAGTGGCCTCATTTTCATCCTTGGAAGATCCTACCCCACGCTCAGTCACATTCTGAAGAGGGTGTGGAGTCGGGGAGGGGTCAGGGTTTCAATGTGCGACTCTTTGGGGACAAACCCAAGCCTACCATGGTTCTCAGGCTGTGGAAAGCTCACCCGTCAGCTCCACCCTGATCTTGGCTGAGGCTTTCAGAGCATCACATCAGACACGCAGCTCAGAGTCTTGCGGCTACTTCTCATACCCCTCACAAGTTTTCATTTCCCTTCAGAAGCCACCATGAGATAGCGCACAGTCCTTTGTGTCCAGCTCCCTGTCCCCAGGGCAAGTTGGCAGAGTCCAGAGTTCTTGTATATTCATTTCATCTCCAGTCTTTCCCATCCTATTTATTGGTATGTCTCTCCCCTGCATCCAACCGTCAGGCCTTCTTCCCTGTCCCTCAGTCCTTCCCCATGTGACCGTACAGATGACCCCACTGTTCCTCCTTGGTGGTCCCTGAATCCACCACACCAGGCTATCACTGTTCCCTAGACCCTACCTTTCACCTCTCTTGTGTTTCTTAACTCTGGCCTTCGCTCCAGTGGGAATGCCACCCCCAAGGGAGTCCTTCTCTTTATGTTGAAAGCCTATCTTCCACGATTCCATTCAAAGACCACAGAGCCCATTGACTCAGTATGTCCAGCTTTCTGGGTTGAAAGGGAGTGCTCACCTTGGTATTCCCTGTGTTCCCTCAATACACAGCAAATCCACTCAGGCAGTGGATAGCCCAGCGCTGCGCTTGCAGCTTCAAGAACAAACCCAGCTGTGGTGCTAACGGGAACCCATGGAAGGCATTCCATTTGCCATGCTACTTCCAGGCTGGCAGATGGATGTGGGCTCTAGTGACAGCCAGATGATGTGGCAATTGGTGTTGGCAGATGGCTCTGGGAGCAGAGGCAATGACTTAGCTAAGCAACCTCAGAATTCCCAAAAGCCAGTGAGGGGAAACAGTCAGGTGTGGAAGGCAGAACAGATGATCCAGTACCATCCCGTGTGGTTGCTGGGCCAGCTGCAGCAGCATCCTGTGTGTGCTGGGTGGAGCACACGGGCAAGAGCCTCGGGACCCTGCTGAGTCTGGATCTCTGAGAAGTAGCAAGAAAGCTGTCTGCAAGATCCAGGGGATCCCCAGAGGTAGATTAGAATGGGGGGAGGGGAGGATAGAGAGACATAGAGGTAGGTGGTTGGGTAGGATAAATGGATAGATGGATAGAAGAAAGGATAGACAGATTGGCAGATAGATAGATGATGAACGATGGATGGACAGATGGATAGATGAGAAAATGGATAGAGAGGGGAGTGGCTAGATGGATGATGGATGCATGAATGGATGGGCAGATGGGAGAATGTCTGGTCTGCCTGGCTGGACGAGGGATGCACAAGTGAATGGAAGCAGAAGCATGTATCATAGATGAGTATGAGAGGGTACATGGGTGAACGTATGGAAGAGTGGGCTGGACGGACAGGTGGGTAGGAGAGTGGGTAGAGAGATGTGTGAGTGTATGTACACATGGAAAGATGGCTGCGTGAATGAATGAGAGAACACAAGTACGGATAGTAGATAAAAATGGGGGGATGGGGGATGGGTGGATGGAGGGATGGGTGGATGGAGGGATGGATGGATGGAGGGATGGGTGGATGGGTGGATGGATGGAGGGATGGATGGATGGGTGGATGGATGGAGGGATGGATGGATGGGTGGATGGAGGGATGGATGGAGGGATGGATGGATGGGTGGATGGAGGGATGGATGGATGGGTGGATGGAGGGATGGGTGGATGGATGGAGGGATGGATAGATGGAGGGATGGGTTGATGGATGGAGGGATGGATGGATGGGTGGATGGGTGGATGGAGGGATGGAGGGATGGGTGGATGGGTGGATGGATGGAGGGATGGAGGGATGGGTGGATGGGTGGATGGAGGGATGGATGGATGGAGGGATGGGTGGATGGAGGGATGGGTGGATGGATGGAGGGATGGATGGAGGGATGGGTGGATGGATGGAGGGA
>NC_022016.1:42545177-42572607 GCF_000317375.1 Microtus ochrogaster | reverse complement strand
ATCTATTTATTTCTAAAGCACAGGCTTCATGGCTGTGGACTGCTTGATCTGAAACTGCAGGAAAGGCTGGCAGGCTGGGAACTCAGGCAGGATTTTTACATAATAGCCTTGAGGCACAATTATTTCCCTTTTCAAGAAAATAGTTTTTAATATCAATGCTTTCAATTGATTGGACGGCACGCGCGCGCGCGCGCACACACACACACACACACACACACACACACACACACACACACACTTCAAGATTGATCTCCAAGACTTGAAGTCTACATTGTAGATTAAGTCACCCGCTAAACACCTGCAGTGCCACAGCTAGCCTAGCGTTCGGTGGGAGGTCAGTGCTACAGCCCAGCCGAACAGACACACACAGTAATGACTCAGGGTTCTCCACTGACACCAGAGGTAGAAAACTTGACTTTTTCTGGGTTCCCAGTGGGCTCTCAATCAATTACCTTTTGATAATTTGGGGTAGATTAAATGAGCCCTTGCATATTGTCATCAAATTAGCCCACCTCTGGCAGCTTGCAAGGCTTTTGGTTTCAGCTAGAGGGGCAGTTAGGAGCATAAATCTACCTTCTCAGACTCCCTTGGTGCTGAATACTATAGCTTCAGTTTGACCTTGTTATGATTCCTCTGCCCTTCTCAGAGTCCCAGAAGGCTCACCTCCAAGGATGCATCAGTGGTCCCTCCTCTCACTGACCTTTCACCTCTAGTTGTATTGGGCATCACTGGGGAAGACGGAGTGTCCTTGTAGCTGCCAAATACCTTAAACCTGAAGCTGCAGCTCTCTATGGTTGTCCCCCACCTGCCCTACAGCACTGCTGCCTTTTCCTGGGGACTCTGGTAGCAGGCAAGTATCAGCTCCCAGCCCCTGTGAGGTCCAAACTATCCTCTGCATCTCTCATAATCCAAGCCAAGTTCAACTTTCCTATTGGATTCTTCTGAGATCAACCGGTGTGTCAAGGCAGTTCTTGGTCAGGACCCTGAATACACTATCCTGTATCACATCATAAAATTTGCCACAAAGCTTGGATACTGCTCACTGATTGAACAGATAAAAATGAAACCCTATCACGTGCCACAGCATGGACGGCACTGCGGATCATTATGTTACGTGAAACAAGC
Source organism: Microtus ochrogaster (assembly GCF_000317375.1). Classification (NCBI taxonomy): domain Eukaryota; kingdom Metazoa; phylum Chordata; class Mammalia; order Rodentia; family Cricetidae; genus Microtus; species Microtus ochrogaster. The sequence continues at coordinate 42,571,482 of NC_022016.1, read as the reverse complement.
CAGGCATAGAAAGACAAGGGTCACAAGGTTTCACGTGTGCAATATTAAAGATGAGGCTATTGAAACCTAGAGCAGAATGGTGGTTACTAGAGGCTGGGAAGAGTCGCGGGGGAGGGAGGGACAGGGAAAAGGTGACTGATGGGCACCAAGTCACTGGTATGCTTTCGTATGCCATGTAGAAGACAGCAGTAGAGGGTGACGGGGTTTAACTCAGCAAGCAAGGGGAAAGGTTCTACAATGTTCTCACCATAAAAAATAACACACATGTGAGTATCTGCATGTGTTTAACTTAATTATACTATGTGTATACACATACAATTATACATGCATGCAGGCAGCATCATGTGGTATGCCATTAACATGCACAATTTTTCTTTGCATATATATGTGGTGTGTGTGTATGTGTGTGTGTGTGTGTACATGTGTGTGCATGCCCACGCCCATGAAAGCCTGAGGTTGACAATGAATGTTTTCATTGATCACTCTGCACCTTATATTATCAAGGCAGGGTCCTTGCTGAACCCAGAGTTCTCTACTTGGGCTTATTCCAGGGATGCCCTGACTCCTCCTTCCTTGCTGGGATAATGTGGGTTCTGGAGACTTGAACTGTGGTCTTCATGCTTGGGAGACAAACATGAGGCCATCTTCCCAGCTTCATGTACAATTTGTCAAAGTCTCAGTAAAGAAGTAAATTCAAGATAAGGAGGGAGAGAGGGGCAGAGAGGGGCAGAGAGAGAGAGAGAGAGAGAGAGAGAGAGAGAGAGAGAGAGAGAGAGAATATCAGTCACAGGGCTGAGTTTGAACACCCAAACACAGTGCTCAAAGGCCTCTCCACACAGCAGTGAAGGCAGGAGGACAGAGGGACAGAGGAAGAGAAGGTGGCGCTCCGTATGGAAGGAGTTAAGCTCCCGCGGCCAGGCTGGCCCCCACAGCCTCTTCAGCAGCTTCCTGCCAAGATATTTAAAATGAAACAGCTGTGCATGAGCAGCATGGAGAGCCGTTCCAGCTCGGAGCACGGACGGGATCATTCATGCCCGAGATTTGACGGGCGGCGTAATTGCTCTAAGCCCCTATTATCTTCCCGAGCAGTTGTTGAAGGGTCATCAGGACACCTTCAATGAAAGGCTAAATTCTTCTATATACACAATTTTAATAATTACAGCCTTCCTTTCCTCCGATTTAGAAATGCAGAGTTCTGTTCTAAGGAGAGGCGCCAGGCCTTCAGGCCCATGTCTGGGGCCTCCGCAGCCAGGCGTGGAGACCGCGATGTTTCTCCAGTTTCCTTGGGAATCTTCTGACCAATTACTGTTTGCTGATTGTGTGTGTGTGTGTGTGTGTGTGTGTGTGTGTGTGATGTTCTGTAGACTCATGTCTACATGGAGAGGTCAGAAATTGACATCAAATATTTTGTTTGATAGCTCTTCACCTATGTTTAGAGACAGGGTCTCTCACTGAACCTGGAACTCACAGAAACAGCTTGGCTGCCCAGCCAGGCCTAGGGATCTGCCTGTCTCTGGGATAAAAGGAGCACGCGCCACTACGCCCAGCTTTTCACATGGGTGCTGGTGATCTGAACTCAGGTCCTCATGCATGTTATTGACTGAGCCCTCTCCCCAACCTTGTTTGCCATGATAATTCCTTTCATATGCAGAGAGGAGAGAGAAATGCCTGGCAGCTAACATGACCAGCTTTGGCTGTTATCACTAGACAACTACCATGTATGAGAAGGCCAATGTTTTAGAGCCCAGGGCCAAAAGAAGGAGTAGGCCTGCCAAGGTGGCTGCCGACCATTATGTCTTAAAACGCTGTCTCGTGTCTGTGTTGTGTGGATGAGCACAGAACCATCTAGCTCAGCCCTGCCTCCGTGGCGTGCAGCCCAGACTGAGGAACTCTGTGAAGATGGTCATATAACTTGTTACCAGTTTGATTTCTGAAGCCATGTTCTGTAGACCTGACAGGCCTCAAACTCAGGATTCTCTTGCCTTAACCTCCAGAGGATGAGGATGACAGACATGTCCCACCGTGCTCGGCAGAGTGGCTGTTTTATAGAGTAATCACTATGGGTGCCCCAAACCTGTCTGAATGCTGGGCTGTGGCTGTGAGGGAAAATACAGTACCATGACACACAGCGAGGGAGGCCATACACACGAGGTGGTGTACTTCCATCCACCTCCCCATACAGATACAGCACTATGCAGGATTCTTTATCCTCTCCATGGGCTCCCTTAGCTGAATGGCCTGGATAGATTTTGGACACAGGCTGTAAGTCAATCAGAACACTTTGCTTCATCTAACTGGCCAATCTGAAATGAGCAGAGAGGACCCATCCCAGGGGACCAGAAACACTTCAGTCTTCCATCATCCAGAGAGAAACATTTTGTTTTCTGACTCCCCTCTGTACTCTGTGGGGAGTTTTTCTCTCAGTGTGCCTTGGCTCTCTCTGTATGTGCATGCATACATGTCTTCTTTATTTTAATATATTTGTTACCTATGTCTTTATGCTATGTCTGAGGTTTTCCCTGCTTTTTAATTCTTTTCTTGGCAGAAAAACAAACTTGATCAAGACCCCATGATGGTAACCCCCATATCTTAACTGAACCGGCTCTTGCCTTCTTGAAGCTCATCACAGTGATGTTGAAGGTGAGATGTACCGTAAGCAAGCCTGTTATGTGTGTGCAAAGCACACCATCACAAAGGAGACCCTGGGGCTTCTGGATCAACAGCCAGCATTAGCAAGTGGGTATGTAGACAGCTCAGTCAGCGCTTGGGGACTCATCGCCCCAATGGAACAGTAGTAGCACCCAATCAGAGTCAGGAAGATGCCACGGGCCAGTCACTGTCATTTGGGCAAGTTGCCTCTCCAGAGCTCAATCTTGCTTCTAGAAAGCAGGAATGATGCTACTCAGCTCTCAGGGTGCTGGGGATGGGTGGAATCCAACAGCCTCCATGTGTTTCTCCTGGGGTCGCATCCTGTGCTGCAGCTTCTCCACAAGGGTGAGGAGAGCAGATACCCGTGGTTGAATCTGTAACCTGCTCTCCTTCATTCACGTACACAGATGCATGTATCTGAGCATAGCTCCGTCATCTCTATCATCATGGGATATTCCTATCTGTATCTCTTTGTTACATCTATAGTCTATGTATGCACTTGGTGTTTACACATGCTGCCCGTCTCATCATCCACCCCCTGCTGACCTTTGCACCCATATCCTCTCTGGGATCTACACCTGGACGCATCCTTTTTGCTGGCTCCTTGAAGACAGCAGGGTGCAGGAAATTCACAAGATGTCCTTTGGGGGAAGCTTCTAGACCTTAAGTGTGGCCTTCAGATGACAATCAGCACAGGGCAGGGTCCCCGTTCAGAGAACTCTAGTAATAACTCGAAGGAATACTGAGGGAACTCTTCTCCAGATGAGAATGCGTGGCTTAACACCAGGGCCACAGTCAGATACCAAGCAGGGCCAGTGGCAGCCCTAGGACTCCTGCACACAGACCCTGGGTCCCAAGATGCATGTGATGCTTGAGGTCAGACACTGGCGGTGATTTGGCATTGGCATTTGTTCTGTGGAAGCATTTCTTCTGGAGGGAGACTGGCCGAGACTCAAGACAGCAAAGGAAGCACACAAGACTTAAGGAGTAAACAAAACTCACACGGTTCAGGAAGCTCATGAAACTTACAGGACTTACTGGGCCCTTCTCTAAGGCTGTATCCGCAGCACCATTTTGAATGGAGAGTGGGTACTAATCAGCCAGGCTGCCCGTGAGTCTTGCAGGGAGCTGCTTTTACAAACCATTCTCATATTGGGGTGGACTTGATGGTGACAGTGCTGGTTTTGAGTCACCTTTGCTCCTGTATGTAACCCCAACAAACCCACTGGTTTGCTTAGGTGAAGCTAGCGTTGGTTGTAAGCATTTCTTTGGCTGGCTGTCAATACCTTATTAAGTGTCCCTAAGAAATGTCCTTCAACAGTTGTAGAGAATGGCAGATCCCTGGTGGGAGGTCATGGCGCGGAGCATGGAAGAAGGCAGGCGGGCTAAGCCACCCTGGCCTCTGGCTGCCCTCCTCAGACCCATAGAAGCAAGGGTTCCAAGAGGCTCTGGCCTTCGACAATGTTGGTCTTGCTACAGTGCCTGGCTGTGGAATGAGAACTATCACTTAGAGCCTCTCCAGAAGGGGCAGACACTCCAAGCTCTAGGCTCTGGGCTCACAGGCTCCAAGGCTGGCAGCTTCTAGATAGCACTGTCAGGATTGGGACAGCAGTGCTAACAACTGTAGCTGTCTGCTTCCCCGTTCCTGCCTGATGCCGAGCTGAGCGGAGACTCTCGGGCTCTGCAAGGCATTGAGGAAGCAAAGTGCAGGCTTTACTGTCTGCCCTAAGTGACACATGTTACTGCCAGGTTCTGCCAGCCCCTCCTGGGCCTGGGAAGGGGACTCATATGTGCTCAGACTGCAATCTTTCAGTAACATGGTTGAAGTGGTTTTCGTTTCCCTGAGAGTCAGAAAGTGACTCATTTTCTTATTTCCCGCATGCATTCACACCCCACCAAACCCCTACATTAACCTAGACCCCCCAGGGAGTCAGTTTTGTCATCAGCATGAGGAACCTAAGATCAGTTCCAGAGAGTCACTGGAAGACTAGCATTCCTATTATTGTCAAGAATATTACAAACAGGGGACTTAGAGCTGGCTCTGGTGGTAGAGTGCTTGATTCTACACGAGGTCCTGATGCTGACCCCCAGAAGTCATGGAAAAGCTGGGCTTGGTGGCACATACTTGCGACCTAGTGCTGGGGAGGTGGGGACAGGAGGATCGCTGAGATTCACTGGCCAGCCAGCCTAGCCTCCTTGGTGAGCCCTGGCCTAGCGAGAAGCCCTGTATCAACAGACAACATGAGCAGCTTCTGAGGAACCACACACACCTGAGGCTCACCTCTGACCCACATTGTCAGGCTCCGTCTCACAGGCTGACATGGGGCACAGGCAGCTGATGGTCCAAGGCTCACTGCTGGGTATGAAGGACTCCCAAGGTACCCACCCTACAGTGACTTTAGGAGGAGCAGGTGCCAGGAGCCTGGGGGTCCAGGGCCACTGACATTGGGATCAACTCTCTCTGCCTCCGACCAGACCACGCTGGCCCAGTTATCAGCAGCTTCTCTTCCTGGACAGAGAGGCTAGCCTCCTGTGGTCTGAAGACCTGGCAGAGGCTGGAAGTGGGAAGCAGAGAAGACAGAACCATGGATGGGATTGCCACATTTGCTCTCTTGACACCAAGAGCATGGTCGCCTCAGCTCCTGAGGGAGGAAGGGCCTTGGTGAACCATGCTTCTAGGGGCTGGCAATGCACCTTGTACAATACACACAGCAGGGTGGGCCCTAATCACCTCTGAGCCCTGTGACCTCTGTGTCCTATGACCTCGGAACCCTGTGACCTCTGTGCCCTGTGACTTCTAAACCTGTGACCTCTGTGCCCTGTGTCCTCTGACCTCTAAAGTCTGTGACGTCTGAACCCTGTGACCTCTGAACCCTGAGATCTCTGAACATTGTAACCTCTGAGTCCCGTGATCTCTGAACTATCGACGTAGAATCTTCCACCCCAGAGCTCTCTAAGAAAACAACTGCTGATTGGTTTTGCTCTCCAGCCTGCTGAGTTGGATGGGTGGGTGGGGATGGACTGTTATAGCTCCACACGGGGCTGGAAGACACACTTGCTGGACAGCTCCATCACCTGGTTGTCACTTGAGATGCTTACCCTGTGGTCCTTAGTAGGCTGGGATTTCCTTCCAACCTGGTGCCTGAGTTCCAGTGTAGAAACCCAGAGTCTGAGGCCCCAGAATGGATTTCTGCTTCATTCAGTGTCTATTCTCAGCAAGGTTAGTCCAGCTCTCCATGGGAACCAGGACAGAGTGTGTGGCCATCTTTAGTCATCTACACCCGTTTTACAGATGAGGGATCTGAGGTCTCGGAGGCCTCCAGGACTTTCTCAGGCTGAGCAGCAGAAATCCAAACCAGAACTCAGATCTGAGTCAGCGCCAAGGACCAACCCTTCCGACTCAGCAAGCTAATGTAGACGGTTGGTTGGCTTTGCTAACAGGGCGTACCTTCAGAAATAGGCCCAGAAAGGCCATTAAAAACAAGGCAGTGTTTGAGCTTTTTAAGATGGTTTGAATTTCCCAAAGCATTCCATCTCTTTCTGAGAGCCAAACTTGGGCTGTCTGCACAGGCAGCTAAGACTTCATCGGAGCAAAACCCAGACTTAGGCAAGGAATATGAAGAGGAATAGTGAGGTGGCCCATGAACTCGGGCTTCCTTTTCTTTTGTCAAGCATTTTTTATGCTGCTGTACCATCGCTGAAGACAGGGTTGGGCCCTGTGCATAAGGAAATAGGTGCAGGCTGTGTGGTGGTGGAGCACACCTTTAATCCCAGCATTGGGGAGGCAGAGGCAGGTGAATTTCTGTGAGTTAGAGGCCATCCTGGTCTACAGAGGGAGTTCAGCCAGGACTACACAGAGAAACCCTGTCTTGAGCCCCTACAGAGGGAGTTTTAGGACAGCTAGGACTACACACAGAAACCCTGTCTTGAGCCCCCCACCCAAAAAAAAAAAAAAGGTGCAGTTACTAAGGAACTGTACAGGAAATCATCTCAGCGTCGAAGGGGACTGAGACCTCTCCTGGGTGCCTCTCTCTGAGACTGTGCCATCTGCAATCTGAGTACCAGCTGTGAATTTATACATGGTGGCCAGTGGGGCCTGCCAGCCCCAGGAGAGAAGCACCTTCCAAGCAAAGGTTTCTGAATAGTCCAAGGAGAGGCTGAACATTCAAAAGGAAAGACAGAAAGGAAGATTTCAGGCGACTCAGCATCTCTTCAAACTACGTATACACTGGGACAGGGTCTCGCGCATCCCTGGCTGGCCTCTTCACACTGGTCAAGCGTTTGTAGATACGTGCACTCGGACCAGGGGAGGGCTTCGCCATCGCCTCGCTCTCTCATTCAAGGAAGGTTTTGTTCCTCCCACGGGTCTGAGCCACCGGGGTCCTTGCCATGCCTGGGCCCATGTCAAACATACTTACTTAGGACCTCATGAGCTCTTTACGTGTTCACCCAGTAGTGAGACCCTGACTCAAAACAACAGCGCACAACACAACAACAACCCCAACCCAACACTAGAAACAAAACATGTCTTCACCATGATGCCATTTTTAAAAAAGATGTTGAAGATTTGATGGCGTCCTGTATAATGTAGTTGGGGGCATTGCTCAGCCGTAGAGTGTGCTCGACATACACAGGACCCTGGGTTCCATCCTCAGCAGCAAGAAAAATAAACAGGGAAAGAAAAAAAGTGTATAAATGAAAAGCAAGCTACGAAGTACTAAATATTAATCCTTATCAGCCAACTAAGCTTTGAAATGAAGTAATATAAAATACAAGTTCGCTATTGGGGCTCGCAGGAGCCACGGCGTTAGTCTCAGGTACCGCTAAGTGGTTGGGAAAGCCACGTTCCCAGGGTATGAGTCTGAATGGTTTTACTCCTTCTCTGACATTCCCACCCTCCTGTGATTTATTTGTGTAGAATCATCTCGTGAGTTTTCCCGGGAATGAGAGTCAAGGTCTGGGGCTTGATTTATAGAGAGGCTCAACACATTTGGAAACAATGAACTCGGTTGCGTAAACACAGAAGAGCCAGCCGGGACAGAAAGCTGAATTCCTGATTGCGGCCACGGCGGGCAGGGAAGGGAGACCGCCAGAATCTTGTTCAGTTCTAGAGTTTCCTTACAGTTGTGTGGAGAGCCAGAGCAGAGCAGGGAATTCCTGGGGGTCGTGGTTCCCATAGCTGCTCTCAGGGAGGGAGAGATGGCTGTGGAGAGGCTGGGGTTGTGGTTGCTTTCTGGAGAGAGGAAGGAAGAGTTTGGAGGCCACCAAAGAACAGCTGCTCCATAGCTTCACAGAGTGGAAAAGATAGAAAGTCCCTGGGGTCTTGGATGCCTTGGATTCTCGATGGGACAAGTCAGCCTGGATGCTCATGAGTGTTGGGACTTCCTGGCTGATTTGGATTGTCAGGTTCAGCTGTGGAGGCTAAGTTCCCCCTGGGTCTGTTTTCTTGGGTGATGGCTATACTGTAGCCCCAAATTCTTTAAGTCATCCTTGAATCCAGAGGGAGGGGCAGACTGAGGTTGTGTGTGGGTCCTCTCCTTCCACCTTGTTTGAGACAGAGGCTCTTTGTTCACTGTTTTATATGCAAGGCCGCTAGCCTGTGCGGTTCTGGGAATTCTGTCTCCACTTCCCATCATGCCACAGGAGATCTGGGATTACAGATGTGCATGAACACACGCCAGCTTTGTCTGGGTTCTAGAGATCCAGTTTGGGACCAGAAAGCCCTGAGGTGGATTCTGACTCTCTTTTGGACTTTTCTGCACCCCAGTTTCCTTTTTTTTTGAGTGAAAGAGACGGAGAACAAGAACTGCCCATCTGGGAAACTGGAGCAAAGAGGGCACCTGTTAAGTCACTTCTCTTGGGAACCCCTAAACGGGACATCTTTAGCAGGCATGTCCAACTTGCTGTGCACAGGCCTCAGACATTGCAGGATAGTTATGATGATAGCTCAACGCATCTGCAGATGGTAACAACTTATTACAATGTCAAACGGCTGGACCACACTTGCATTGAATGCATTCATCCAGAACACATAAGCTGAAGTCTTACTGTGTCCTGCACTGTTCGGGGGCCAGGGACACTACCAGGAGGAAGGCAGGTCTGCTCTTGACTTACAAGTCAGGACTAAGCACAGGCAATAATAAACTAACAGACCATGCGAGAGAAAGTCAGGGGTGAGAAGGATCATGAAGGAAAAGCCAAAGGGCTAAGAGCGGTGTCTTAGTGGGGAAGGCACTTGCCTTGCAAGCAGGAGGACCCGAGTTTGAATCCCCAGAACTCCAAAATACAAATCTGGGTATGGCCAGGCACATCTGTAGTCCCAGATCTTCTGTAGCATTGTGGGAGGCAGAGACAGACTCCCCAGAATCTCATGGGCTAGCTAGCCTGGTATATAAAGCAACAAACACAAGCCCTTGTCTCAAATAAGGTGGAAGGAGAGGGCTGACATGCGAGAATGACCTTTGACTCCCACAGGCATACATATGTCACCTCCCCTCGCAGAATGACAGGAGAAGATGAAGATAAGCAAGATACAGAAGGAGAGAGATGCGGGTGGGTGGGGGGTGCTACCTCAGGAGAGGTGGCCAAGGAAGGAGGTTCCTCTAAGGTCTCCTCTAAGGTCTCTTGGGCCCTGAGCCCATGTTTCTCCAGACCAAAGGTTCCCACATGGTGGTGATGCTTTGCTCAGGAGATATTAATAATGACTGTCTAGAGGTGTTATTTCTAGGAGAAATAGGTGGCTCCTAGCATACAGTAGGAGGGGCCGAGGATGACCCCACTCCCAATGTCAACAGTGCTGAGGCTGCAAAATACCGAGTTTACTGCCAGACCGCAGGCTGGAGTGAGTTCTGAGCCCGGGTTCTTCCTCTGTCTTCCAGCAGGGAGGTATTTATGGTGGGATCTTAAGGGGGTTATGCAATCCTGTGGAGAGACGAAGAACCAGGCTCTCGGGATGACTCTCAAAGTCACAGCCCTGGAACAGGCCACCAGAGTGATGCCTGCCTCTTTCAACCCCATCTTGCTGCTTTGGTATACCCATCATCCATATGCCAATGGGTATGGGAACCGGAACAGTAAGCCTTCTGGTAGTTTCTAGAACCACGCTCTAGCCCCACAATGCTACTCAAGCAAGAATAGAAGAACGGATTGGCTTACAAACATGTTAGTCAGCCGAAGTTGTACCTTTTCAGTCTCATAGGAACCCATCTGTTTACTATGTCCCGAGTCACAGGAAAGCCTGTAGCTGCAAGGGATTCCACACCCAACTTCCAGATTTTGACATCTGTAAGGCAGACAGTCATGAGAGTGAGCGGCCTGCAGGGTGGCGGTAAATATTACTGCTCTGTTGGTCACTTCCCTTCTTACTGTGAGAAAATGCAGGACAAACAGTTTAAAGAAGGAAGGGCTTGCTTTCGGCTCACAGTTTGAGGCTGCAGATTACCATGTTGGGGAACGCAGGGCAGCAGGACTATGAGGCAGCTGGTCATAGTGCCAGCTGTAGTCAGGAAGCTGAGAGAAACAAATGCTGGTGCTCAGCCCTTGTTCCCCTCTTTATTCAGCACAGGATCCCAGACCATGGGAACAGTGCTGCCACCTAGAGGTGAAGCCATTCCTCCAAGTTGTCCTCTGACATCCCCACAAAGTACCCTGGCACATGCCCATCTATTTAACCCCCTCATATACCCAAAACAGAGTCTTAGTTTTTAAAAAAAATATCTTTTAAAATGTTTAACTCATTAGTTTTTTTTTTTTAGCACCATTCACTAAGATGTACAAATATTACCACTAACTATGCCTAGTTCAATTTTAATTTTGAGACAGGGTATCACGTAGCCCAGGCTAGCCTCGAACTTGTTATGTACCTCAGGCTGGCCTTGATCTTTTTATCTTCCTATCGCTGCCTCTGTAGTTCTGGGATTACAGGCATACGTGATGCTGGAGGCTTTATGCATGCATGCAAGCACTTGACCAACCAAGCCACATCCCAAGTCTGATCAGAACATTTTAATCACTACCCTCCCCACAAAGCAGCAAGTACCCACTAATCACTCCCCTTTCCTCTTTCCCAGGCCCCAGAAACCTACTTTTTCTCTGTAGGCATTGACTGTGGTTTGTGACTGGTTTTCCCACAGTATTTCAAGTTCATCCCAAGAGGTAGCATGGGTTAGCCTTTCATTCGTTCTTATGGGAAAACAATGCTCCATTGACTGAAATACTGTTTCGTGCAAGCATTCGACCACTGATGAGCATCTCAGTTGCTAGCACCTCTGGCCACTTGAACATTCACTGCCAAGTTTGTGTAGACAGGGGCTTCCACGCTCATGGATCCACACGCAGTAGCAGGATGGTGGGGAGTCTGTGGTCCTTGGTTTTGTGATCCTAAAGTTGGGTGAACTGTCACACAAGGGCTGGTATCGGGATCCTTATGGGTTGAGACTTAGTCCCCACTGTCTCTCATGAAGCATGTGTTGAACTTCTATCCTAGATACAACCCGCTCCAATCCTGGGAGGGCTTTTCTATACCCGGCTTAAGTTCCCATGCACACAGCCCTACTACGTCCATCAATAAGCTAACACTGACTTCTCAATTCTTAGAATTTTGACATGGTCTTTGGGAGCATCTACCAGATAATTCTATTATTATTATTACATCAAGATGGGGAAACAAATTCTGACTGGACCCTCCAAGGCTTCCTGTAAAATACTGTGAAGCTAAACTGCACATTAAAAAAGTTAAAATTGGGGCTGGAAAGATGGCTCGGCAATTAGGAGCAATGGTTGCTGTCTTTATTAGGGTTTTTGTTGCTGTGAGGAGATACCATGACTATAGCAACTCTTACAAAGAAAAACATTTAATTGAGGGAGCTTCCTTACAGTTTCAGAAGTCCAGTCCCTTATCATCATGAGGAGCATGGTGGCGCGTGGGCAGACATTATGCTAGAGTTGAGAATGCTACATCCTGCAGGAAACAGGAAGTTGACTGAGATATGGGGCAGTATCCTGAGCATAGGAAACCTCAAAACCTGCCCTCACAGTGACACACTTCCTCCAACAAGGCCACATCTCTTGATGGGGCCACTCCCTATGAGATTAGGGGGCAGGGCAATCACATTCAAATTACCACAGTTGCTCTTCTAGAGAAGCCAGGTTCTATTCTCAGCACCCACATAGAGGCTTACAACCATCTGTATCTGCTTCCAGAGATCTGCCGTCCTCTTCTGGTCTCCTTGGGTACTGTACCCATATGATGCACATGCAGGCAAAACATCCATATACACAGAAAATAGATAAATCTTAGAAAAAAGTTAAAATTATGGACAAGGCTACTGTTTTTCAAGGACAATGTTCTTTTTAGGGGTTTCCTGTATAAATCAAGCCATTTTTTTCATTGTTATCTGAACCCCATCATTAATGAGTATGGTTTCTTTTTTTTTTTTAATTTGGATTTTTCGAGACAGGGTTTCTCCGTAGCTTTTTGGTTCCTGTCCTGGAACTAGCTCTTGTAGACCAGGCTGGCCTTGAACTCACAGAGATCCGCCTGCCTCTGCCTCCCGAGTGCTGGGATTAAAGGCGTGTGCCACCACCGCCCGGCGTGAGTATGGTTTCTTTATGGACACCAAGTCGCTTTGCTTAAGCTAACAGTGTAGGAGGTAGTAAGACCCCCATCATTTCAGAGTTAGCCCCGGAGAGGCCATTTCTGATCATTTTCACAACAAGACTGGGCTCTCTGAACACTGACTGGAAGTTACCCTCAAGTCCGGGAGCACAGTCACTAACTGTGGACTGTGTCAATATCCTAAGGAGGTTTGGGGTTTAATCCTCTATGGAGCAGTGCACTCAGCTGATGAGGGTTCACACACTGGCAAGCACGAACAGCAACTGCACAGCATCCAAGGGGCAGACTAGGTGGACAGAGGGATGACAATAACATTCCAGCCATCCCTGTCCTCAAGCGAGTCAGCAGGTGGAAGCTGCCAAACTCAACAAACACCCGTTGTGCATTTTGTTCAAACACATGGTGCAAGCTCAGACAGAACTCAGTGTTAAGAGAGTGTATTGGTCAGGGTAGGCTACGTTATGCTGCAGTAACAAACAGCCCCATCAAGTGCCAGAGGTTTTCAATAACGGCCCCTTACTCTTTCTTATTAGGGTTCTATTCACCTGACCTCACAAAGGATGTTACATTTTCCTCTGAGGACTGTTGACCGGGAGAAGAGGGTATTTCCTGGCTGGCTCTGTTGTTGGGCTGCCTTTCCACCTAATTAATTTCTACTCAACAATCAGAAGGTTTCACACAACAGCGAGCTCCCCACTAAGACAGCCAAGCTGTGTAACGGGAGGACCACACTTTCTCCTACTTTCCCAGGATGCTCTGCTGTCTCAGAGCCAGGCATAGCGCAGGCAGCCCAAATCTACAAGGACAGAGGACAGCACAGACAGAGCTACACACAGGGGTTTGAATCCTTGTCTGCCGCTCTTAAACTGTGAGGCAGGGACAGTTTTCTCATCTGTAGAGTGGAAAATATCCATGCATATCCTCCTGGTATATGAGGCGCCCTGATGCCTCTGATGTGTTCAGTAGGTCCTTTGGCCTATCACTGGTATTGCTTGTTTTGGTAAGTGAATAGTGGTGACTGGTACCTTCCCAGCACCGATTTAGGGTCTGATGTCAGCACTGCCCTCTCGTTTGTTTGAGTTTTCACAGATCAATATGACAATGTCCACTTTGCAGATGTGGAAACTGAGTCCAGGATGGGGAATTTATCCATAATCCCTAATTACAGTCATGTGTTGATTACTGCCAGGGGTACATTCTGGGAAATGCATGTGTGACAGATTGTGTGTGTGTGTGTGTGTGTGTGTGCAAATATCAGACACGAAATAGGACAGTCATGCTGTCACTGGGCCATGTGACTCTCTCAGCATTTGCGGGAATATCATCAGATATGGGGTTCAATTTCAACGGATAAATGTTCTGCAGTGTGTGACTTGGTCAGAAACGGAGTCAGAATCTGGATCCAGATCTTTCTGACTCTGGAGCTGACACCCTGCCTTGGCAAAGCAGAACGTCTGTCTTCACCATTCAACCAAAAGTCGGGGGGCAGAAAGCATGTCTGTCCCCTCACTCGGTATGTGATGGCGGTGGTCTTACTATGTAGCCCAGGCTGGCCTTCAACCCTCACTGGTCCTCCCGCGGACTCTAGAGCATCCCCATGCCTGGCTGCCCGCTTTTCTTGGCTCCGTACGCTGCAGTCTCTGTCACCAGCCACTGTTTAACGCGCTTGGCTCTGAGAGGGGACTTCCTGGTCCTCTCATCTCTCACTTACTTTCCTTAGAACCCCGTCGCTGGGAGTGGCTGCCAGCGTCCAGCACCACCAGCCTCCTTCTACTGCTTCAGCGGAAGCCAGTGAGATTCTCCCTCATCACCTCCATGTGTTACCCAAGTGGCGGCCACATGATCCACCCAGCCTCTGGGCCCGTAGAGCTATGCCGAAGCCTGGAATACTGTTGTCCAGCTCCTGCCAGGGCAGCGGTGTGTGGAGCTGACTTAAGGTTTCCTCTCTTGACCTCAGTCTTATTTGGGGGGTGGTGGCTGGAGTTGGGGGCGAGAGCTGTCTCCCCTTCTGCCTTCTTCTTCTTTGGTTTAGTTCAGATCTTTCTTAAATGTTTTCCCGGGCTGCAAACTGCATGGATGAGCTGCCAAGGCCATTCCTCCCGTGAACAGTCATGAAGCAGCTCCCAAGTCATCACACTCAAGAATGATGAATGGCCATTCCCCAAGACACGCTCACACGTCTAGTAGAACCCACAGAAAAGCACTCTGGGCTTTCCTGTAGATTCAAAGCTGTCCAAGGGTCAGCAGGTCCCCCAAAAGCTTAGCTTACTGGGTCAGGCTCTGTTCTAGGCACTGGGAAAACATCTGGCAAGACAAGGTCCCACATCTCGGGAGCTCACAGGCAGGCAGCTGGAGACAAACCTGTTACAGGCTGTCTGAAGGTAGGACATAGGTACCACAATGGTGTCATTCAGAGTCAGCCTGCAGTTTAAAAGCAGGGGCCTGGAGTGGGGGTGCAGCTCAGTAGGTAGAGCGCTTGTCTAGCATGTGTGAGGCCCTGTGTTTGTCCCCAGCTCTGCATGTTTGCACATGCCTGCAGTTCCCACATTTGGTGGGGAAGTGAGGCAGGACGACTAGAAGTTCAAGGGTGACCTCAGCTACATGATGAGGGGCTAACCTGTGCTACACGATACCCTGTCTTAAAGAAAGAATAAAAGAGCAGAAGCCTGACCTCTGGATGGGAAGACACGGGTTGGGGGCAGGGCTTCTTGGGCAGGCAGGGCTTCTGGGGCAGGCAGGGCTGGGGCAGGCAGGGATGTCCTAGATTGAGGCTTATAGAGGCTTGTTTGCAGGTGTGTGTTACTGGCGTGGCTGACGGGGGACTGCAGACCTTTAAAGAGAGAAGAGGCCTAGGCCAGAGCCAAGTGAATGCTGGGAAGGAGGCTGCCTGGCATTTTTCATGTGTGGAGGGTCGGGGGTAGGGTTGGGGGAAAGGTAAATACAGGAGAGAGGGAGGAGGTTCTTTGGGAAAGGGGTCTCGCCATGGTGGAGACCAGCCATGGTGGAGGCCAGACGACCTGAATGTGGGTGGAAGCAACGGCAGGGAGACCGGAGGGGTTAGGGAGAGTCCACTGACAACAGCCGATGTTCTGTTTCTCTCTGGTTTTGATGAAAGCTAGAATCCCCCCACTGGGATTCTGCGACATGGGGATTCCCGGCTGACCCTAGAGAGCAGGGCGCCTCAAGTAGCCCACTGGAGAGTGAGTCTAGGGTGGCCCCTCCATGCCAGGCTGCGTCCCAGGGACTAGGTAGAGAACAGCAGAGGTCTGGGTGAGGTTCAACAAATGCCACTTACATAACGGCTGCTGAACCAAAGGTCAGGCCCAAGGCATGATGTTTGATTACACAGAGAAAACCAATCTAGTTTTTAATTTCCTCAGGTGAAGTGTGGGCCGTGTGGGTTCAAGGGTGCTGATGATGGAGGAGGGGTGCCTGGGATGGGGGTGGACGGGGAAATCACTTGTCAGAGGGCCACCCAGAGGACGCATCCATGGACTTCCAAGCACAGATGAGTCTTCTCGCTTGCCTTTAGCCATAGGCAATAAGGGAAAGAGGAGGAGCGAGGCACAGGGTTTGTGAGCACTGATGCAGCCAGCACTGTGTTTAGCGCTCAGTATTCAATGCCTTGTAAGCCACTGTGCCAGTAACCAGGTCCTCCTAGGATCCTCACCTCTGATTTGTAGTCAAGTACACAAATGCAGAGAGGAGCAAGGAAGCAGTCTGAGGTCGCACAGCTAAAATAGGTGGGAGAACTGGCTTCAACATAGAGAGACAGATCCTGACTCTCAAGCCTTCTCTGTTGGCGGAGCCCACAGACCCAAAGCATGGACCCTGGCAGTTGGCCACCTGTCTCCTACTGGCCAATTAAAGACACAAGTAAAAGTGGGGAAAAGAGGTTTAATTCAGTGTGGCCACCAGGAGGTGGTGGTGCATGCCTTTAATCCCAGCACTTGGGAGGTAGAGGCAGGCGGATCTCTGTGAGTTTAAAGCCGACCTGGTCTACAGAGTGAGTTCCAGGACAGCCAAGGCAACACAGAGAAACCCTGTCTCTAAACAACAACGACATAATAATAATTAATAATGAAATGATAGTTGAAATCCAGTGATTTACTGTCCATCCACCAAAGTCCATCATCCTGACATGAGGTTTTGGGGTAAATGGGACCGGATGTGCATAACACAGCAGTGCTAGTCCAGGCGAGGTCCTGCCCACAACTGATCCATCACTGGGTCAGCTTGACAAATTATCAGAACTCTGTGGAATGGCCTCCTGGGAGACCCAGGCCAGTGAGCAGCATAGTTCGCACCAGGAAAAATTCCTGAGAAAAACACAGTTCCTTGGGGACCATTGTCTCAACAGATGGATAGGAGAACTGAAGAGAGGGACACAAAGGTCTCTTTAAATGCTCCTGCCAGGAAGATGATCACATTGCCACAAGGCTGGAGCCATGGGGTGTGGAAGTCAAACAAGAAGACCAGGAATACCCTGAATGGGATGCCTTGTTTCCCTGAGAGAGCCTGGAATGGGTTGGGGTCCTGGGGGTACCTCCCGACTTCTGCTCTGCAGAGCCAGGACACCCAGGTTACCCAGATAGCACTACCACCTAGGCCTGGCTTTTTGCATCAGAACTTCCTGTTGGGGTTGGGGGATGAGGATGGGGGATGGGAATGGGGATGGGGAATGAAGATGGGGGATGGGAGGATGAGAATGGGGATGGGTGCTATGGAAAACACTCTTGTACACTGTAAAGATTTGTCACTTATACTGGTTTAATAAAATGCTGATTGGCCAGTAGCCAGACAGGAAGTATAGGTGGGACAACCAG
Organism: Microtus ochrogaster; assembly: GCF_000317375.1. Taxonomy (NCBI): domain Eukaryota; kingdom Metazoa; phylum Chordata; class Mammalia; order Rodentia; family Cricetidae; genus Microtus; species Microtus ochrogaster. The sequence continues at coordinate 42,554,391 of NC_022016.1, read as the reverse complement.
ATGAAGAGAATTCTGGGAAGAGGAAAGGCAGAGACAGTGGCCAGCCAGATGCAGAGGAAGCAAGATGAAAAAATACTGCACTGAGAAAAGGTATCAGGCCCCATGGTTAAACATAGATAAGAATTATGGGTTAAGTTGTAAGAGCTAGTTAATAATAAGCCTGAGCTAATAAGCCAAACAGTTTATAATTAACATAAGCCTCTGTGTTTCTTTGGGACTGAATGGCTATTGGACCAGGAAGGATAGAGAAACTTCTGGCTACACACAGATGGAGGGATGGGGAGGGGGGATAGGAGTAGGGGTAGGGGATAATAATAAGGGTAGGGGGTTGCAGTCTATCCTAACAGGTCCACCTCCAGCCGGCCCTCCTTGCCAGCTCAGAGGGAATCTCACTGGAAGCTGTTCTGCATACACAGGCTCCAAAGCTCCACAGAGAAACCCTGACAGGGAATAAAAAGAAGGAAAAAGTTTATTTCAGCTCAGAGTTTCAGAGGCTCCAGTCTACAATCACTGGGCCCATTGCTTTGGGCGTGTGTTGAGGCAGGACGCTCTGGTGGGGCAGGATGGTGGGAGAAGCCACTCAACATCAGTGGCCAGTAAACAAAAAAAAACATGAGAAGAAGAGGCGTGGTCCCAACAGCCCCTGTGTGCTCCTGTTTCCTTAATCCCTAGCAGCAAAGCATCTGGCACATAGTAGGTCCTTAATGAAAAAGCAGCAGACAACCTGTTCTTTCAGCCAGGTATCAGAGCAGACTCATGTCTCCGTGTCCTCAGCCCCAGGTGCCTGAGCTCAGGGGCTGGGTCTGGGGTTGAAGACAGAACCTTTGACTGGAGGCATCGGAGCACAGAGCAGAAGATCTGTAAACACAATAGTGGTATGATGTGACGACCGAAGTCCCCACAGCACCACAAGGTCACTCAGTTAAAGTAGCTGTATTAGTTTTGCTCGGAAAACCACGCCTTCCCCAAAGGCCCTAAGATCACACGGAGAGGACCACAATGGCACGGCCACTACCATGGTGACCAAACACACTATTGAACGAACGCAGGGCTGTGTGTGTACAGATTAAAGGCGGCTGGCTGGCTCATCCCTCCCGCCCACACATCAGGCAAGTGTGTTGTACTAGAGAGGCCCAAAGTCGTGCAAGACAGGAATAGGTCTCACATTCTGCAAGTTTGCCTGGATAGTGACCCCCCCCCCCATTTGGGGGGTATCTATTATACTCAATGTCTCTAGGGGGATACTCAGGCATGTTCACGGCACTGTTATCAGTTGCTTTGTGGGCAAGGGAAAGGGTGATGGGGTAAGCCGAAACTGGTCCTTGGGCCAGGGTGCCATTCCTCCACCAGTTGGGGTGACATGGGTTTAGAAATTGCATGGAGTCTCCCAACCACAGTGTGTTGGCTAGAGAGCCAGGGCAGGGGTGGACGTTTGGAGTGGGCACATGCTTGCAAACAGGCAGTCATTGGGAGAGGAGTGACAGGGTAGAGTGACAGTCTGGGGCCGAGGAAGGAGCGAGCAGAGAGGTTTGATTCCAATGGGGAGGAATCCGGGACGGAACTGTGTCCTCCAAGGGCCCCTCCCTGGCTCCCTAGTCAGTGGGCGCAGTCAGGTTAGCGGAGACCAGATGGAGTTGAAGGAGGGCGGGCCTGGGATGTCATTGAGACTCTCAGGATTGCCTGGAGCTCAGTTCTCTAGAACCACAGGGAGCAAGACAGGAAGGGTCATGGGATGGCAGGGGGGCCCTTGCAGAGAAAGCCACATGAACAACATCCAGCCTTTCTGCCCTAGAAACTTCTAGAACCAGTGGCTCCTCCACATTGGGAGGTGAGTGAGGGAAGGATTGGTCAGCCATGTGAGAATCAGGCAAAGGACTTTCAGAGAGCTGGCATATGCTTAAGGGAACACCAAGCCTCTTTGTGTTCTCGGGGCCGCCAGTGCTGCGGGGTGAGGCAGGGACAGTTGCACGCGGCGTGAATCTACTGAAACCATGAACATCATGCTTTAAAATGAGGTTTGATGACAGATGAATGATGTTGTGATATTCTGCAAAGAGCAGAAACTGATAAAAGGAAAATAGCAGCCGTCTGCTGGGTACCTGGAGCTTTAGCCCTGGCATTTACTGCCATTGCACAAGCGGACTGACCTCGTGCCAGAGATCGGCTAGGCTCTCTGTGTACAAAATGGAGGAGACTAGAGTTTGCCTTAGAGCGAGAGTGAGAAGCTGAGGAAGCTGGACATGTGAGCATGGGGTGGGAAAAACCACGGGCGCTGGGACTCAAATGGGGCAGAGGCCAACGGTCACAGGTACCGGAAACCAAGTCCAAGACAGACCTTTCTCCACTCTGCTCTCTTTTTGCTCCCCCTTTTTTCTTTCCATTTCAGTCACCTCTTTTCTCCCTCCCTCTCCTCTTCACCCCTCTTCCTTCCCCTGCTTTCCTTCCTTCTTGAGACAGGGTTTTGTGTATGCCAGGCTGACCTTGAACATGCTATGCAGCCAAAGATGACCTGGGACTCCAATCCTCCTGCCTTCACCTCTTGATTGCTAGTGTTACAGGCACGTGTCACCATGCTCAGTGACTCTGGTGCTGGGGATCAAGCTTACAGCTTTGTGCTTTAGGCAAGCACTCTACCAGCCTAGTGACATCCCTGGTCCCCGACATGGACCTTGACGGATGACAAGCATCCTTGCTAGGTAGATGTGCTGTAAAGTCAAGCCAGGGAGAAAGAAGCCTAGATAGCAATAAGGGTCCAAGGGTTAAATAAAAGGTGTTTTAACTCATCAGCAGCAAAGGACTGTGGAGGGCCAAGTTAGGTCTGAAAAGGCAAGCAAAGTCTTTCCCATTAGACATGGAGAGCAGAGTGGATTTGTTTTACTGCAATGGATGTCTTTGTAAAACGAATGAGCCAGGGGTCCAGTGTCCTTCCCTGCTTCTAAGGTGGTTCTGGTTTTACAAAGTGAGCAGGTAAGGTTTGCATTTTGACTGCATTCCCATAATCCTGTGTGTCCGATTCCCAGTACCCATAGTCTCCAGCTTTGGTAGGCACACCCTTGGGGGACACTCAGCCAGTGTCAGATGGGGGAATGAATGATGGATAAAGGGATGAATGAAAGAATGATCCTCACATATAAGGCCCCCATCTCTATTTAAATTCAAGGAGCTGGAGAGAGGGCTCAGCAGTTTAAAGCACTTGCTAGTCTTGCAGAGGACCTGAGTTTGGTTTCCAGGGCTCACGTCAGGTGGTTCAAAGTCACCTGTAACCCCAGCTCCAGGGGAGCTGATGTCCTCTTCTGGAATCTGTAGGCACCCACAATCACTTGGACACCCCCACACCCATGTCCATAATTAAAAACAAAAATAAATCTTAAAAAATAACTAATCAAGTCAAATCCCTTTTAGGGGCTGTATGAGGGGTATGGAGACCAGGGCCTCTCGACAGGAAAATGCTTTATCACTGAGCCACGTCTTCAGCCTGCTAAGCCTCATTTCAAAATGAATATGCCTGGTGACCTCCAGTATTTTGCTAGGGAAGATGCAGTGTGGTCACACATAGCCACGATGGCACCGTGGAATGTTCGCGGTGATCCACCCAGGTGATACGGCAGCATTTGTAAAGTGATTCTGAAGAGAATTCCGAGCCTGGGGATTCTGATGTTGGAGACTCAGGATATCACAGACACAAGTGTTTGTCTGAGAACCTCAGACAGCAGCAGTGCCCTTAGGGGACATCCTGAGGTACCCCAGTGTCATAGAGTAAATGGAGTTGTAGAAGAAAAGCAGCTTCTGATGGTGGGTGGTGCTGACGGTGCAGGGGCACTGGCCCAGCCTCTGGACTGTGAGCTAACGGGGTGTTCTCTGATGCACGGTGTGCTGGGCCCCACTGGGTCCCACTGCATCTTTTATTCATACGGACAGGTACCTGTCACTCTTGACTCACCATGCAGCAGTCCAGTGCAGCGAAAGAAACTCTCACAAGCATTGATACCCCATCAATCTTCCAGACAGAGCCTATTCTGGAATGCCCTGTGAGATGCTTCTCCATGAATTCAATTTACCCACCCCAGCTCCCTCTAAGCACCTCCCAGTATTTGCAGTTAATCACAGTTCATTTGGGCTAAGGATTTATCTTCTCTGCGTTGCTCCTGCTAGAATCCATCTTTTTCTACCCGACATAGGTGGGCCTTCCAAATCAGTTCCTATATATAGCAAGAAGATGAACTAAAGCTGGCGGGGGTCGCCTCCTGGTGCCGTTATTTGTTCACATCTAGTTCACAGGGTAGGGAGTGGGATGGGACAGGAACTACAGAGGTAGGGCCAGATTTAGGGGCAGTCATGAAACCAAGGCAGGTCCTTAGGTCCTGTGCCTGGGAACACTCTATAAACTGCTAATCTGAAAGTTTTAATATTTTTTTCTATTTGTGTGTGTGTGTGTGTGTGTGTGTGTGAGAGAGAGAGAGAGAGAGAGAGAGAGAGAGAGAAATAGAGCTAGAGATAGATATGCATATATGTGTGTGAGGGATATATATATATATATATGTTTTACATGTGTGTGTATGCATGTGGAAGCTTGAAGTTGATACCCGGAGTCATCCTCAATAGCTTTCCCACCTTATTCACTGAGGCAGGATCTGTCAATCAAATCCAGAGCTTACGGATGTGGCTAATCTTGCTATCAGCTGCTGTGGGGATCCTGTGTCTGCCTTCTGAAACCAGCATTATTGGGAGGCTTCTTGCCCATCTGGCATTTACATGGGTTCTGGGCCCTGTTCTCTGTTCTCCTTACTTTCATGGCAAGTGCTGAACCACTGACCTCTCTCCACAGCACTGGAGGTCTTAATATTTATAAACAAGTGGTCTCATATTTTCTTTTCACACTCTGTCCCCGCAGTCATGCAAGCAGCCTGCCTGCCCCTCACTGCTAACTGGCTTACTTTCCTTCTGGGGCCACCGGCACAGCGTAGATCTGGCAGGTCTTGCAAACACATTCCCACAGATAATAAACTTTCATTGCATCAGCTCCTTTTGCCTTCATGCTATCGCCACTGGTCTGGTCCAGGACTCGGCATCTCTCCCCCGGGTTGTCATGACAACCTTGACCCTTTCTGGACTGTCCAGAGTGATGCATGTCTGCTGTCATGTGGTCCAACTGCAGGGGCACCAAGCCTCTCAGACAAAGCACAGGTCCCAGAGTGCTGTGCTGCCTTCCATGGTAGGGCAGCTCCTGGACTCACGAGGCACAGGACCTGGGAAGCCGCCATGTGTCTCAGTCACCACCAGCAGCAGGTGAGCTCATGTTGTATTGGAGGGCTGGCACCAAGCGATTCTCTCGCACGTGCTCACTATCTACAGCCGTGGAAGCAGGCATCAGCTAGTCATCCCTTTCTGCATGGGGGCTGTGGTGCTTCAAAGGGATTAACTTATATTGTAGGTGAGAGTCAGGCCTCCAGAGTCCAGATCCTAGGTCCAAAAGAGAAGCCTGCTTACTCAGTGGGTCCAGACTTGAGGCAACCTCAACCTCACTGTATCTTGGCTTTCTACCTGTACCAAAGCAGTGTAAACAAACAAAACAAAACCTGCCTCCCACATCGTGCTGCAGACCTAAGGATGAGAAGCAACAAGTGCTGAGCCCTTGCCATACTCCTTAGCATGTATCACATGCCACATATATGTTAAAGGATGCTTTGGGTATGAGGAACACATCTACAGTCATGTAAGTACAAAGTACAGGACTTGAACTCAAAGAGTCAGAGTTACAAGTCTCTGTATCTAACCACTGGACCACACGATGCCTCCAGAAGGAAGCTGAGAAATACAATATTGAAAGATCTCAGCAAGAGCTGGGCGAGGTGGTGCATACCTGTAATCCCAGCACTTGGAGACCTGAGACAGGAGGATTTCCTTGAATGTGAAGCCAGCTTGGAGTACCTAGTGAATGCTAGTTAGGTTAGTTAGGGCTACAGGGTGAGACACTGCCACAGATAAAACCATCCACCCAACCAAACAGGGCTTTAGCAAAGTATGCCTAATCCAGTCCAATCTCAGTCCATGCTGGCGTCAAGAGCCAGAAATCAATAAGCAGAACACAGCTCAAAATGCTGACTTTGATCCCTAAATGTGCGCTGTTTGTTAGCTCCGAAATGCGCAATTTCACAGCGCTCTAACAGAACTTCACTGTAGACCAGAAAATGCACCGTGGCACATGGTGACATTGCCATTACAAGAGAAGGTGTCAGCACCGCGTCTGCCTGTTAAGCATCCGGCCAGAGTGGAGGGGAGAGTGTGGGTTGCGTGAGAATCACAAGGTGTGCAGATTGCCCAGGTACAGCCCCAAGCAGGGATGTTTTCTTTAACCTTGTTTAGGGAGTTGTGGAGAGAGGGCGATCGGGACCACGTTAAAGATGGGCACCGAGATGAAGGTGGTGGCCTTTCTCGGTAAATGTCAGACGACAATGAAGACAGCTCACCGTGGCTCCTTAGGAGGGTTTGACTCTTCTCAGGTCCCATTCAGGGGCCTGAACTGGATCATCATGCCTGGTTTGGCCCAGTGTGGGGCATCAGCTGTGTGTGCTCACACAGGAAACATGGTGGAGGAAGTGTGAGTTCCGCATTGGCTCCTCTCTTGGGGAAGAAGAGCTCACTGTCCCATCCCAAGCAAGACCCAAGCTGCTCCCCAGACTCCAGCTGACCTTGAAGCCTTGACACATAGCAAAACTCAGAAACTATTATCTGTAGCTTGCCACGGCATAGCCCCCCCCATTTTTTTTTAGCTTTTTAAAAAATAAATTTCGCTTATCACATTTATTTTTATAGTGTGTGTTGCGTGCATGGCCCACGTGTGGAGGTCAGGTTGTCTCCAGCTCACCCTCTCTCCACTATGGCGCCTCCTTGGATCCTTCAGACAAAGCTACGTGCTTTCTTCCAGGCACTCAGATGGCTGAGGGGGCTATAGAGGCACCATCTCTTAGCACTGGGGGACCACGATGGCATCATCTCTTAGCACTGGGGGACCACAGTGGCACCATCTCTTAGCATTGGGGGACCACAGTGGCATCATCTCTTAGCACTGGGGGACCACGATGACATCATCTCTTAGCACTGGGGGACCACAGTGGCACCATCTTTTAGCACTGGGGGACCACGATGGCACCATCTCTTAGCACTGGGGGACCACGATGGCATCATCTCTTAGCACTGGGGGACCACAGTGGCACCATCTCTTAGCACTGGGGGACCACAGTGGCACCATCTCTTAGCACTGGGGGACCACAATGGCATCATCTCTTAGCACTGGGGGACCATGATGGCATTATCTCTTAGCACTGGGAAACCACAATGGCATCATCTCTTAGCATTTCTGCCTGTCCTTGGATTGGTAGTTCTTGCTAAGGACAGATGTTTCTCTCTGATCTCTAGTGCACAGGAACTCACTCCTGTTCAATGGATGTATGTGTGAACACAGGCATTGGTGTGGATGGTCTGGATGGTGGGAGGTTCTGGAACGTAAAGAGGTCCCACTACCCTTGGCCTCTCAAAGTCATCTTGAAGGACAGCTGGTCTGCATCCAATTGTCCTCTTGGCAATGGCTAGTCTTTCCACGAGGCTCCTGCAGGGAGTGAGCTTTTCTGGCTTAGCTGCCTGCCTTTAGGCCCCCTAAGTAGGATGCATGCCTGCATGACCCTTAACATTCAAACTAAATCTTTTCATCTCTCCCCAGACAGGTATTTGGTGCTGAAAACAGCATTCTGCAGAGGCTGTCAGGGACACGTTGCAAATAGTCTTGTCTCATCTGCCACTTCATGGCCAGGCCAAGCTGGGCTCACACAGAGCCCTTCCGGGCATGAACCCCGAAGGAAGCAATGACTCTTTTGTTACACTGGCACCAGTGGGCATCTCTAAGCATTTTTGGAAGCCGTCAGGAAGAAAAAGGAGAGCAGAGATTGGGAAAGTCACAGACAAGAGAGCTAGGTGGCAAATTTAGTGGAGCTGGGAGCATGCTCAGCCCTTGGGCAGCTGATGACAGGGGCCACTGTCTATGAGGACAGGATTTGCAGCCAGGTTGGTGGTACAGATTGGGGGAGGGGTGACGGCTCTGCCCTGAGATTCTTCCAGAAAGGGAGTCAGTAATGGGTTGCTTTCAGGAGACTAAGTCCCTACATTTGGATTCCACTGATCAGAGGCAACAATCTAATTAGGTAATTGTTTCCATAGAAACCTGGTATGTTTATTATTGCTTTACGAGCCTCTTCAACTGTGCAAAGGAGGGAATAGACTTTTGCTGCCTTGAGCTCTGAGCTTGCTGTGTGTGGGCAGCACAGGGAGTCAGGACGGATTGTGGAATTCAATACGGGAGGGAGCGATCCAGATGGGGAGGGGCCCTTCCTCAGCATGGGAAACAGCTGCTGGTCCACTGTGTGAGTAATTACGGTGAATATGGCAAAGGAGAGGGCTTTTATGGGGTCGCAGGGTCTCAGGCATGCCAGGTTAGAGCTCTGTCATGTGTTTGTGACACAGAGAACAACTTAGATTGTTCTTTGTACTTTTTCTTTTTTGAGACAAGGCCTCTCACTGGCCTAGAGCTTGCCAAGTAGGCTAGATGGGCTAATGAGGGAGCCCCAAGGATCCTCCTGTCTCTGACTCCCCAGTAATGGGATGGAAAGTGAATATACCACACCCATTTTTTTTTTTAAATCATGGATTTTAGGGATTAAACACAGGGACTGATGTTTGCTAGAAAAATACTTTACCAACTGGGCTACCTTCCTCCCAACCCCAATTTTTAAAATAACTTTTAAAATTTCTTTTTTGAGACAAGATCTCACTATGTAGCTCTGGCAGTCTGGGAACTCACTCTGTAGACCAAGCTGGCCTCACACTCACGGCCTCTGCCTCCTGAGTGCTGGGATTAAAGATGTGTGCTACTATTCCCAATTCTCCCAATTCTTTTTCTTTTTTTCTTGAGGCAGTTTCTCATGATCTTCCTGATTATACCCCTGGAGCACTGGGGCGATGATGTGTATCCCCACACCCATTTACGGGGTACAGGGGATGTAAATCAGGACTTCCTCTATGTTAGGAAAGAACTCTACCAACTGAGCTACTACAGCCCCGCCCCTCCTATTCTCAGCACAGGTTACTGTGAGTTGAGGGAAGGTGTGTGTGTGTGTGTGTGGCGTGTGCGTGTGTGTGTGTGTGTCTGTGTGTGTGTGTGTGT
>NC_022016.1:42511269-42545077 GCF_000317375.1 Microtus ochrogaster | reverse complement strand
CGTTCACGTGGAGGAGCATCTCAGGCTGCAAGGCCTTGCAGCTTGCTTTCTTGGTGGCTTTTGAAGCTTTATCCTTCTGCCTTCTGGCGGGACCAGATAGCCTCCATAAAGCCAAAAGCATCCACCCTTGAACATCTGAGGATGCCACAGCCCACTCCCCCCCTGGGATTTCTATACCTTCATCTGCTGGGCTGAATTAGGCCACAGGACAGTGTTCAGCCTGCATGGCCTGCACTTCTAACTAACGCTTGTTGACTGTAAATGTCTCCTTCAGAACGTGACCCTGGGCTGAGCAGATGAGGTCATGCATCTGAACCTGGCACCTGGAAAGGTTTACAAACAGGAAGCATAGTTTCTGAGCCCATTGTAACTTATCGTGTTTACCCTCTGGCAGAGCTCACATTCCACTCCCAGCACCCTCTGGGCTCCGGTCTCTCGTGTTGCCACAGGCTTGCAGGACACACATTAGAGCCCCTGAACCACCCTCCTCTGTTTCTAAGTCAAGATAAAAGATGCCTTTGAGCTTTGAAGCTGTATCAGTTTACACTTTGGTCATTAACAGGGCTCAAGGCACAGCATGCTGGAGATGATTCATCCCCAGCCCCACACACCAGAAGAAAATCATAGACAGCCTTCACCTTGGAGCACAGCCAGGGTCCGGCACTGAACTAGGCACTGGGTGTGTGCTCCATTCTTTGTCTGTCTCTCTCTCTTGTGTGTGTGTGTGTGTGTGTGTGTGTGTGTAAGTGTAACATCCCTGAGTGCCACGATGTGCATGCAGACGTCAGAGGACAATTTGTGGGAGTGGACTCTCTCTTTCTACTATGTGGGTCCCAGGATCTATCTCTGGTGGTCGGGCTTGGCAGCAAGTGTGGACCACTGGACCATCGTGCCAGCCCCACTGTTATCTCAGGATTCTCAGTCTGTAGGACAGTATTTGTTTTAGCTCTGTGTGTACCTTGTGTACAGTGTGTATGTGTGTGTGGTGCACACATGCGTATGTGATAGGGTTTTACTATGTAGCCCCATCTGGTCTTGAACTTACTACAGCCTTGAGCTCATGATCCTCCTGCCTCAGCCTCAGAGGCGCTGGCATCACCAGTGTGTACCACTACAGCTGGCCTTGTGATTTTAAAGAAGGTTTGGCAGTGTAACCTAGACTAGCTTGGGATTCCACAGTAATCCTCTTCCCTCAGCCCCCTCCCCACACCAAGTGTTAGCAGAGAACTAGGGTCCCCTCTTGGGTTTCTTAGTCTTGTTAATAAAGGCATTTAAGTACAGACTTAAAAGAAATTCTGAGGACAATTTTATTAAAACTTGAAAAAAAAAAAAACCAGATACGGTGAGCTGTGAACCTCAGCAGCTTCCTGGAAGAGGGAGATGAGGAAGAGGAACAGAGAAAAACCACATGCCAGGAAGGAGGGTTTCAGGGAAGGAGTGAAAAAGGCTAACCTATCAGAGAAAGCAAATTCAGTTCTAGCCAGCACTTGAAGAGAGGAGAGAAGAAAAAGGAAGCGTTGGCAGACCCAACAGAACCTATGGTGGCTTTGTAGCCACTGCACAGAGGGCTGGAATTCTGGGAAGGAAAAGTACAGTATCTCACTAAAGGGATAACTATTCCTCCCACCTCTTTAGCATCGCTTAAGGTGAACCAGCCTTCCTGAGGGGCGGTCTCTTAGCCAGGGGACTGACAGGTCCAACTGAACTAATGCTTAAGGAAGGGAGTGGCAGCATGTCTCCACCAGAGGTGAAGTCTATTTTTTTAGCCAGAAGGAAACAACTTTCTGTGCCTCCAATGCCACCAAGACCAGCGTTGGGACTTCAGGTATGAGCTACAGCGGCAAGTTCAGAAAATGGTACTGCCTTCCCTGCAGGAAAGGGAGAAGTGGTTTATTTATAGTCTCTTGTTTAATTCGCACTCCAGCCTATGGCATGGGTTCCAATCACCATCTGTACGTGACAGATGAGGAATCAAAAGGCTTGGGCAAGCTCAGAAGTTTGCCCAGGTCATGTAGGCAGCCGGCGTGAGGACAGAGCTTTGTCCAGGCACTCAGCAGACAGCTACTAGGATAATAAAGGGACCAATGAACCCGCAGAGGAGGTGTGGCGCTGCCATTCTCCATGCGGAAGAGGTGAGGTGGCAATGTCTGTCGGGGTCATGTGCAATGACAGAAACCAAGTAGAGGCTGCGGGGAGAGAGTGCCTGGGCGGGGGCCAGAGAGGACCTGTGTAGAGGTGGAAGGGTGAGCCGGAGCTGTGCAGAGGGCAGAGATGGGTCGTGGCTTCCAGGCAGAGACAGAATAGAGCTCTTAAGCACTACATAAGAAATACATCTGGCTGAAAAGAGGTCCCGAGGCCCTAAGGTCTTTCTATATTCTAAAACTTCATGGCTCTTATACAATACCAAGGTGATACCAGGACAGAGTCCCTGCGCTTGCCAGGAGAGATGAATGTGATCAAGTTGGTCAAGCGCTCAGCAGTGTGCCTGACACAAACTGAATGCTACCTGGTATTGGGGGGCGGAACGAGCCTTCCCCAGGTACACTGCCATGATCATCACCAAGGGTGGAGCCTGTCACCAGCTCGCAAAGACTTGCAAAAGCAGAATATTCTCAGGTGACTTTGCTGCTCGTTGTTGGTAAATCTGCAGCCCAAACAAATGAAATAGAATAAACAAACAGGAAGAGGGACTTTTTTGGGGTGGTGGATAGAAATTGCCCAAGCCCTGGGGAAAAAAAAAATAATAAAAGTCAGACCCTTCCCAGGAACCCCACAGAGAAGAGAGCTCATCAAAAGGGAATTCACAAAGCTCATCGAAGGTAATCAATACCAATCAGCCTGCAAATCAAAGACAGAGCAGTCGCCCTAAGGCTAACATCGTGTTTGTTAGTATTTTCTTGAGGTCAGAGATCAGTTCCAGTCCACTGTGGTTCTCAAATGCACAGGTAAATATATTCATGAGCTTCCCACTACAAGAGGGAAGCCTTGTTTGTCACCCTGGAGGACAGCACCAAGTGGGAGTCCCTTGTTCTAATCTCCAATGCCAAGGGTTGTGAGCCAGAAGGCTCTGGGAAAGCCCCCTAAGGAGGCTAGGGGAGCCTACACTGCCCCCTAGTGGTAGGAGGTGCAAAAGTCAAATTCTGGGGTCTGAAAGAGAACAAATAACTTGCGTTTCCAAAGATGACCGTGGCTAAATTCTCAAGGTGTAGGACCTACTTGAGCAGCCCCACAGAGAACTGGAGATAATTCCCTTGGCTCCGTGCTTGAGCGAGACTGGTTTCTTGGGGAAGTGACAAGGGTGACTTCAGAGGTGTGGCTTTGGAGGCTGAGCATCCAGAGCTCATAGCTTCCACCTTGACCACCCAAACACTCACTCTTGGGATTAATCCCCCAAAGGGCTCAAACTGGTCACATGATGAAGGCTGTCCTGGTTAGTTTGACATGAGGTAGCAAACCTCAATTGAGAAATAAATGCCTCTGTCAGAATGGCCTGTGGGCAAGCCTGTGATGGAATTTCTTGATTAATGATTGATATGGGAGGGCCTAGCTCACTGTGGCTGGTGCCACTGTGCTTACTGTGATGGTGCCAGAGCGTAAATAAGAAATACTGGTTAACATTTGGGATAGGAAATGCGCAATTACATCTAGATGCTAAGAAAACAGGCTGAGCAAGCTGCCAAGGAGCAAGCCAGTAGGCAGCACCCTTCCACAGCCTCTGCATTAGCTCCTGCCCCTAGGTTTCTACCCTGATTGTCCTGGATTAAAAAACTACCAGTTGTTTATGATATAAACCTTTTCCTCCACAAGTTGCTTTTGGTCATGGTGTTTTAACACAGAGTAGAAACCCTAACTAAGACAAAAACTATGCAGTGAGAGACAGAGTGGGTCTCAGGTTCTCAGGTGCCTGCTTCCTTAGACATATCCACCCTGCTCCACGGCAAGGCAGCCTCAGGTGAGACTCTGGTGGCTCCCAGGGGACAGAAAAGCACAGCCTAACTTTGCAGAAGCACCTCTTTATCTAACATGGCAGAGTTACGGTGTCGTCGACTTTGTTCTGCCTGTGCACTCAGTTTCTAAGAGGAGCCTTGCAAATGCAGGCCCAATTGTACTTTGGCAAGCACGGCAAATAATTCAAAATATCATCATGGGGGCAGTGAGATGGCTCAGTGGGTAACAGCGTCGGCTGCTCAAACTTGGCAATCTGAGTTTGTTCCCTGGAACTCACACAAAGATGGAAGGAAAGAACTGACTCCATGAAGTTGACCTCTAACCCCCCACATGCATGCCACATATGTAGCTCCTTGAGCTACATATGATGTAGTATATATTATATATACATACAATAATTAAATGTTTTGATATCCAAGTATTAACATAACCAGAACTTTAAAAATTTTAATTCAATTTACTTATGAGACAGAGTCTCACTCTGCAGCACTGGCTAGCTTGGCACTCACTATGATGACCAGGCTGGCCTCGAACTCATAGAGATCCACTTGCCTCTTCTTCTGAGTGCTGGGATAAGAAAGTATGCCATGCTAACATAAACAGAACTTGTGTTCACATCTCCTTTCCCTTCTCATCTTCTTTCTCAGATTGCACGGGGAATCCGTGATCCTTACAAACAGGCTCAGATGGAGAAATTCATAACACAGAGAGAATCGATTCTTGGACTTTGTGTGTGTTTGCTGCTCTTTGATCTTCTGTGGTTATTTTAATCTCAACATGATGTGGGAATCTGTTAGGATTATGAAAGGAAGTTCCCCCAAAGATGCTCCATCTGTAGCGATAATTTCACAAAGGTTGTCTAGCTCATCAGGCCTTCGGGGACTGTGGAGAGGTGGACCAGGGATCTTGAGCTGTGCTGTCCCCTTAAAACAGCCGTTTATCGGCCACTTCTGTAAGGGACCCCAAATCCTCTAGGTAGATCTGTTTGGAATGTGTGAACAGACCCCTAGCTTCCACCGACCCCAAAGCTAAATATATTGTCAGAGAGCATCAGAAGCCAGTGGCAGAACTTACTCACGTGGCTGTTACATACCTATCTCATTGCCTCCCCCTACCCTTGGCCCCGGCAATGTACTTACAAAGTATCTTGATTCATGACATTGTTCTGTGACTCTAGAAAGCAATGCAATTGTCATCAGCTGGAATATGGTATCTATGTGCACAGGCCAGGGTTACTCATTTGGCCCCAGAAGAAGTTATCTCATGACTTTTGAGGTGTGTGTTTTGCTTTTGTATGTTGGCATGAGCAAGCTCAGGCTGAGGCACCTACTGACTAGTTCCTTCCTGCCTGCTCAGCCCCTCTGTTCTGTAAGCGGAAAGGCAAACCGGACTTGGCAGGTCACTTGGGAACACCGTGTAGATTAAAACTGGCCCTTTACCTTCCTCCGGGCTGTTACCCCAGCGCTGCAGCCCACACCCAGGTAGCTCAATTAAAGTTCCTGAGCCCTGGCCTAGAAAGTTATATTTTTTCAGGTGACTGTCCTTGGACATCAATTACTGAGATGTTTCAAGGTCATCCAAGCAGTGCTTGCTCCCAACATGTCCTCTGGCTGTGTGCCACTGGACCAAAATTGGGAATGCAGGTGGCTGGGAACCACTCACCCCTGTCCCAGCGGCAAGTCTGCCCACAATGGCTCGGCTCTCACTGCCTAGCAACGCCTATGGCTCTCAGGCACCCCTCCAAGCTGCTGGGGTATGGATTTGCACTGAGTCAAAATATTAAGCATTACTTGATTTCTTGCCTGGGGGAAACAGCTAGTCTAGGGACTTCCAGCTAAGTGGAGACCCCCTATGGGGCTCCTCCTAGCTGTTTCAAGGGGGAAAACAGAACAAACTAATCAACGTAGGACTCTCCAACCGCCAGGAGAGAAGGCTGCTATTGTCAGTAAGATGGGCACCCTCTCTGGGAAGCCTCCGCTTCTAGACCCCATCTGTTGTTGGAGTACTTAGTCAATGGCTAAGGCTCAACCAACCTCAGCCTAATTGTTCCCAAGAAGAGAGAAAAGCAAAAGGAAAATGTGTCCATTTCTCCACCAATGAGGATCTCTGACTCTTCTAAGAGTTCACATCCTGGGAAGTGTCTGAGGTTGCACTGACCATCGGAGCGAGCCCTTAAGCTGTGCGGCTCTCTGAGTGGCGCCTCACCCGCCAATCTATTTCCCCATCACGGCAGCAAGTTAGGGTGACCCCTGGAGTGTCCAGATATGCAGATGACAGACACTGCAGGACGCTTGTATATTAAGGGCACAGAGGGACCAGCGTGGCCTCTCCTCTTGCTCTTGTCATGATTCCAGCTCCCAGACGAGGAGATGGTGGTCCATCACACATCCAGTGGAGGCACAGGCTCCTGGTGTTGTTTATAAACTTTGAAACACACAGGGAGACTAGCCTGTCACATCTGTCTTTCCATTGGCTGCTTGGCACACTCCCAATTTTTGTAAATGTGGCTGAAGAGAACCTTCAAGATCACACCTCCAATATGACGCCAGGTTCGTCTATAATCCCAAGGCAGCGGCAGCTTTTATGATAGGACGGCACACTTCCCTGTCTTTCTAGTTTCCTTCCTTTCCTTTTTCTTTCCTCTCTCTTTTCTTAGTCTCTGTTTCCCCAAGACTAAGAATTTCTCTAAGTCTTTTCCTCCTTCAGCTCTTGAGTGTCTGGCATGGGGATGACAGGTGACACCGACCACAGAATGGTTTCCTGGGTCATCTTTGGGGACGTTTCTGAGGTCTCAGACATTCAGGGCGACAAAAGGCTCCCCAACAACTTGAAGTACCCATGGTGGTGCTGGCAAAGCCTCCAAGTGGTGCAACTCCAGGGGACCCCCCTTCACATGATCTTTGTCTTGTTAGTGGCACCCCTTAGAGTTGGCTTGTGTAGGGTCCTGAATTCCGAGGGATGGTAAGCAAGCTCTAAACAGACAAGGAGTCTACTTCCATCCTCCCTGACTGGAATTGTTCTAGGGCCTTGAGACCTGGCCACCCTCAGCTAGTGACGTCACACTTGGGACTCAGGGCAGAGTGCTACTCTGCCAGGCCAGGGACCACAGGTTGACTGTTTTTGTGCAGGAACGACAGGAGAAGAGGATGGTGCCTGGGCCACAGAGGATCCTCATTCAGGAGGTGGCCAGTGAGTTAGGATTACTTTGGAAGTCTCTGAAGAGTCAGGGGAAGGATGGGGAGGCAGCCATATCTGAAGGTAGAGGGATGCTCCAGTAATTCATTCGTTCAACGTGTCTTAGTTTTGGCGAACACCGGGGACTGTTTCCTGCGCTAAGAAAACACAGCCCTGTGGGAAACAAATGGGGTCCCTGACTGCCACAAAGTTGGCCACCTGGCTCCCTGGGGCTTGAAAGTACCACTGTAAATGCCTGACCCGAGGCCAGCGTGATATGCTAAAGACATTTTTCCTCTACTTTAGTTAGATTTCTGCTTTTATTCATTTCTGCTACAGGTATTTCCAGTTGCTCATAGGCTGGCACAGGCAGAAGCGCCTCTGTTCACCTCAGTGGGCAGTGTAGTCATGGACAATAGGGAGGGCACATTCGCCCACAGCCCTGGCTGTGGATTGGGTGTGAACATCCTCCTGGAAGGAGCTCTGACCTCTGTCTTGGAGCTGTGGTGTGAGAACCTGGAAAGCGTTCTTCCTCCCACATGCCCCACACCTCAGGATGGAGATGAGGAATTGAAGCTTTGGTATCCATGGAAACACAGATCAAAGAACTGCCCCTCATTCAACATGGATCATCCCAGCGCCTCAGTGCTCCAGGTTACAGTTTCTATAAGTGAGGACACTCAGGCCAAATGTCTCTCCGTCACCCTGCAGGGGAGGGACCATCACGTGTGAGATGTGGAGCTTCAACCTGATGCCTGGCATATCTGCGTCTCCTTCTTTCTAGAAAGAGTCTGAAAGAGCCCTCTAACCTGAGAGGAACACACCCTCCCTGATGAGGGGAGGCGGTACTTGCTTTGTGTCGTCCTTAACGTGTCTACAAATGTCTCCAGCAAAGACGAGAGCTTGTTGCTTTGTTCTCCATCCCCATCCTCTTCTTCTTCCCCTTCCCCTCCTCCTTCTCCTTCTTCTTTTTCCCCTCCCCTCCTCCTTCTCCTCCTCCTCCTCCTCCTCCTCCTCATCATCATCATCATCATCATCATCATCATCATCATCATCATCATCTTCTTCTTCTTCCCATTACTGCGATCAAAGGTCCTATGCCTGAACTGGTAAACTGGCTTGGTACTCAGTTTATAGCTCACATTGGCTTCCACCTTATGATCTTCCTGCCTTAGGCTCCAAAGTGTTGGGATTCTAGGTGTGTGCCAGTATTGTTGGCCCACAAATCAGTCTTGAATAATCTCACCAGTGTATGGTCTCTAGTGCCTAAGGTGTGTTGCTCCATCCTCCTTTGACCTGACTTGCCCAGGGATGTGGTTTGTATGTGAAATGTCCCCTATATAAGCTCCAGTGGTTGAGCAGGTGGTCCCTAGCTGGTGATGCTGTTTTATAGAAACTTTAGGACATGGGGTCTTCCTGGAGGACTTATGTCACCAGGGTGTGCCTTGAAGGTTATGCATGGTGCTTCTGGTTTGAGCTTCTCGTCTGCTGCCTGGTTTGTCAGTATGTGAGATTCTCTAGCACATAGCCCCACCACCATGACCGCTGCTCAGCCTTCCTAGCTATGATGGATTGAAACCAGGGGCCAAAGCAAAGCCTTCCTCCTTTAAGTTGCTTCTGTTAGACACTTGGTCACAGAGACATAAAAGTACCTAATATAGCCATGGGAAACCTAGGCTTGCAGAAACAGGAAGTTAGCCATGGCCCAGCAGAATCACTCTCATGACATACCCCACAATCCCATGCGGCTCTAAGTGACATGTAGACCTACGAAGGTGGCGACCCATTTGTCTTTGAGAACGGTATCATTCTAATCGTGATTCACAGATGAGAGAATTGAAGCTCCGAGGGCTTTGGAAATCCTCACCAAAGACACACAACCAGAGAGGGAGGGGCCCAGGCTTTGGATTTGGACCCAGGTCACCCGGCGGCAGAGCCCTGACTTGTGGTATTACGTTATCTCCCTGTCACTGCTGCTGAGGCAATCAGCCGTGCAGAGTGTCTCAGAGGTTTGTGCAGTTTCTATATGGAGCAGGCTGGTGACGCTGAGTCCCAGTCCCTGGGGAAGACACTGTCGCTTTCCCATCTCTGCACAAAATGAGCAGGAAAGGCAGGTGTGTTGCTGGCATAGCTTTGCTGAACAGGTGCCATGGTCTCCCCGTTGAGAGGACCAGGTGCCCGGGAGTTGAGAATGCCTGGAAGAGGTTCACCTTCTTGCAGAATGACATCACGTGAGTGTGTAAATGCCGGAGCGGAAGTCGGCACCGCAGAGTGGAAAACACACCTGCCAGGCAGATTTTGACTAACTCCTAAATCCCTCCTTAATTAACTGGAAATCTCAGAGCTGCGTTCAGAGAGCACCTTCCTCGTGGTGCCTTTAGCCTCGAGGATGGAGACAGGTGAGCCAGGCTTAGGATGGAACAGAGGAGTGAGGATTTGCTCTGGCAATCCTCCTGGGAGGTGCTCCATTTAAAGGGATAATTGATGAGGAAGGAGACACGAGGAAGATTATGTGTTTGAAGACTTGCGTTATGGTCAGGACAATCTCCTGCAATCCTAAGTGCCGGTAGAATCAGAGCATCTCTATGTGCGTGCCCATGCGTGTGTGTGCATGTGTGTCCACGTGCTGTCAGAAACAACCAGGAACCATCAAGCAACAGATGCTTATTTACCACTTGTAGGGACCAGGCCCTGTGATACAGGCTGAGGAAGCTGCAGGCAGCACCGGACAAGGTTGAAGCTTGCCTCTCAGGAGAACAGAGACACTTTCAACATTTTCAAACCAGGGAGGAGGGGACTGAGCTAAGTCCAAACGTGATACACTCAAGGAGGGCAGGGGGAAGGGGACCTCATAGATGGGCAGAGCCACAAATGCATCTTTGAGGAGTGATATCTGAGCTGGTAATTACACAATGACAAAAAAAAAGCAAACAAAAAAACCCATCACCATAGAACCTTCATCTGGTCATGGATGAAGCTAGAGACAGAGACCCACATTGGAACACTGGACTGAGCTCCCAAGGTCTAAATGAGAAGCAGAAGGAGGGACGACGTGAGCAAGGAAGTCAGGACCGTGAGGGGTGCGCCCACCCACTGAGACGGTGGGGCTGATCTAATGGAAGCTCACCAAAGCAAGCTGGACTGTGACTGATGGAGCAAGTGATCAAACCGGACTTTGAATGTATCGGACAAGGAGGGCTGCTGAGAAGCCAAGGACAAAGGCGCTGGGTTTTGATCCTACTGCATTTACTGGCTTTATGGGAGCCCAGTCTTTGTGGGATGCTCACCTTCCTAGACCTGGATGGAGTGGGGGAGGACCTTGGACTTCCCACAGGGCAGGGAACCCTGACTGCTCTTTGAACTGGAGAAGGAGGGAGAGGAGAATGGGGGAGGGGGAGGGAAATGGAGCAGGTGGAAATTTTTAAGTAAAAATAAATAAATAAATAGTAGGAAAAAAATCCGTCAAAAACAAAAACAAACAAAAATGCCATGCAAGTGGCTCCAGGAAGAAGCCTCCAGCCCACAGAGAGAAGGAGCCGGGAGTGTGCTGTGCAGGAATGTGGTAAAGTTTCCAGAAGGTGGATGAATCAGGGGGAGGGAGGATGAAGCCGGTGGCTGAGGAGGGAGGCAAGTCCACACTGTTCAGCTATCAGGTAGACCAGGATTTGGCGAAAACTATAGCCTACTGTCCAAATCTGGCCCACTGCTTATTTCTATAAAGAAAGTTTTATTGAAAGTCAGTCATACCCACTTGTTTGCATACGGCTTATGGGTGCTTTGGGGCTACAAAGGTAGAGATAAAGAGTTCCAAGAGACTTTGCAGTCTACAGAATCTAAAGTATCTATATCCCGGTCTGTTATATACTTGTGCAAATCTAAGTTATCCCTAGAGCAGTGGTTATGGTTCCTTTGGGGGTTGCATATCAGATATTTACAATATGATTCATGACAGTAGTGAAATTACAGTTACAACGTAGCAATGAAATAATTTTGTGGTTGGAGGAATATATGAGGAACTGTATTAAAAGGTTGCATCATTAGGAAGGTTGAGAACCACTACCCTAGAGGGTCTTACACAGTTTACTGGTCTATTTTCAAAGATCATTCTAGGACCAGTGAGATGTCTCAGTGGGTAAAGGCTCTTGTCACTAAGATGACCTGAGTTTCATCCCTGAAATCCACATGGTGGAGGAGAGAACCAGTTCCTGCCAGTTAGCCTTTGACCTTTATATATGTACATGTACATGCCTGCCCCTGCAAGAAACAAATGTAAACATAAAATATACAGTCATTCTAGATGTAGTGTGCAGGGTCTTGGGGGGTGGCAGGAGGCTTCCAGGTCAGCCATGAGGAGTCCTTGACCAGGACTGCTTTTAAGCGGGTTGCAGCTCAACCATGATGTGGATGGGATCAGCACACACTAAGTGTTACAAGGTGCTAGTGACTGGGCAAAGCACCTCCGTAAGTCTTTTACACTGCCATCTTTAAAGAAATAATGAATTTGGAATATGTAACGCTAGACCTGGCATGGTGAGGCATTAGATACAAAAACCGAGTTACTGGATACAAGCTAGTACAACTATAAGAAATCAGCCAGAAACATAATTCTACCATCTTGGATGAAAATCTTTAACAGAGCCTGCATCAAGGATTGGGGCACGAATGATTTTTTTTGTGCTGGTGGGGGATGGGCGTGGGGATATAGGGGATTGAACCCAGGCCCTCATGCATGCTAAGCAAGTGCTCTCTCTACCGCTGAGCTATTCCAAGTGATATTTTAAGGAAGTAACTCTTCTAGTAAGAGCGTGGGGAAGGTGAGTGGAGAAGACGAGAAGGCCAAGGAAGGGTTGCTTCCAGGCAAGTCATGTCTCTGGGTCCTCACCCTGAAGTTCCAGGGAACCCCGGAGAACAAGCCAGACCTCAGCAGGTATCCCGAGTGCTCATGCCTCCTCAAGAGTAAGCCACTGCCTGCAAGGTGGAAACATTCAGTCCCAGAGACTTTAGATTCTCCTGTGGGCAAAGTAACTCCAGACACCAAGAGAGTTTTCAGGAAGAATCTACGAGTTCAGACTGCTGGAGATGGAAAACAGAATAGGTGTGTGGAGGTGTGTGCACACACAAAGGAAGTGTGAAGGGTTGTGCACACATGAGATTAAGAGGATCATGCTGGGGAGAGGCTCAGTGGGTAAATCTATTTGCTGTATAAGCATGAAGTCAAGCTTGGTCCCTGTCACTCACAGAGAAGTTCAGATATGGCTGCATGTTCCTGATGTACATATGTGTATGTACATGCATGTGTACATACTTGCATGTGTGTGGATGTGTATGCCAGTGCATGTGCGTGCATACCTATGTGTGTATACCTATGCGTGTATACATGCATATGTATGCACCTGCATGTATGCATGTGTACCTAAGTGTGCATGTGTATGTTAGTGCATGCACGTGTGTACCTCTATGTGTACATACCTGTATATTACACACACACATGTGTGTATGTACCTGTCATGTGTGTGTATATCTATGTTTTGGTTTGAGTATACCTCTCTGTGTGTATGTATGTGTGTGTGCGCACGTGTATGCTAGTGCATGCACGTGTGTACCTCTATGTGTACATACCTGTATGTTACACATACACGTGTGTGTATGTACCTGTCCATGTGTGTGTATATCTATGTTTTGGTTTGAGTATACCTCTCTGTGTGTATGTATGTGTGTGTGCACGTGTGTATGAAAACAGGAGAATCACTGGATATTTCTGACAAGCCTTCTTGGCTGCAAAGTGGCAAGCCCAGGTTCAGGGAGAGAGCCTTTCTCAAGGGACACCAAGGAAAGTGATAGAAGATAATGGGATATCCTCTGGTCTTTTTGTATGAGCACACATGCACAAAGACACACATGTACACAGACATAAAACACATGCACACACCATACACATACACACAAAGGGTCTAAGGAGATGAGGTGGTACATATACCCACCCGCTGCTTAGAGGCACTGAGGGCCCAGTATGGTGGCACACGCCTTTAATCCCAACACTCAGGAGGCAGAGGCAGGTGGATCTCTGAGTTCGAGGCCAGCCTGGTCTACAGAATAAGTTTCAGGCCACCCTGTCTCAAGCAAAACAAAACAAACAAAAAGAAAAGAATAGCAAGGTTTGTGTCCAGTGGCAGCCAGGCCTCCAGTCCTAGATGTGTTCTGATCTCATCCATGTCTCTTGTCCCTAGTCTAGCTCTCACCATTCCCTCCTGCAGTCATGAAAAAAAGCCCTCTGCTGCCTCCTTGGCATGCAACCATCCTGCAGGAAGGCAGGCCACATGCCACAGATTGTCTTTTAGTGCCTATAACTGCTTAATCAAAAACAAATGAGGGCTGTAAAAATTGGGAGTGTTCAAGCGTCCTCTGAATAGTCATGAAGGTCATCAAAGTACCAAAGTTTGGACAAACACAGCTCCTCGCTCTCCACCCCGAGTCTCTCTCAGCTGACTGTGAGCTAGCACTTTCCCAGTCTGGGGAGGAGATAAAGAATTTCTTCTTTCAGCAGTAATAAATCAAACACTCTGTGGACAGTGGAAATTGATTTTTTTCCCCCTTCACTCTTTGCGGAGCCACGATACCACCGAAGCCACGGTGGGACGAGCTCATAGCAACAAGCTTCAACTCAGCGACTTCAATTATCAAAATAAATGTCAGGCCTTGGTTCAGAGATACTACCACGCCAAAGGGTACCCCCATAGTGTTGGCTGCTCCATGGGTGCCCCTCCCCCCCCAGCGTCACATTTAAAGTTTATGAAGGGGGCTGGGGAAACTCAAAAAAGTTTATGAAGCGGGTGGGTATATGTACCGCCTCATCTCCTTAGACCCTTTGTGTGCATGTGTATGGTGTGTGCATGTGTTTTATGTCTGTGTACATGTG
Source organism: Microtus ochrogaster (assembly GCF_000317375.1). Classification (NCBI taxonomy): domain Eukaryota; kingdom Metazoa; phylum Chordata; class Mammalia; order Rodentia; family Cricetidae; genus Microtus; species Microtus ochrogaster. Next base: position 42,531,039 of record NC_022016.1, on the reverse strand, counting down.
TGTGTAATGTTTGCCGCACAAACACGAGGGCCTGAGTGTGAGCCTCAGTATCCACATAAAGGCTGGGTGTGGAGGTGTGCACCAGTAACCCCCCCACACCGCCATGTTGGATGGGGGGATGGGCAGAGAAGATGGGAGGAGTCCAGGGCCTCACTAGTTAGCCAACCTAACTGAAACAGTGAGCTCCAGGTCCAGTGAGACTCTGTCTCAAAACACAAGCTACAGATTGGTGGAGGGAGATGCTCATGTTGACCTCTGACCTCCACATCCTTACACAAAGCCGGTGAGCATGCATGTGCAAGCGTCCACCTACCCACTCAGACTAAAGTCTGTGAGGACCCATTCAAGCCGAAGCCAGCACTCAGATTTAAGCACATCCCTTCCAGACTTAAAAACTCCTCAAGTGGTCACAGCACTGTCACCCAGCTTCACAGCCAGTTTGTGGTCCAGATGAACTGACTGAATTAAAGTCTGTGTGACAGTCTAGTAAGGTGACACTTGCCTATGGTCCCAACACTGGAGGTCACGGTGAGGCACGAAGATTGTGAGTTGAAGGCTAGCCTAGGCTACAAAGTGAGACCTTATCTCAGAGAACAAAGGCAAGGGATATCACTCAGTAGCAGAGCTCCAGACTAGCATATGCCGGGGACTCTCTCCCTTCTTCTCTCCCTCTCTCCGTCCCTCCCTCTCTCTCTTCCAGCCTGACTCTCACATTTGACCTTTCTCTTCTCATCATTTCTAGATTCTAAACATCTACTCTGAGAAATGTTGCGTCTCAGACTCACAGAAGTGCCCCAGGCAAAGCCACACTTGCTCACCGTCAGAAAGGAAACCCATGCTCTCAGAACTGCAGTGTCTCTGGTGAGAGTCCCACCCTGTCCCGTGGGACAAGCCACCATGTCCCTTGAGACACCTTGTCCCTGTCTCAAGCCACCATGAGAACTGTGGAGGTAGCAACAGGGAAGAGCACATCCAATGGCCTAGCTCGGTACACCCTGCTAACTAGCATCCTATTGGCCAAGGACATCATATGGCTGAGTCCGTTGTAAAGAGGCACTGGAGTCCATCACTCTTGGTTGCCACAGCAACCGTGCACACATAAAATTCTCCCCAGGGAGTGTGGAGACCTGGCCTGGGACTTCTACCTGCAGGGCATGCTGGGTAACATGATAACATCCTCCCCCCCAAGGTCATATGACTTCCATTTCTTTCCTTTTCCTTTTCCTTAGGCAGAAAGAAAACCGCAGAGACAAGGGTGACACACACGATTAGACCATGTGACCTGGGAGAGAAATTGTTACTTTTAAAAAGAATTCTGCTGTTTTTCTTTTCAGAGAAAAGTGGTGGGTACTCCCGGAGAAGATACAGGCAGAGCTCCCCAATCCCATTTTGTTGTCTCCACTTGATGGTGTGGGGCTTAGGACGTCCCATTTGAGCTAACTAGGCAGGCTAAACACACCTTGTCTTCCACACCATCTCTAGGAATGAAAGTTCCAGTTTGTGTTATAGCCTCCCCCACCCTCCATACAGTTTCATCATAAACCTCAGGAGAATGGGCTGTGCAGATGGCTCAGTTGGTAAAGTGTTTGTCTTGCAGCCAAGGGGTCCTGAGTTCTGCACCCAAAAACCATGTTTAAAAAAAATTAGGCATAGGTGTGCTCACTTGGGGAGCAGGCATGGGGAGACAGACAAAAGATCCCTGGAGGCTCACTGGCTAGCCAGTCTAACCCAGTTGGCAAGCCCTAGGCCAAAGTGAGGCACTGTCTCAAAAAGATAGACAGACTGACAAACAGAAGATCACACCTTAGGAACAAACAATATCTAAGGTTGTTCTCTGACTTTTATACACACACACACACACACACACACACACACACACACACATCCCTCTCGTTAGGTGGCTGCCACTAATACCACTTCACTGTTGGGGACATTGAAATACAAGGTGACTAACTCACTCAAGGTCACTGAGGCAGTGCGTGGAAGACCTGGGCCTCCAGCTCAGTCCTTAGGTTGGAATTGATTTTCTTTCTAGTACCTTCCAGCTCTTTCTGCTGGCTTTGGTAGCCAGCTGTCTGTCTCCTGCCACCAGGCAGAGTCCGGGTCCTGGAGAGGCAGCAGGAGCAGCAGGTACTGACTCAAGTCTGGGCTGTCAGGGAGGCACATGTACCCCAACAGTGTCACTGTGAATTCTACCCGTGGACACTGAGGGAGGGTTAGGGGACAGAGCCCTAGGGAAAGAAGAGACATGCATCGCCTGAGTTGTCGCCCTGGATTTGATTCCTGCTCTCTCTAACCCTCCTGAGCCTCAGCTTCGATGAGCCTGGGGATTCTCAAGTGAGTCTTACAACTTTCCAGGAGACAAATGACAATTTCTTTCACTTGGGACAGAATATCTCAAACCCCAATGTACAAATGAAGAGGTAAAAGGGCACTTAACCAGAGCTGTGCACAAAGCAACAAGCCAGTGCTGACCCTCTGCTGGCAGAGACAACAAAAGGTTCTTTCTATTCTGGGTTTTCTTCCCCTCCACACACTGAAATGTGGCCAAGGCAGTTCCGATAAAGAGACGATACGTCCTTTTCGGCAGTGTCTTTAGCAAGAAGACATCTATTCAAAACCCACGAGTCACTTTCTATATTCACTTTACGTACTTGGGGGAGGGGGTGTAAGAAACTGGACCTGTCTGGCTTCATTTGTGACCATGGAGTTATCTCAGGTCGCCTGACATCTTTCCACCTAGTGAGATGGAGAAGGCTCTATTCCCACTGTCAGCCCACTGCTGACTAAGTTGGCCTCTTTCCCCTCCCTCTTTCCCTCCCTCCCCGTAAGCCAGGCTGACCTTAAACCTCAACTGTAGCCAAGGGTGTCCTTGAACTTCCGATCTTCTTGCCAGCCACTTCTGAGTGCTGAGATTCCAGACGCGAACCACCTTGCCTGCTTCGTGTGGTGCCTAGGCTGGAACCCAGGGCTTTGTGCGTGTTACACGTAACCAGGGAGTCCTTGCTGCAGGGTATTTGAATGAGAAGGGCTGCGGTAAACCTGCCACTTGCGTGATGCAGGTCTGTCAACACCACAGGAATTCTTTCCTAAACTAACCAGACTGGACAAGCAACACCTCGGGTTTCCAGTGTTAGGCAAACAGTGTTTCTGAAGGTAAGTCAGCAGGAGGTCAAAGTTAGCCTTATCTTGCACGGGACACACGGACTACCATTAAGGAGCGAATCTGTAGCAGGGGCATAAAGGCAAAGTAGAGATGGAGGGGAAAGAGGAGCTAGGTTGGTGTGGAAAAGCCTCCAACAGATCCCACTCAAAGGAGGATTTATGCTTAGGAGGAGGAGCTAGGGGTGTGGCTCATTGGGTAGAGTCTTGCCTAGCACGCAGAAAGCCCTGGATTTGATTGACCCTCAGTGCTCTGTAAATTAGGTGTGGTGGTGCAGGTGCACACCTGTAATCCTAGCACAGGGGAAGTAGAGACGGAAGGTCATCAGTTCAAGGTCATCCTTGGCTTTGTAGACAATTGGAGGCTAGCCTTGGCCTTATGAGATCCTGTTCTAAAAAGAAAGTAAAATAACCCAGAAAGCTTTGTAGATTTCCATCATAGACCTCAGTGTCCCCGTGAACTTCCTGGGGTCTGGGACAAACTTGCTATGGGCATGAATGAGCGTGCCTACAGAGAAACCAATTTGCACAAGCCACACCTCCCAAGTTCAAGGGGAGTCCCAGGCACAATTCTAGACTGGTCAATTCTCCAGCCACTTCCTTCCCGGTCAGTAGGGGGTAGGGTCCTGGGAGCTATCAAGGCGTCTGTTTCAGTCAAGAGGTGGCTTTGTGTGCTCGCTAACTCTCCTGGCTTCTTCTAAGTGGGTGAATTTTCTGGAACATTCACCCCATTTAGCTCCAGCTTTTCTTTGTGCTCTTAATTGGAGGCTAAATGCCACTTGAGTGATCATTAAAGTACCATTCAAAGAGAGACCCCGTGGAGTCCCGGGTATGGATGGTGCCTGGGCCAGGAAGGGCCTGCCCTCTTGCGCCATGTCCTGCAAAGTGGCAATGAGAAGCAGACCGTGGTGATTATGCAGATTCAAGCCAGCATCTCATTTTCTTCTCTGTAACTTGTGGGAATCTGCACCGAGACCTTTGCTTAATGACTCTGTTCCTTACTTCTGCGGATGAGAACTTCCCGGGCGCTCTGTTCTCCTGCCTTCAAAACAGTCTACAACTCGGGACTGGGAAAGATGGCTCAGTGGGTGAAATTGCTTTCTGATAGAAGCACCATGACCTGAGTTTGAACCCCCAGCATTCATGTGAAAAGCTGGGCATGGCTACATGCATGCCTGTAATTGTGGAGTGGGGAAGAAGACAGGATGTTGGCGCTTACTGGCTGCCAGCCTAGCTCCACGTTCATTGAGAGATCCTGTCTCAAGGGAGTAAGGTAAAGAGCCACAGAGTAGAATAGACAAGTCAGTCCTTGGGCTGCTTCCTTGTGTACAAAAGAGAAAGCTGCGTTTGATGGATAAGAGAAGGCATCTTCTAATTCCATCCGAGGGCTCTGTCGTAGTTCTTTAGGAAGGATTCTAGAGTAGCTTGGAGCCTCAGGAAAAGGTGCTATGTGTGATTAATAATGTCTGTCCTGGAACAGGAGTGTAGAACAGGGCTGAGCGAGGAACAGCAAGCACATTGTATTACAGGGATTTACCGATCCCTAGCCAGACCCACCACTGATCCCTGGATTCAGGACAGAGCAGGGTTGCAGACCTCAGTCAAGAGCACAGATGGGCACCAGGCTGTTTGATTCAAATTCCAGACCTGAAGGGGTGACCTTAGGCAGGCATCTTACCTGCTCTGAGCCTCAGGATCTCTATTATAAAATCAAAGGAGTCATGGTACTCACTTTCCAATGGGCATGGGAACAGAGAAATAAGACCATCTAGGAGAAACTTGTAAGTGGTGCCTTGTGCCAGCACTATATATGTGGTCCCTGTGAGTTCTACCTAGGAGAGTGTGATGGTTGGTATTGATTGTCATCTCGACGGGATCTAGAGTTACCTAGGAGACTCTGGCATGTCTATCAGGGAGTTTCTAGGTCGGGAAGATCCATCCTGCACGTAAGCAAGCAGCACTGTTCCAAAGACTGGGATGCCAGGGTGACTAAAAAGCAGAAAGAGAACTGAGCACCATCACTCGTCCCTCTGCTTCCTCAGTGTGGGGACCACGTGACCAGCTGCCCCTCACTTCTTGCCACCATGCATCCTCAAACTGTGAGCCAAAGGAAACCTTTTCTTTCCCTGGTTTCCAGTTGTCAGGTATTTGTCACAGTAAGCTGAAAAGAAACCAACACAGAAACGCAAAACCAACAGCAGGGGCCACAGAGGCCACATCCCGAACAGCACGAAGGAAGAGAGCAGGCAGGAGGGCCGACATTAACAGTCTCTTCGACAGCCTCTATAATGACATAGGAGACCAGCCTTTGGGAATATCCACGAGAAATTATCCAGATTGGATTAAACGAAGTGGGAAGAGCCACTCTAACAGCGGGTGGCACTGTCTCTTGGGCTGGGGACCTGGACTGAGCTCAGCACTGGCATCCATCCCTTCTGCATCCCAACTGTGGATGCAATGTGACCAGCTGCCTCTGGTTCCTGATGTCATGACTTTCACGATGATGGGCTGTATCCTTGAACCGTAAAGCACAATAAACCTTTTCCTCCTTAGGTTAGCATTTGTAAGGGTATTTTATCAATAGCAACAGAAAAGCAACCAAGACAGCGGGTTATAGGACAGCAGCTACGGGTCAGCATGCAGAGACATAACGAGCACACATGGGTACATGTGTATGATGTTCCTGTGTGACAGGAGACTCAGAGGAACGATCACCAAAATGTTACTGGGGGGACTTACGGTAAACTCACAATGAGCAAGTGTGCTTTTCCTGAGGCAAGGAAGCTAATAAAAACACAGAAACAGACTTGCTTGTAGTCAAAGCCAAAATCTGGGTCACCTCCCCATGTGATATGGGGACCATTCCCTTCCCCACTGGGCTTCACCCATGGTTATCTTGGAGCGGAACCGAATCACCAGGAGTGAAGCAGGACCTGGCCACTGAGTCCTTGGCGGACTCAAGTGCTTACTTTTAGGGGCAGTCTCACGATAAGGACCTCACCGAGCTCTCCCAATCAATTGTTTTACCAAACAACCACAGCTGCACTGGCCTCGCGGAGGGCTCAAGTGCAAGCCAGGTTCCCAGACTCAGGGAGGGCTTATCAGTTTCTCTCCAAGCCAGAGTAATTAACAACTCTTAGAATGAATCAATTCTCCCAGGTCCTGGGCTCCCCAGGCTTTGCGAAGACAACGGAAGACAAATGTGCTTTAAAGATTTTGTTTTGTCATTTTTCTTTAAGGAAGGAAATCTTGTCACGTGCAGAAATCGAAGAAGACGCAGTTGCTCCTTACCCTAAGGAAGACAGGCACTAGTGAGCAGCAGGGGAGGGGGACACATCTTCAAGAAGAAGAGACTAGAGCCACCAGCTAGCTGCCTTGTTTTGTCTTTCAGAAACAAGGCCTTGCTATATGCCCAGGCTGGTGCTGGTGTCAAATGTGGAATTTTCCTGCTTCTATCTTCCACGTGCCGGCACGACAGATACGAGCCACCATGCCTGAAGTTACAAATACTCTGTGTGTGTGTGTGTGTGTGTGTGTGTGTGTGTGTGTGTACATGCATGGCACCCATAGGAGGAGGTCAGGTCCCTTTTTCTGATCTGTCATTCTTTACTTTATTCACCCAAGATAGTGTCTCTTACTGAACATTGGAGCTGTGCAGGCAGCCAGCGAACTCCAATGATCCTATGTCCCCTATAGTGCTGGGATTACAGGCTCAGGTGTGGTTATGCCTAGATATTTTATGTAGGTATTAGGGATTTAAACCCAGGTCTGCATGGCTGTTGAGAAAGTATTTTTACCCATGGAGCCATCTCCCCATCTGTCTTACTTAGGGTTTCAATGGCTGTGAAGAGACACCATGACAGGGACAACTCTTACAAAGGAAAACATTTAATTGCAATGACTTGCTCACGGTTCAGAAGTTTAGTCCATTATCATCATGGTGGGAAGCAAGGCAGCAAGCAGGCAGACATGGTGTTAGCTAAGGAGCTGAGAGCTCTTACATCTGATTCACAGGCAACAGGAAGTGGTCTGTCTCACTGGGTGTGGCTTGAGCACATATGAGACCCACCTCTATGGTGACACTCTTCCTTCAGCAAGGCCACACCTACTCCAACAAAGCCACACCTCCCTTTGGGGGGGGTCATTTTCTTTCAAACCACTACACCGTCTATCCCCAGCCATAGACTTTTCTAGGTGCTGTAGGTTACTCCACTGGACCCTTGGTGTTCAGATCTGAAATACAGGGACTTGCAGATTTCCAGCTATTGTGAATTTATGTCAACAGCTAGCCTTCAGAAGGAACTAGGAGTTTATTCCACGGTGCAGTGGCGATGGGGAGCCATGTCTGCCACCTTCTAACAAAACCTCTACTGAACAAGGCAGCAAAGGCTGTGATTGTGGCAAACCCCATAAAGTTCTGTCCTGATATATACAAATGCATTAAAAAAGATTATTTTTATTTTGTTTATGTGTGTGAACCTGGATTAGGTGTATGTATTGCATGTATGCAGTGCCTGTGGAGGCCGGAAGAGAACTTGGGAATCCCTGGAAAACTCTGCCCCTTGACCTCCACAAAGGTGAGCAACACCAGAGAGAGTGGCAGTGACCTCGCCTGACTTGTTAGCCTGAGGGACAGAGTAACAGTCTCCTTGCAGTGAGCAGCTAAATGAAACCGGTGGGAGCCAGCTGTTGCTCTCATCCAGCTGTTTGTCTCGTCATTCAGTAGTGGTGGTAATTTTAGGAACTCGGGGACCACCCCCTTCACTCTTCTGCCACGTTCAACTACTGTTTTCCCCCATCTAACTTAACAGAATTAAAGACATGAATCTGGGCCAAGTTTATGGCCCTGAATATCAGGGGATCCCCAATGCCGAGAGTGTCGCGATCCCAAGCAGTCACTCAGCAGAGAGGTTTCAAAAGCCTCCTTTTGGCTTTATTATGACTATTAGTAACTGTTAATTAGCATGGCGGAGCAGCGGCAATCGCCTCCCCATCCGCACAGCGCTAATTACTCTTGGCTTTGCTACCAGCAGAGAAAAAATACCCCAAGATGGTTCCGGGGGATTCTCTATTTACCTTCACGCATTATTGGTCCTAGCTATTTAAAGCTGCGTCTCATTCAAAAGTGTTGGTGAAAGCCCTTTTAGTGACAGAAGAATGGGATTTGACTTCTCTGTGATAATAAGTTCCTGCTCATTCCTAGGCTGGCCCTGGTGCTAGGAGCTCCAGGTCCAGGGCACCAGGGTGGTGACTAGATTTTGTACCAAAACTTGTGTTTAAGTTTCAAGGCAATCTGATTGCCTTGCTAAGATTGCCCCCTTCATCGACATTTTAGCCTCCTGATCAGTCTGAAGTGATGTCTATGTGTTCTATGGGCAGAAGAACTCCTGAGCTAGAATGGTGGCCTGGACTCAAAGCACCCCATAGACACCTTAGCACCTTCAATGGTACATGAAATCAAGGCTGCAATCATTTTAGAGAGCATTGCAGGTGGCTCTGGATGCTGGCAGCAACCCATGGCCTGATTTATATGTTTTCTAGGTGGGTTTAGCCACCATGAAGATACTCCATCTCTTTACTTAGGAATTATACTACAAAGTCACACCATCATCAACCTCCTGCTCATCTTTATTATCACTATTAGCACCATCATCACTACCATCACCACCATTGCCATCATCACCATCACTACCACTACCATTATCCCCATCACCACCACTGCCATAATCACCATGACTATCATGACCACCATCACCATCAGTATCATCATCACCAATGATGTCATCATCACCATCATCGGCCTTCACCACCACCAACCATCACCTGGTATCGTCTCAGGACAGGATACCTAAACCCTTGTGCCTTGTTTGTTTGTTTTTCTTTAAAAATGAGATAATTGTTTCCTCCTATATGACATAGGCCAAACTAAGTATGGTGACCCCGAGTCTGGCACTCAGCTGTGTGGAAGATCCCCAAAGCATGGCGGTGGCCATCATTAGTATTTCCACTGGCGTCATTCACATATAAACGTGGACAGACGAGTGCGCCTGGAGGTAAGGAACCTTTCGGGTGATGGCATGACCATGACGGTTGCGGAAAACAGCTCCCCAACCGCTGGATCATCTCTTACTTTAAGAGGTTCCATGAGCGCCTCTGACAACAAGGTGTAGTTAATGGGTCTCTGGGGGAGGTTCTTGACTTATGTCATTTGATTCTCTTGAGGGCACCACAGGGGTTTGTGGTGGGATTTGTCTGTCTAGATGGAGTTTTCCTCTCTTTTAGTTCTAGCCCTTCAGGAACCCCCACTCTCGGTCTCTATAGCAGGATGAAGATTGGCCCTCTCGTTCCATGCATGGGACAAATGACATCTAACTCCTCAGCCACAATGACTTGAGATCAGTCCCATGTATGCATCCGTGATCTCCTATCTGTGGTTGCCTATGTACCTGGAGCTGCTGCTGGACAAACTCATTCCACTATGTGAATCCTCAACCCATGAGACCGTAGCATTGTGGGTAACGTGTGTGTGTGGGGGGTGAGCAGGGTGCTGCACTCTTGCTGGAGCTCTGGAGACAATGTCCTTCTTTCCACCGTCAATGCTCTGATGGTCCAGAAATCTGGGAATGCTGAGCCTGGCGAGGACCCAGGAGCCAGCAGCCTGCAGCCAAATAGGGACAATAGGCCCGAGAGCCACAGAGAGGTACTGACTGCCACCACCCTGTCTGTGCCAGAACCCATCTGCGCTGCTCACACCAACCACACCAGTGCTCACCCAGGACTCTCTACGTCTGGGAACCAGTGGAGGGTTCATTTTGCTTTCCCTTTCCTGAGTAAGCTTGGACAGCATTTGGGCTGCCTGCACACAGTCCTTTGTTTCAGAGCCCGCTACTGAAGGGATTATAGTCCTGTCTGCCCTGGTCCTGTTCCCCTTTCTTCTGGGTCCCCATGAATCTTTGAGACCCACCCCAAGTCCAACCACATGAGGCATCCTGGTCATTTCCCAGATGTCACTCTCACCAAAGCCCCTGCAGCAAGAAGAAGGACATGTCCTGTTTCAGAAGAAAGCCTAAACCATGACACACCCAAACCCAGTTACCTGAGAGGTTGGGTACCAACACGGCAATGTTTGAGTTCTGGTCCAAAGGGCAGAGCTTAAACACAGTTCAGAGCCTTGCTAATCACTCCTCGAACATACCACTGAGTGGGGGTTCAAGCAAAGTTGGCTTTTGCTTAATGCGCCTTGCAAGAGTTTGTCCCAAAGGGCCACTCTGGATAGCGAATGCCTGAGTGAGTACAGACCCTCTCGATCCCACTCTTTCCTGGTCCAGCCCCGTTAAAAAGGAAACAATGATTTCCCATAGAGAAACATTTCTGGCACAGTGTAGGTTGAAAACGACACGGCTCTTAAAGCATCATGGGAACTTTTCACTCAGACTCCACCTTTCATATGCTGTGCAACCTGTAGCAATTTACTGAACCTCTCTGAGACTCAGCTTCCTTCCTTGTAAAATGTGGCTCGTTACCCTTATTTCGTGGGGATGCTTTTTGTTCTTTTCTTTTCCCGTTCTGTAACAAGGTCTCACCATGTAGCTCTAGCTGGCCTGTAACTCACGCTCTAGACCAGGCTGACCTCGAACTCTCACAGAGGTCTGCCTGCCTAAGCTTCCCCAGAGCTGGGTTTAAAGGTATGCATTTCCATGTCCAGTGATTTTTTTTTTTATTTTTATGAATGAAATCCAGTCTGCCGACCTCCTGGGGATGAACTTGCCTGTACAGAGCACTCAGACACAGGTCCCGGGGCCTCACCAATGCTCCGAAAGTTACCCGCCTACCTCTCCTGTCTTCTCATGAGCGTGTGTGAGTGGTGTCACATGTAAGCTTCATCATCTCCAGGGGCCGGAAGCCAGGAGCCGCCTCTTGACTCTCTGAATGAATGGCCACAGGTTTATGATTTATTTGCTGATTAATTGGATGCTCAGAAACAATTCTATGTCAATTACACTACTGGCTTGGTGAGAGATACAGGGCTGCCAATGTCAATATGCTAAGACAGAGTGTGCCAGGGCTCAGCCAGGGCTCAGCCAGGGCTCGGGCAACCCAGAGAATGCTGCAGCCATGAGGGCTTCCTTCCCTCTGTACCTGGGGAAAGGAGAAGGTTCAAACACTGATGGCAAGTTATGCGGAAGGTGGTGCCCTGTTCTCTCGTCCCAGGTAGCTTCCACTGGTGCCAGCAGAAGAGGACACTTGTCTCGGTGCCCCGAGGACTTGTGTGTGCTCAACAGCACACGTAGGGTTCTTGGGTGGTTCCAAGACCCCACTTGTGGGTGTCCCTTGGGTGCAGGCAGAACTGGGACTATGAGAGATTGCACTGCCTGTGCTTAGACTGTAGATAGTCAGTGGGTGGTGGCAGGGGGATCAAGAGTTCAAGGCCAGCCTCAGCTACCCAGTGAGTTTGAGAGCTGGGTTACATGAGATCCTGTCTCAAAACAATCGAACAAGGAAAAAGGAAGGCTATTTCCAGGTGATGTCTTGGATGACACAGGAGCCCTTCCTAAGGGGTTGGAAGACTAAGATGGTGATGGAGGTGCCTGTGCATCAAGGCTCTGCAGGAAAGAAGTGAAAGGCTTGGATGTGGCACATGGCAAACGCCACCCAAAGGACAGAGGCTGCAGCCCCATAGCCACAGAGAACAGAATTCCACCATGAAATCGAACTTAATCTTGAGAGAATCTGGAGTTCTCGAGAACAAGGCATCCTGGCCAGCACTGAGTCTAACCTAGAGAGAGCTAAGTAAGCAGTGAATTCCATCCAGCCAAGCTTTCCACATGCAAGATAACAAATGCCCATCATTGTAAGCTGCGTGCTAGGTTTGGGGCAACTTGTTACACGGCAGTTGATAGCAGATACACAGGCAACTGCCCAGCCCTTCTCCAACTCTCTCCAGAGAGCCTTGGTCACCCTGTTCCTGTTTCTGTGGCATATCTGTGTTTCCCTCTTTCACTATCAACTGGTATTTTTCCACTGGGAACACTGTGGGTGATTCTGTCCTCTCCTGCCCTCCCAGATGGACCTGGCTACTCAGAAAGCACCCACAAGGTACACAGACCAAATTTCTGGGTACTGTTAAGGTTACCATCTGTTAAGGCCATGGCTGTGCCTTTTTCCTTCTATATGTTATGTTAAGGCTTCAAGGTGTCCACACTTGCTTTCAGTGGGAAGTATGAACCTGTTGTACACTGTAAAACATCTTTAACCTTGACCCAGACCGAGTTCATCACTCTCACTCTCCATAGTGACCTGGATGTGCTTGCTTCATCCTGTGTGTATGTGTGCGGTAGCATCATTCACGGGTGTGTGTGTGTGCGTGCTGTGCGTGTACCCATGTTCACGTCTGTGGGGGTGCACATGCGTATGCATATATGTTCCATGGGTGGATGCCCTTTGATGCGAGACTGCCCAAGTCCCAGTATGTATGCCAAGGGCACGGGCAGAATGCAGAGTGGAATCTGGGAACTACCTTGAGTTAGCAGCTCACCAGAGTTAGTGAGCCACCTCTCTGGCCCAAGGACTGAGACCGTCACCTGATTCTTCTCTTTACTAACGGTGAGATGGAGGGCGGGCCACGAGAAACACTTCTGCCTCTGTTTTTTCCTTGTTGGCGGGGTGGTGTGGTGGTGGTAAGATGACCCCACTCTGGGTTGTTGTGAGGACTGAAAGCACTTAAACGTGAAGGACACACAGTCAGACCACACCACATAGTGGGGAGCACTGTGATGACTGAGTGTTGAGGGAGGGGCTTCCTGAAAGGGCTGGGTGGCCATCTCTTCACCAACGTTTATCTCGGTCATGGCACTCACATAGGAACAAACAGGACCGTGTCCTAACAATGACATGCATGGTCACTTGTCTTAGAACATTCACACATCATAAAAGAGTCAAATGTCCCTCTGGATTTTCCTTAACTATTGAAAGATTCAGAAAGAGGCAGGCGAATCTCCGAGTTTGAGGCTAGCCTGGTCTACAGAGGGAGTTCCGCGATGGCTGGCGCTATACAGAGAAACCTTGTCTCGGGAGGAGTGTGGAGGGGAGAACTTTCATGGAACAAGTCCGCAGGCATCCAGTCTGGTGACTCTCTCAGCACCCAGGGGGAAATCTGCTAAGTCACAGATCCCAGAGACCCGGGTCAGCATCTCAGGGTGGAGCCCAGGAATCCGCAGTTGATCTGAGAACAGCCCCACTTCCCATCCCCAGCTCAGTTCACCACTCAGTCATGCAGTTCATTGATTCACTGGGACGCACACTGATTCAGCAAACCTGGGGCTGAAAGGCAGGGCCTGCTTTTCTGTGGAGCCGGGAATAGAACCTTGGCCTTCTGAATACTGGGCAAGCGCTCCATCACTGAACCAACCCCAGAGGCTCGGCGGGGCTTCATTCTCCTCTGCACCTAACCCCTGTGGCCTAGCACCAGGTTGTCCGACAGGAATGCCAAGCACGAGGAAGAAAAAAGAACACTTGGAGGAAATTTTATTATTTTGCATGCATAATTTTAAACCCACCAAAAGAGACTGCCCAGGAGAAAAACGGAACAACGTAGCACCCTGCTTGATGCCTCAGGTCTATGTCACAGCGCACGCTGAGCCCTGGTCTCCCAGACACTGCCCCAGAGACAGGGGTCTGCATCTGCGTCGGCAGCTGCACATCCCGGCGATGCTGCGTGAGCACCTTCACTTCGGTGATGAAGTGTCACATGTGCCGGTGCTTTCCAGTTAAGCATGGACCAGAGACACAGAGAGTGGGTGACAGAACAGGGTCCTCAAGTCCCTGGCGCAGCATGCAGGGCATGGATGTTCAGGGTCTCATGGGACAAAGGTGCCATTGGTCTGCGGAACCTACTTTGTGAACTTCAAATACTCAGCACCAGTTTGAGCAGGGCTTGTTTCTAGAAGGTTTAGTGTCTGACCCTCAGAATTACTGTTTGCTGCTGCCCAGGTTTTTCTGCTTTGTTTGTTATTTGGGGTGTGTGTGTGTGTGTGTGTGTGTGTGTGTGCGCGTGCGCGTGTGTGTGCAACACAGTGAAGGCCAGAGGTCAGCCTTCATTCTCATTCCTCAGGAGCCAACTACCTTGCTGGCCTGGCCTTTTGGGCCAGGGTCTCTCATTAGTTTGGGACTTAAGTCGAGAGCCCCAGGGACCTGCCTGTCTCTACCTCCTCAGTGCTGGGATTAAAAGCATACATCACTGCACCTATCTTTTTGATGTGGGTTCTGGGGACTGAACTCTGGTCCTCAGGTTTGGGTAGCAAGCTTTTTCCTGACTGAGTCATTTCTCCAGCCCGTGTTTGTGGCTTTGTGCTTATGTGTAGGAGGTACCAGGAACTTGGCAGGGCCAGCAACTGCTAAAGGTCTTCACACAGCCCTATTGGTCCTGGCCCATCAATGCTCCAAGTATGATTATGAACCAGCCAAATCCTCTGTGTGAAAATTGGTGGTGGTGGTGGTGGTGGTGGTGGTGGTGGGGACAAAGACTCAGGGAGGGGACCCATGTATCTTGGGGAGGGGGATACCTGAAAGCAAGCTTCTCCTTGCTGAGACCTAGGATCCTATCTCTTGGGAACACTTCCTTCCAGGAGGGAACAGGAATGATTAGTCAGTCACCCTGGTGACCAGGACCTCAGTCAGCTTGCAGGGCTCCATATGGGCTTCAGCTCTTCCAGATGTTCTGTGGGCACACATCTGCTTCCCCCAAGCACCAGCTGTCAGTGCCCAGATGGGAGTTGCTTCTTGGAGAGTCACCTGGGAGGTTTCCAGAAATAGGATCTGTCATAGATTTTTCTGGAACCCCCAGGGGTGGCCTTGCCTGGGGAATCAAACCATCAGGTACCTTATCCAACCACAGAGCTCGTCGTGGATGAGAGGAGGTGTACATAGGCTCCCCTCTCCCCGACAACCTGCTCAGAGTCCAACTGGGCCTCACTTACAGACAGCACGGAGATGAAGTCAATAGGAACATGTTCAGTGGCCTTATTCCTGAGACACCAAGTGACTCTGGACATTGGCCCAGAACCTTCTTCCTTTTACCTCCTGTACCGCTAAAAATCACTATTGCTATTCACGCAGTGGTCCAGGCACCCAAGGCAGCCATAGTATCTGCAACCTGCCAGAAATGCAGATTCTCTGCTGCCTCTGATCAAACACTCTCTAGGGGGCAGAGCATCCATTGCAGTCAAGGGCTAAGCTGAGTGACCCTGGGCTGGAAGGGAAGGAAGCCATGAAAACTGGTGCCCAGGGATCCAGCTTAAATCCCGACTCTCCTACTTTGGCACCTGCATAATTAAAGATGGGCAACCCTCTTCTGGCCCTTGATATCCAGTTTCCTCCTCTATAAAATAGCAACAGCAGTATGCAGCTATTTAGAGGCCACACTCATCACGAAACAGTTCCATCAATGCCTGTCACGAGTCGGGGACTCCAGGAGATCGAGGAGATCCAAGGAGGAGGAAGAAGACAGTCTTCACCCTCAGAGGGCCTTTGGTGACTTAGAAGAAATGTTAAAGAATTTAAAAGTATAAGGAACACTGTGAAATGCCACAAGAGAGACCAGAGCTGTCAGAAGCCTGGGCAGAGGCAGTGTGAGTATCCTGAAGAACACAAGTCTGAGGCTGGAGAGATGGCTCGGCAGGTAAGCACACTGGCTGCTTTTGTAGAAGACCACAGGTTAGATCCCAGGACCCACATGGGGATTCACAACTGCCTGTGATTCCAGCTCCAGGGGATCTTATACCTTTTTCTAGATTCTGTGGACACATACACATGGAAGTTCACACACACACACACACACATACACACACTGAGACAGAGACAGAGAGAGAGAAAGAAGGAGAGACAGAGAGAGAGAAAGAAGCAGAGACAGAGAGGAGAGAAGGAAGAAGAGAGAGAGGAGCAAAGATGGGAGACAGAGACCGAGGGACAGAGAAGAGAGGGAAGGAGAGAGAGAAAGAGGGAACAGGAACTAGGGAGGTCCATGTGGATAGAGCAGAGAATAGACAAAGGATACAGAAGAATGTGCTACGCCGGTGCACACATTTGAAATGAAAGTGTGCACAGTATGGTACCTGGTGAGCGAGGCAGAGAGCATCCGCATCACTTATGCACTGCTGTGCAACAGGTTGACATCTGGAGAGCGAAACTGGTGGGTGGTCAGCTTCTCTCTGTAAATGATGAGCTCAGAAGGAAGAAGCCCTTCCTTCCTTTCTTCCTCCTCTTCCTTTCCTTCTCCCTTCCCTCCTCCCCTCCTTTTTCCCCTTCCTCCTTCTCTTCCTCCCTCCCTTTTTCTCTACCTCTCCTATGCATTGCTGTACTATCAGGGACTTAACACAGCCTTTCAGATCCTTTTTTCTGCATCCCTAGTCTGTTTGGTCATTTCTTCAACCCCTAACTAATGGAGATGCAGGGAAGTCGAGGCAATGGGCTGCCTTCTTCCAACCCTGGCAGAGGAAGTGAAAATTGATGAGGCATAGGGAGGAAGGGCAGACCGGAGTTCGCAAAGTAATTGAAAAACTAGCCAGACGTGGAAGGATTAGAAGGAAGCCCAGCTCCTTTGCAGCGTGTCCAAGTCAAAGCAATGACATGGGGAAGAGATGAAGAGATAAAGAGAAAACAAAAGTCCCAAAGACTTGGGTGGGGAATGGATTCATCTAATGAAATATTTCAGTTCTAGAGAGAGAGAAAGAACACTAAGGAAAAATAATAGCTCAGATAATAAATCCGTGGACGTGTCATCCGGGCACAAGACAGGGACAGAGGAAGCCGAGGAGCAAATGGCTTAATATTTTAGATTAATTGTGAGCAGTCAATAACGTGACTCACCGGGGATCCAGAGGTGCCTGAGCTGGGCTGAGCAACCTACTTAGGTTGGTAATTATTGTTTGCATTCATGGAATTAAGGATACAAAAAGGCGGCTGAAAGAAAGCCTCACAGAGCTGGGGGACTCTAATCCCGAATTCTGGCAGCTCCGGCTGTGCCCTGTGGGGAGGCATCCATCCTATGGCTTCTGGGCTTCTGTGCGGAGTCAGAGGAGGAGAAGGACTCTCACTGTCCCCTTCCCCCTTGCTCTGGGGCTGCTTCGCCACCAATTCCAAAGAATTCACGTTCCCCAGATCTCATTTATTTTTAAATCCAGAAGTTGGCTGGGGACTTAAAAAGGACATCAAAGAAGAAACAAGAAAACAGCGGGGCTCACATCCACTATGCAGAACTGATCACCACTGGCCCCTTGCTCCTGGGGCTTCTTGCTGTCTTGCTTCTTGCCCAGGTTAGCCTTGAACCTGAAATCCCCCAGCTTCATCCCCCACTCCCCAGTGTTAGGATTATAGGTGTGTGCCATTGTGCCCACCTCTGGTAATTTTAAGAATAACACATTTCATTAGTAAAAATGAAACATGCATTTTTTTTTGACACAGGGTCTCATATAACTCAGGCTGGCCTCTAATCTACTACGTTATCCGAGGATAACCTTGAACCCTTGATCCTCCTGCCTTCACCTCCAAAGTGCCAGGATTACAAGTGCATGCCACTACCCCTGGTTTTTTGCAGTGCTGAGGATGGAAGCAGGGTTTCATGCATGCTGGGCAAGCACTCTGGCAGCTAAGACACACCCCCAGCTCTGAAACAGGTTCTTTTTCAAAGATCAAGCTCGCATCAACCATGGCATTTACTGAGTTTCACTGTGGCATGTCCACATTCGCACAGGGGTGCTTGATCATGTTTGTACTCCCAGAAACCCCCTGCTACGTCTCCAGCTTTCTTTCCACATCCCTAACAGTGTCTCTCCTACTTTCACACACTCAGACCTCCCCTCTGCCCCCACATATGGGGCAAAGACCCAATATTCGTCTTTGAGGCTGGCTTTTGTTCACTTAACAATCTCCAGGCCAACCTATTCTCCTACAAGTGACTTATTTTGTTCTTTAAAATGTTTTTTTTTAATGATTGCATGTATTGATGTGTGTGTGTGTGTGTGTGTGTGTGTGTGTGTGTGGAGAGAGTGATGTGTGCACGTGGCAGCACACGTGTGGAGATCAGAGGCATGTTCTCAGAAGTTAGTTCTTTCCTTCCACCTGTGGGTCCAAACTCGGGGCTTGGTGGCAGGGGCTGTCCACTGGGCCATCTTACTGGCTGGATATGGTTCTATTGTATGGCTGACTAATTCTCCATTATGGATATATGCCATGTCTTCTTTATCCATTCATTTGCTGATGGACACTCAACCTGATATCGTATTTTCACTCTGTATCTCCAACAGAAGTGAAAGAAGACAGAGGAATGCAAAAATAAAAGATAAAGGCAAAGATCCTTCCCCTGTAGGAATTTTAGTTTAAAAAGGCATGGGAACTGGATGCAAGGCTCCTGCAACCCCAGATGCAGGCATGCTAAGAGTCAGTCAAGTCTCACATCCCCTTTCTTACCCATTTTTTGGGTGCCTCCCACTAGAAGTGCTGGGGACGTGCCTGCTGCACATCCTCCCAAATGCTTTTCTATCAATGTATCAACATCTACCTGGTTAGCTTGCTTTTTTTTTTCCCTTCAAGACAGGGTTTCTCTGTAGCCTTGGAGCTTGTCCTGGAACTAGCTCTTATAGACCAGGCTAGAGTAATAAATTTTCATGGCTCTTGGACATAAAACAATCTTAAATGGATGAATATTTATTTCTTCTTGTTCAACTGAATAACCTTTGGGCATGAAAAGATGTTCATGTGTATATAAGATTGTGCACACACACACCTATGTGTAAGTGTGTGAAGGTATACTCACTTATGTGTGCTCATATGGATGTCAGAGGTCATGTTAGGTGTCTCCCTCTACTGCTTTCTATTTTTTTAACACAGGGTCTCTTATTGAACCTGGAACTCCATGGTTTGGCTTGGCTGATTGGCTGGCCTGCAAGCACCTGGTACCTGCCTATCTCTGTCCTACAGTGCTGGGGTCACAAATCTGTGCCACTGTGCCCAGTTTTTGAGTGGGTGCTGGGCAACTGAACCCAGCTCCTCATGTGTGTGCAGCAAGTACCTCACCCACTGGGCTGTCTCCCTAGCCCTTGAGAGGTATTCTTTAGGTCATTTGAACTCTTTCTGTTAATTGGACAGAATGTTCTAGTCACTCAATGACTTGGGAATATTCCAGTGTTTAAGATTTGTGAATTATCTAATTGCTTTTCCTAACAATATCACGTCTTCCCTGTAATGCATGCATAATTTTATTCTGCAAAAACGAGTCATCACATATCCTGGGGTACTATGGCAGTTTGCCTGTTTTAACCTGAACTTTTATTTTCCCTTTAGTCTGTGTGTATGTTTGTGCGTGCACACTTACGAATGCCACAGCACGTGTGTGGAAGTCAGAGGGGCTGGCTTCCGTCTTTCTCTTTGCTGGAGGCAGGATGTCTCTCGTTGCCAGGCTGCGTGCTACAGGCTAGCTGGCTTGCTAGCTTCCAAGAGATTGCCCTGTCTCTACCTCCTAATCTTCTGTAAGAATTGGGATGAGAGATGTGCACTGCTGAATTAGGCTTCTTATGTGTGTTCTGGGGATCTGAACTCAGGTCTTCAGACTTGCTC
>NC_022016.1:42487370-42510754 GCF_000317375.1 Microtus ochrogaster | reverse complement strand
TCCCTGAGCCCTATTTTAACCTTCACTCCCGTTTTCGAGGCATCTCTCTGTGAGAACCAATCTCAGCGCTCCTGACTTCCTCTGGGTATCCCACTGTTTAAGTCTGACATGTATCCGGTCTGAGCCGCTGAGGGGCTGACGGCCAATTTGGATTTCAATTTGCCCTTGTAATAAACAGCGCTGCAGCAGGCAGTCTTATACACAGATCCCTGCCAAACCTGTTTAGGATCTCTGCAATCTTCGGAAGGATCGGAAATCTGAACAGACATCACCAAAGTGCTTTTTAAAAACACTGTACCAACCTAGCGGAGGGGGTGTGCACACCTGTAATCCCAGCCCTTGGAGGTGAAGGTAGCAAGATCAGGGGGTCTAGGTCATCTTTAACTACATACAGTTGGAGGATAGCCTGGGAACGTGAGATCCTGTCTCAAAGGGGGAGGGGTGAAAAAACAAGACAACTGGCTTGTATGTATGTCTGCTTCCAGAACTGAACTATCACCTCAAGGCGGTAAATCACTCAGCCAGGCTCAGACACTGGAAGGCAAGGCTGAGGCCAAGGTTCTCATTTGCTCAACTGGAAGATATACAGACCTTTCAGTTCTCTGTAAGATACATCAAAACCACTGCCTTGGGCTGGGGAAGATGGTTCAGCAGGTCAGTGTAGCGTGATTGAGGACGGCATGGGATGTCAAACTCTGGACCCCACTGACATTTACACAAGTATCGACATGCAACTGCACATATAAATATGGGCACACCAGATACCCAAACACTCGTAAACACTTATGCACATCACATGTACTTACTCACTTATGCAAAACTTGTCACCCTGGGTATCCTATACCCCGGGCATCTTAGACAGTGCTGTTGGCATGAACAGGCCTTCACCAGATTGTGAAGGTTACCTAAGAAGCAGTAGGCTAGAGGGCACCCCTGTCATTCATGGGGGGAAGCAGCAGCAGAGGGCTTCAGATGCAAGGGAGTCAGGAAGGGCAGCCATGAAAGCGATTAGGAAGCAAACCAGGAAACAGAAAAGAGATGGCACAGGAAGTTAAGGAAAGAAATATGTCGCCCGCGCACGAGGTAGGGAAAGGTCGGCATGGCAGACGGTTTTGTCAGAGTGAACTTGCAGAAGTAATTTACTGACTACACAGGTGGAGGCCCTAAATTAAATGCGCTCCTGACCTCAGCACTGAGGAAGGTTCCAGAAGAAGGCAAGAATCTCTGGGGGAAAGAAAGGAGTCAGAGTCCCTATGGTACTGGCAACCCAGAAGAAGTGATAGGGATGGGGAGGCAGCAGGGGTGGGGAGGCAGCAGGGATGGGAGGCAGCAGGGGTGGGGAGGCAGCAGGGGTGGGGAGGCAGTTGTCATCCAGCTGGAAACTTGAGGATGGCTCAAATGGAAATAACAAGCTGCCAGGAACCACCTTGCCACTGAAGGTGTTCTCAGGGCACATTAAAGAAAGTCCGGTTTTCTTTTCTCCAGGTTAGAGCAGGAGCAGCAGCGGCTGTAGAGAAGGTCAGTCCTGTGTCACCTTGTGATGGACCCTCTTACCCTGTCACAGGCTGCCCAGATCCAGAACCCAAGCCCTGGCTTTACCTCACCACTCATTCCCCAGGCACCTTACGACGTGTCCCTCAAATTCCCCAAACTTTAATGTCTTTCTTATCCAGAACGGGGAGGGTTGTCCACTAATCTGACTTCTCTCCCCCTCCCCCCCACATTTCTTCTTGCACACTCCGCTCTGGTCTCTCAGGCGTCCTCATTGTTTTTCAAATGCTCAAGGGTCTTTGCACTCATCTTTGCTCTTCAAACTGTACCCCAACCCCTCTGCTTCCCAGGCTCTCTCCACTGTGACTGTCACGTGTTAACAGACCACCAGACACTATCTCATATGACCTAAAACCCCAGCATTTTCCTTCCTGGTCTCTCCCTCTCTGATCTGAGCTCTGGATGGACCTGCTTCATCTGCTTTCTCCTTTACCTGTGTGAGCATCCAACACGGATGTCCCGTGTGTGGGCTGGGCCTGGCAGGTGGCCATGGAGATAAATCTCTAAACAAGCATATAAAGAACGGCTGCTAATTGGACCAAGAGCTATTCCTTGCCTACCACATTGAGGGCTGGACCACAGTCCTGCCTGTCCTGCATTGGAGTCAATGGGCCAGGCCTGCAAGGGAACAGGGATGTAAAGCAGTGTATGTGCACGCTTGAGTGTGGCTCAGTCACATAGGGTCTGTAGGTAGTTGTTACGTAGCATTTCCCTCTGATATAAATCTTCTCTTCTGGGGAAACTCACTAAAAAGCTGGATGGTCTAAACAGAGGCAAAACATTCCATCTGCAAAAAAGTTCCTTATACTCAGGAAGTAAACAACCCAAGGGCTTCAGGAAATTCCTGAAACTGAGCAATTGCACTAGGCCTTTCCTTCTCCTAGCTTACAGAAGCAGTGTGGACTGCTGGGAACAACACACAGACAAGCTGAGCCACCTGGAAGAAGCTGAGACTAGCTGAGGTCCATGGAAGAAGCTCAAACTAACCGAGCTACCTTAAGTAGACATCTTCTAAGCTCTTGAAGTGCCTGCGGGCTGTGTGGTGAGTTCCAGGTTGCCAGGCTTCATGAGTTGTCACTCTTGCTGGGGTCTTTGAATCATTTCTGCTCCTCCAAGTAACCCATCACCCTTATTCCTGGAAGTAACTCCAATAAACTTTAGTGGAAAATCTGTACTTTGGGTTATTATTAATTCCCTATCTGGGAAGTAAATGTTTATTCATGTCTCCCCAGGAATAGTGATCCCATAACAGCAGATTATAGCATATGATTGGTTAGTGTTAACTGTCCCCTGGATCATCTGAGAGATGGGTCTATGGGAATGTCTGGGTAAATATCTTGAGAAGGTAAACTGAGGTGGGAAGTCCCGCCCACCATTCCCTGGGATCCTGCAGTGTATAGATGGAGGAAGGGTACTCAGCAACAGTGTGTATCCTCTCTCTGCTTCCTGCCTGTGGATGGGATGTGATCAGCTTCTTCAAGGTACTGCTGCCCTGACTTCTCTACCATGAAGGACTAAACCTCAAACTGTGAATGAAAATGAGCCTTTCCTTCCCGCAGCTGCTTTTGTCAGAGTGCATTTATCATAGAAATAAGAAAATAAATCAAGACATAACAGTTGGGGGGCTGGAGAAATGGCTCAGCAGTTAAGAGCATCGCCTGCTCTTGCAAAGGTCCTGGGTTCAATTCCCAGCAACCACATGGTGGCTCACAACCATCTATAATGAGGTCTGGTGCCCTCTTCTGGCCTGCAGGCATACATACAGACAGAATATTGTATACATAATAAATAAATAAATAAATTTAAAAAAAAGACATAACCGTTGACAGCAGACCCAGATTCTTAATATTGGAAACCAGGGCTGCATTGTAGGGACCCAGTAACACTAGGTCTAAAGGCCATGGCACATGGGAAGTTGAAAGCTGTTGCCTGCATCTCCCACACCTTCTCTTTGCACATCCTGTTCATCAGTCCCTCCATATCTCAGGGATTTTCTTGCTTCCACCTCACCTCCAAGGGCACAGCTCCCCCAGACAGGGAGTGCTCAGGTGTAGGAGTTAAATTAACCCCCCTCCCCACTCCATTGCTTCTGTCACCTGCAAGACAATGACATCGTGAACCAAATCCTCCAGTATGCTTGCTTGTGCTAAACCCTCACAGCTTGAAAACCCGGTGTCAGAAGAGACCAAATATTTAACAGCCCACTTAGCAGCGGCCCCCAAAGGAAACAAAATGTTAGGGCTACATAAAAAGAATCATAGCTAGTTCAAAGAAAATTATTCTTGTAAGAGCCCAAATTTGTAAAAATTGTCAGCGCTTCCCCTCCTTTTATTCCCCAAAGGATATTGTGAGATACTAAAAATCTCTGAGGGAGGAGAGTCCCCACAAGGACATCAGCATGCATGCTAGGGGGCATGCAGGCTACACACTGTGAAGCCGATGACTAAGGCTGCCTAGTGGAATGGAAGGGCACATGCATGCTGTGTTGCTGCTTGTATTGTGGGGGCCAGAGCAAAACAGTAGAGAGGAACACTGCTTCCTCATAGAGAATCAAAAGTGACCCATTAGGAGTGGCACCATGAGTGTTTGGAAGATAGAATAAGCCAGGCTCTCCAAGGATCCCTGCTCACCACACACAGCCTGTGGGTAGCGACCAGTTGCTGATCCTCTTGGTCCTGTAGGGTTGACTGTAGAGATGCTGGTTAAGTAGAGAATCTATGGCATGTCTACCCTCTGGTCTCTGCTCTGACAGCCAAGAGGCCCAGCGTGTTCTCCTTGTTCTAGACCAGAGAATGGGCAAAGGATGGTGGGCGGCTGGTGTGTCCATCCCCGTACTTCTATCAGGTAGAATAGGTATGGAGGAAGGGTTCCCACGTTGGGGCCATGACTCAATTTATCTTGGCTTGGCCAAGCCCAGTAAGGATGCTCCAGACACACTGCTTTCTTGGGCCTCGTTTCCACTGCCATCTTGACCCAAAAAAATAGCATGAAGGCCACTGTTGTCAATGGGGAAGTGTCCCCCCCCCCAAATTCAGAACTCAGAAGCTTTGGAGAAAGGGTCTCTATCTATGTCAATAGGGTAAAAGTCAAGGTTAAATGAAGCTGGCTTAGAGTATGTCTATTTTAGTTAGGGTTTCTATTGCTGTGAAGAGACACCATGACCATGGCAACTCTTATAAAGGAAAATATTTAATATGGGATAGCTTATAGTTCAGAGATTTAGTCTATATTATCAGCATGGTGGGAAGCCTGGAGGCAAGCAGGCAGACATAGTGCTGGAGAGGAACTGAGAGTTCTACATCTGGATCTGCAGGCAGCAGGAAGAGAGAGCGACACTGGGCCTGGCTTGAGCATCTGAGACCTCAAAGCCTGTCCCCAGTGACACAATTAACCCAACAAGGCCACACCTACTCCAACAAGGCTACACCTCCTAATAGTACCACTCCCTATGAGCCTATGGGGACTATTTTCATTCAAACCACCACAATGCCTTATATCCAAGAGGGGTTTCTAAGAAGAGACAGAATGTGAGAGGATACAGAGACACCCATGGGAGACGGCCAAGTGAAGGAGAAGGGACAGAGGGACTCATAAGCCAAAACTTAACAGAGGCTGCTGGAAGCTGGATAAATCCTTCCTTAGAGTGCCTAGAGAAGCATGGTCCAGTCAGTACTTGGATCCCTTTTGCTTTATTTCCACAGTTCCAGGGAGGAAGCCCAGAGATGTGGGTGTGCACTGAGGTGTTCAGCCTTTCAGCCCCACCCCATCCTATGTAACCATGATGCCTTGATTTTGGCCCTAGAGCCTTAGATGCTGTTGCCATTTAGACTGTGTGAGCTGTGAGGTTGCAGATCTCTCTCTCTCTCTTATACACTGGCACATCCAAGAGCACTGTATGGGAAAGTGCCCATGCAAGGGGAGCTATGGTATAATCTCAAATCCCCCAAGCCTTCTGTGAGGAGGACTATCACTGGACCATGGTGCTATCAGGAGCTTATTGAATCTTTAGGAGAATGGACCTTACAGGGGGAAGTTAGGTCATGGGTGGGCATGCCTTCGAAGGGGAAATCAGGGATATCTTTCTCCTGCTCTCCTGCTTTAGAGCAGTCATGAGGCAGACAGGCTTTCTCCACCAAGTGCTCCCTCCACAATGTACTGTGCTGCCACAGGCCCAAGGTGACAGGGTTAAATGGCCACAGATGGAAACCTCTAAAACCATGGCCAAATAAACCCCTTTGTAAGTTCATTGCAGGGATGTCGTCACAGTGACAGCAAGCTGGTTAATACAAGGGCAAAGGATTCTCACTGAATGAATGCACGAGATGGATAAGCCTTCTTAATGTAGGATGTAAGAGATAATAAGAAGCCTGAGCTAATGTGCCAACCAGTTTATAATAATGTAAGCCTCTGTGTGTTTCTTTGGGACCGGGTGGGACAGAAACATCTGTCAACACTTTCTCAGAGTGTCTGTCTCCAGTAAGTGAAAAGGGGAGGCTGGGTATGACACCACGATGCTATAAACAGTGTGGAAGGCAGTGGAGACATATAACAGGCTCTCAGGGGAGAGTGGCGTGGTTCTGACCAGGTGACTTGGCAAAGTCCATCTCCCTCCATGAGCCATGGTGCCTCCTTGCAGTGTTGGGGTAGAAGGAGGAGGTGCTCCAGAAGGAGGTGCAAAAAGTGCAGGATGTGCTGGGAGACCCGAGTTGGGACCACCCCATCCACCTTCACTGATTAGACCTGACCTGGAAGCTTCAAGAGGCTTCAAGGTGTACGAGAGATTGGACCAACCAAAGTGTGATGCCTAATATTTGCCATTATCTGGGTTTAGAATCACCAGAGATAAGCCTCTGGGCATTCTGAGAGGGAGTTTCTGCGACGGGTTAGTTGAGGGAGAAAGATCCATCCTAAACTGTGGCAGCACCATCCTTGGGCTGGGGTCCTGGGCTGAGCACCAGCATCCATCTCTCTCTCTCTGCTTCCTGACACGGATGCCATGTGCCCAGCCGCCTCACACCTCTGCCAACATACCCTCCCCACCACGACGGGCTAGCTTCCCCAAACCGTGAGCTGGAATAAACCCCCCTTTCCCTGAGTTGCCTTTGCAGGGTATTTTGTCTCAGCAATGTGTGAAGCAACTAATTCAGACCCAAGGTGCTTCAGGAACCGCAGAGTCAAGAGCCATGTCTGAGGTTGGAGCGGGGCTGTGGAGACTACCGAGTTCCCCTCACTCCTATTAGCTAGACTTATAGAGTCCACCCGCAGTGGAGGGGCCGAGGGAGAAGAGCTTGGATTTGGCTAGGGGTAGCAGAGAAGTCCTACATGAGACAGAGCTTCATTCTGCAGAAAAGCCTTTTAAATCCTGCCTTAAGGGAATGTTGGAATGCTATGCTTGCAAGGGCTGGGCTGGAGCCGTGGGGCCTGATTCCAACAGTGACCTATAGGGGGCGCTATGGTAGGCTCTGTCCAGCAGCAGCCTCGACCTTTTGGACCAATCCAAAGCCTCACGTGGTTGGAGAGACATCATCAGAGTGTACCAGTGAAAGGTGGTCAGGTCTGAGCTGAGTGGCGGGGGAAATGGGAAGTAGAGAGATGAAGGAAAAGGTTTCAGAGGGGGAAATCTGGTGCCGATTGCATGTCCCTGAGCCGGGAAGACAGTGTGAAGGGTGTCTTGGAAGAGTCACACGGAGGTGACAAAGGTCTGGTGAAACACTGCATCTCTCACATAAGAAACTGTAGAGAAATTAGCTCTTGCTAGTCTCAGAGGTCTCCATTTTCACCCTACACATTTACTCTGGGGACAGAGAATTTTGGTGGGAAGGTAAGAGTAACCTTCCGTGTGTGTGTGTGTGTGTGTGTGTGTGTGTGTGTGTGTGTGTATACACACATATGCAAATACACACGTGCCCACACGCATCCCATTTGTGGGCACACATTCACATACACACACACATTTTTCTCTGCAGCTAGCATGCAGTGGTGTGTGTCAGCACACGGAGGCTGGCATCACACTTCAATAACCTGGACAGCCTATTCCTAAAACGCTCTTGATCAAGAAGTCCAACCCTTTCAGGGTACAGAGGGGAATGTCACTTCCTTTTATTTTCTGACTGAGTCTTGATTAAAGACCTCAGGCCCAGCTGCTTTCATCCCAGCCTTTGAGAGGAGGCCCCAGTGTTGCCAGAGTGCAGGGATGGCTTAAATGTTTAGGGACAGGAATGCAGGACCGTGTGAGGCCCTGCAGCCTGGGTCTCTGTGATGGAGAACTCAAGCACTCTACAGTAGACAAGGCTGCATTCTTTAGAAAAGCCTTTTAAATATTTCCTTTAACCCAAAGATGGGGGAAAAACCCAAAAAAACAAAGTCAGTGTGCTTTTAGTTCAATCAGCAAAAAATGGTTTTGAGCGTACATTTGCGACAGAGCCTTTCAGGGGCCAGGGAAACATCAGTGTGCATTAGGACACGAGAGGTGAGCGCCTTTGAAGATAAACACGCTCTTGGGATGTGGAGCATTCATTGCTGCGTTATCCGCCAGCCCCAAACACGCGGCTCCAGCGTTCAGAGCGTGGTGGCCTCAGATGTGAGCCATCACCGTGAGCTTCTGACGGCTCTGCTCTGAGTAGAGGGGACAACTGCATTTTGCCATTCTTTCAATGCCAACTGTCTCCTTGCGTTGGCCAGCACTAAAGACAAAGACGCTGTCCCTCCTATCAGCTGGGAATCTGCAGGAGGTGGGGAGAGGGGCCCCTGGAGTCACAGAACTGGTGGAGAACAGGGTCCCCACCGCTTTTGCCATTTCCCCAAAACCTTTCTGGTGCAGACAAAGCTTTGGAAGTAATACCAGCCAGGACACAGTATCCCGGTTGCTTCTCAGAGAGAGAGGCGAGAGGACTGGGGCTTCCAGAGACTACAGATGAGGAAACCTGCATTGTCATCTGGCCAGAATTCCCACCAGGGAGGAGACAAACATTGACAAAGGCTGCCTGGGCCACTTTTATCACTTGGGATGGTGTGCTAGCTGTATTTGCATCATGTGACCATGAGACCCCAACCAAACAAGATTAATATTGGCTCATGCTATCACATGGCATTAGTCCACCACGATGGGGAAAGTAGGCTGAAGTTCATGGTGCTTGAAGCTCCTCATATCTTGGTATAGGAAGCAGAAAGGGCAAGGCTGGAAGCAGGGGCTCGAATCCTCAGAGGTTCATCCCTACTAACCCACTTCTACCTCCACACAGACTCCACTTCCTGAAGACTCTGCAGCCTCCAGAGCTGTGCCATCAGCTGGGGGGGAACAAGCATTCAAAACATGCGTCTATGAGGGTCATAGCAGATTCGGTTTCAAATGTGTGAGGCACAGGCTGGGGGTTCGAAGCCATCTCAGCGATTTCCAGCTGTATGATCTAACCCCTCTGAGCCTCAGTTGCCTCATGACCACAGTGGGGGAGACCTTACATCGCATCCTCACGAGAGGAGACAAAGCTTGGGGATTAGCTGGCATGTCAGGGACCTGGCACTCGGTCTGGTCATGGCTGCAGCTTCAGGTCTTAGTCTATTTGTTTCTGCATCTGGAGTGGCTCACAGTGGCCAGTGCTTGCGAGGGACGCCACGGGAATGGCTGTGAGGAAATACGAGGTGACTGTGTTCTTGATCCCTTTAAGGGAAGGAGTGCCCGGGAGGGTGTGCAAAGGGAGCTTCCTCAAATTGACAACATCCCCAATCCCTTCTCTGCTGTGGTGGTGTCTCCTGCTCATCGGAAGCCAACCTGCTGGCTCCGAAATGCAAATCTTTCTGAGGCCAAAGCATATGCGTCTCGCTTCCAGAAAGCACACAAAGCGGTAATTTAGAAAACACACCCAACACAAATGCCCTTAAAATCGCGTTTTGAGAAGAAACATTGCAAATGTGCTCTCCTCTGTTCCCTGATTACGAAAGAAGGGGAGGCCAATCATTCCTTGGCGAAAGTCTTGCTGTGGAGTGTGCCAACATGCAGGTGTGACCTACACGATGCGCTGCATGTGAATGAGCGAACGCAGGCTGGAGCCCATAAACTTGGCAAGGGTGCCCCTCTGCTGATGAGGGCACAGCCCAGGTGGTACCTTTGTTTCAGCCCTGTGAGACCCTGAGCAGAACCCAACCCCAGGCAGCCACACCTGGGTGCCTACCTCCACACCCTGTGAGGGGGCTTCTTGGGTATGGGGCCATGCTTGTGCTGATTTGCTCCTCAGCAATAGAAAACATCCTCTCAGTCCCACGGCAGGTTCATGGAGAACTAGAATCCTGTTTTGTTTATGCTGCAAGTCTCTCTAATGGTGAGAATGGATGGATGGGTGAATGGTGCTTGAGAAAGGTACTGGATAAAGCGGTCAGGAACGTGCTGGATTCTGTAGCCAGATCAGCTCGCCTTGAGACTTATTGTGTGACCTTGGACAGGTTACTTGACCTCTGTAGGCTTTGGTTTCCTTGTCTGTGAGATGGGATAATAGGTTTGGACTTGTCTCACAGTGTTATCCCGAGTAGTGGACAGGCTACCCTTTAGACATGAGACACAGAACATTGCTGTGATCCGGCATTCCATGCGTTAGCTACTTCTGCCTTATTATGGAGGGAAAGGAGGGGCCTGGTGAGTGCAGGCAGTGGCTACTGTGGCAATGTGTGAAAGGGTAGGTGGCCTGGGTTCAAGGTCAAAATGTCTGCTGATGGTGGGAATTCACTGTGAGGCTGTTTTCTCACCTCCAAAGTGGAGGTCATGATCCCGTCAACACGTTTCCCCCGCTAGCTGGAGCTTCTAGGGACTTCAGGCTACTTTGCAAACTGTGAATCTCTATGCCCTTGCCAGCAACTGGGAGAGCAGGAGGGCAGAAAAACTACACAGGGTTAGGGAAGGGAATATCTACAGTGGCGCGGGGTGGGCAGGGGACAGAGGTCAGAGACACTCTCATGGCCATTGTATCACATCAACACAGTCCAGAGGACAGCACGCAGGTTGCCCGAGATGGTGACAACTTGGGGTGAGGAGGTTCCTGACACATGCCAGGTTTTGGATGATCATTTTAGGAATTACACATTAAAGAGAACCGAGAACGATAAAAATCACCAACGGGCAGGGCAGGGCAGGGCAGGGCAGAGGAATACAAACACTCCTCTCACTGTACTGCATCTTCCGGAGACACTGTCACCTGAGGCTCTGTGTTGAAGCCCGTGGTCTGGGACTCGGTGTGGGCTTGGTTACTGTGGCAGGGTAAAGCAGAGTCCCCCCTGCCCTCCCGGAGCCTGTCCACAGAGGCCTGCATTGAATGCCAGAGCCAGGAGGGACTGTGGGAGTCAAGACTCTCTTCTCGCCAGGGCTGGTAAGGCACAACTGTTGGTCCAGCACATGGGAGGCTAACGCGGGAGGACTGTGTGTGAGCTGGAGGTCAGCCTGGGCTATGTGGTGAGTTTGAAGCCGTCCTGGGTTACAGAGTGAGAACCTCCGTAAAGACAACAACAACTGGGGCTGGAGAGATGGCTCAGCGGTTAGGAGCACTGCCTGCTCTTCCAGAGGTCCTGAGTTCAATTCCCGGCAACCACATGGTGGCTCACAACCATCTGGAATGAGGTCTGGTGCCCTCTTCTGGTCTGCAGACAGAATATTGTATACATAATAAGTAAATAAATAAATATTAAAAACAGACAACAACAACAACCACAACCACCAAACCACATCTCTCCAACATGCTCCTGCAGATAAGATCAAGAGACACAGTGGCACCCCCTTACCAGCTGCCCTAGCTGCCGCTTAACAACCAATCCTTCATCCATGTTAAAGGACCACCCAACGCAGACCTGAGTGACAGCTGGTCTTTTATGCCACATTGTTGTCCCTTTCCTAAACTGGCCTTCACAGTGTGTTCCAGACCTCCGCTTACCTCAGACACACTAACCAATAACTTTGTACCGTTCACTTGGGGCCAGAGCAATCCGAGGCAAGGCTCTTGGTGACAAATGAGGCTTCAGGGCAGAACCACGGAGTTAGTATTCCCCAGGCCATGCAACCTGCAGAATGAGTTTCTCTGTGCTTCAGTTTCTGCATCCATGACTTGTGGATTGAAAATAAAAAGCTCTCTTCAGAGCCCAGGCACCTCTGCCCTTGTCATTCCTCAAATTACCTCTAGGGGGCAGGGCATCACATTCCCCATTCTACCAGAGCAAGCTTCAAAACCACAAAGCTCTTTTCACCAAGAGAGAGAGCCCAACACACAACCGCAGCTCTCTTGCAGGAAGGGCGGAGAGCAGGCAGCTGCTTACAGAGACAGCATCTTCTCTGAGGTCTTTGGAGACCTCCACAAGCAGTCTGGAAGAGGCTAGAAATCACCTGAAGACCAGGTGTCTCTGTCACCACAAACGTTCTTCATCTGGACCCTGAAGCAGCTGTGCCCCTACCTTAACTGTCCTCCATGCCCAGAGGTTCCAGGTAGACCAGTAGGCTGTGCCAACACCCTAGCTGCTTAGGAATAGACTCATCAAATGCAGTCCCTTCAACACCTTCAGTGAGAAACTTCACATGGTCCTGTTTACTCAGCTAACCGAGAACAAGGGTCCAACAGCTCTTCATCAGCTCTGAAGGCAGCATGACCGGACAGATCTGAGAAGGGACCTGTCCTTTCTGTATGGGAGCAGAGTGGGGTGGCCTCAGCGCCTCTGTTGGGGTTGTAGTCAACAGGAGGAACAAAGTGGAACCGCTATGAGGGTAGCCAGATGGCGCAGATCTAGAATCCATAGCTTCAGCCAAGCCAGAGGACAGCACAGATGAGAAAGGAAGCGTGTGTGTGTGTGTGTGTGTGTGTGTGTGTGTGCGTGTGTGTGCGTGTGTGTGCAAGTGCACACTGGAGAGAGAGAGCGCACGCTGGTAGATGGCTCACTGGGTGTTCAATCCCTAGGACCCACTTAGTATAAGAGGAGACTTGACTGCCACAAGTTGTCCTCTGACTTCTACATGTATGAATGTCACCAGATGGATGTAACTCTATGAGTGAAAGTAATGGGAGCAGACATGATGGGCTAAGACAGACCTAGAAGAACAGGTATATCTATATACAAGGGATAATTACAAAACGACTCCAGTCCCTCAACCTGGCTTTGGTCATGTGACCAGCCTTGGACAATGACATGCTGGGATTCCAATGAACACAGACAAGCTGTGATTTTGAAGAGGCCTTGAGTGATGACACTCTTCCCTCTTTTGCTGCCATGACGACAGGTCCAGGCTAAGCTGATGGAGGATGAGGAGATATGGAGCCATCACTTCAGCAGATAGACAGATGGTCCACAGGCACTGAGCATGCTCAGTCAACAATCAGCATGGCTGAACTGGCCACCCATGACAGGCCACTGATACCTGCTTCCTAAGGGTTATATGCTAATGGCCGTGTTGGTCTTTGTTTTAAACATCCAAAGGAAACCTCTTCAGGGAGCAGACATTTATTGTGGCCAACAGTTCAGAGGTTTCCAATTGTGGAGTCTTGGGACCACCTTCACTCTCCATTCAAATTCCAGGAGCCCTTGTCAGGGTGGCTCACACCTCAGGCTCCATGGAGGAAGACTCTGGGCTTTATTTTTACTGTAGCCCAGAGCCTGGCATTGAGCACATACCACTGAACACACAGCACACATCATTAGCAAATGTTGGATGCCTCAGATTGACTTAGAAACCCAGGGACATAAAGGCTTTATGGACGCCAAGTGACTCAGAATGCTGATGACACCGGAAACGAGCAAGAAACATATGGAATGCAGCTCAATTTACATGACAAATAAATACGGGAAAGTCTGGGGGCTCAGAACACTAGCTTTAGTTTTCAAAGCAACCACTACAGCCACAGAGAATTCTAGAACTCAGAACACGCCCTCAGCTTCTTCGGCTGCAGTACAGCATGAGTGGGAGAGTTAGGTTTGTGGGGCAAGAGACAATGAAGGTTTCAAAGGACAAATCACTGTTTTATCAAACAGGCTTAAAGAATTCTAGGAAAGAGATCTGTTATGTCGGTGAAGTTGTTGGCTAGGGGAGGAGCTCCCAACCCGGCACAGGGCACGTCTCCAGGATGGGGGCACCAGCTTTCCACGTCTGAGAATGTGATGGAAGCTAAGTCTCCCAGAAAGAGCAATGCCTGTCTTAAACATTTTGCAAGGCTGACGAACTGCAGAGACCTGGGATGGCACAGGTTGGGATCCAAGCTGATCTGGAGTTATTTATCGTCAGTCCCTAAATGGCTATTTGTCGCCCACCTCTGTGTGACCTGACATATTTGTGACCAGCAGGTAAATCCTTTTGGAAAGTCCAAACCCTACTGCCTACCGCAGAGAATTGCCAGTGTTGCTGGAGCCCCCCCAGCTGATGCTGCCACCATGGGATGTTTAAAACTATCTTGATTTCTGATTTTCTTTGTTCTCTTGCTATAAAAGCTTCGTGAAACTGTCACGGTGTTGGGATGTGGTATTTGAGGAAAGCCAAATCTATGTTCCCACACCACAGTCATTCATCCTTGGCTCGAGGATAAACTCTCTCCTGCCCTCTGAGGAGAGCGCCGAGGAGGCGGTGTTGACACTATCAGGATCCAAGCCTGGTTTCTGCACCGTCTGCCCCTGAAGCAAAGCAGAGATGTCAGCTCCTCTTCCCCTATACACACTCTACCTCCCGATGCAAAAGTCCCATGATGTCCCCTTGGCCCTGTGACCACAATCTCATCTGAGTTAGGACAGAAAGACAAAGAAAATCTTATGGATATGGGGAGTGGCGAAGAAGCTCCTGACTGACTGAGTCTGGCTGAGCCTGACGGAATCCTTCCTCAGCCTTCATTAGCTGCAGAGTAAGGATCCCGGCACCGTTAATGATCCCCCCTCCCCATGAACCTGCAATTTTCTAGGACTCTCACCAGGAACCCCGTGGGAACCTGCGAACCCTTTGTGCGGTCTTAGTGGCTCCTGGTTGTCAGCTTATAACTCCACCAGGCATCTCGAGAGTCACCCCACAACACGTCTCTTTTTATCAAGAGAGAAAGATTAGACAAAAATGGTTTCTTAGCAACCTAAGGAGATGTGACATGAGAGTCACAAAACAGCACAGATGGCTAAGGCCAAGGCAATCAATTGCTGCTCTTTCTTGAGGATTCACACTTGGGCACACCTTTCTTCTATTCTCCCTTGGGAAGCCCATGCTTGGGCTTTTGAGTCTCTTTCTCTCTTAACCCTCATGTTTAAGTCTGTATTAAAATATCTTAAGGGCTGGAGAGATGGCTCAGTGGTCAAGAGAGCTTGTTGATTCTCAAGAGGACTGGTTCTCAGGTTCCCAGCATCTATGTCAGGTAGCTCACAATTGCCAGGGGCTCCATTTCCAGGGGATCCCATGCCCTCTTCTGGCCTCACCAGGTACTGCACTCATGTGCACATACCCATACACAGAGACACACAGACACATAAAAATAAAATAAATTTTAAAACAAGATCTCTAATAAAATGCCAACCCTGCTTTAACCATACCAGTTAATACTGAACTTTTTTTGAACGTGGAAGCCTGGTTTGGTCTGAGTTGAGGGCCATAAAGGTTGAAAGGAACTCCTCATACTAGTGAGAGTGGCTATGTGACCTGTATTCTTATTCCCTGACACACCCTTCAGGGTTGTCATCCTCAGTGGAAACCAGAATTCCTCCTTCTCATTGATAAGGATCTGGCAACACCCTGTCCTGTATTCTTGTACACACGGTTGGAAAGGTGGAAAGAAAGGAGGAGAGCTTCAAACCCATCCATGGCCTCTCAGCCCTGGAACTAGGATGGATGATCATGGATCAGGCACATTCAAGGGAAGGGGTTCTTTAAGTAGGGATTGAGTGGAGGGCTCTTTAGACAATTTAGCCAGATTATGTACTTTTCCAATTTCTGGCTGTAGGTGGAGGGTTACATGTGGGTGGCTTGGTGTAAATCCCAACTAGATAGACCAGCCCAGCATTTCCTCCATCAACCAGTTAGCGTAAACAGATGGCCCTTCGCATTAGGATTGAGTGTTTGCTGAAGGATGTGGGGACCCCACCACAGGCTGAGCAGGATCACTCTCTCCCCCAATTCATGTATCAGACTTTCAAGGCTCAGAATGTAACAGGCTTTGGAGATAAAGGTCTTCTAAGAGGCGATTAGGCTAAAATGAGATCATTTGGGTAGGGCTCTAATCCAGTCTAACCGGTGCCCATGGAAAAAGAAGACGGGAGGGATGAATGGGCACAGAGGCTGTCCGGAAAGAAAGCGGGATGGTAGCCCGTCAGCAAGACAAGGAGAGATGGGCCCTGCAGGAACTGTGAGTTTGAACTTCAGTCTCTAGAAATAGACAAATAATCAATCATTCTTTACACTACTCAATCTGGTGTCTCATGGCAGTAGCCCAGCTTACGGGTGTAGGACCATAGGGGTGATATAGCTCCGAAGTTGTGAATACCCAGGTTGGAATTGCCTACAGGGTCTATACCTGCTATCTGAGGAGAGGGCTTCCCATAAGTCTACCTTGGTGGAGGAGCATGGGCTACAGGGAGGAGCTAAGACAGCCAGTAACCCAAGTTTACTCTCTTTCTCCCTCTGAGTCCTGCTGGGTAGGACTTCCCAATTGTCAACCCAGGTAAAATATTTCCTCAGGTCTCTTCCTGTGATGGCTGTTTTAAATTGTCAACTCGCCACAATCTAGACTCACCTGGGAAAAGAGTCTCAGTGAGGGGCTGTCTAGCTAGGGTTGGCCTGTGCGGGAAGTCTATGCGGGATTGCCTTGACTACGTTAACTGATGAGGTAAGTCCCAGGCTACCATGGGTGGCACCACTTCCAAGGCTTGGGACCCTGGACCGTGGAGGAGTGGAGGAAGCAGGTTAAGTA
This sequence comes from Microtus ochrogaster, assembly GCF_000317375.1. NCBI lineage: Eukaryota > Metazoa > Chordata > Mammalia > Rodentia > Cricetidae > Microtus > Microtus ochrogaster. Next base: position 42,494,312 of record NC_022016.1, on the reverse strand, counting down.
CAAGCACGCATGCCTTTATTTCTCCGCTCTTGTCTGTGGACATGACACAGTTAATTGTTTCAACTGTTTGACACCCCGACTTCCCCGAAATGATGGACTAGAACCTGGAGCTGTGAGCTGAAATAAACCATTTTTCCCTCTTAAGTGGCTTGTTATGGTATTTTATTTTTATTTTATTTTTTTTTTATTATTTTTTAATTTTTGAGACAGGGTTTCTCCATAGCTTCTTTGGTTCCAGTCCTGGAACTAGCTCTTGTATACCAGGCTGGCCTCGAACTCACAGAGATCCTCCTGCCTCTGCCTCCCGAGTGCTGGGATTAGAGGTGTGTGCCACCACTGCCCGGCTTTGTTATGGTATTTTATCATCACAGTCAATGAAATGCAACCAAGACACTTCAAGAGACAGACATTGGGGGGTAAGGGATGGCTGTATGACCCGGCCTGGAGAACTCTGAAGGCTTTTGTTCTTCTTCCAAGGGTGGCCTGCCAGGTCATCACCCAGGGTCCAGGCACCGAGGGGCCTCCCAGCTGGCTTGGGCCCTCACTGCTCGGTGTCCTCTCACTTTGCAGAGGGGTAATGAGTTCACAGATACACAGAAAGGATCTGGAGTCCAAGAGGTCCACCTGCAGAAGGCTGTGGGGTGCTGGGCTGGACCTCAGAAATCATGCCAAAAGTTCCTATTTTGCATACATGCCCAGTCCTCTGGCAAGGAACTGAGGGGATGTATTTTTGAAAAATCAAATAAGAAGCAGCTTCAATAACATAGTCGTCTCTGAGAGGCAGGTGAATACGATATTCCTGTAGCACGAATTGTAATTGGTCTTAATAAATAAAACCCGGAGCTGGAAATTAGGGGGTGAAAGCTGAAGGGACCAGAGAAGCAGAGCGGCAGCCACTAGAGAGACCTTTCACCTCTACCGATGCTCAGACCCAAGGGGCCGTCCTGTCCTCAGACTGCCTCCATCTCCACCAAACCTCAGACTGCATGTCCAGACTGCACTGAGCTCCTTTCAGCCCCATGCAGACTCCTCTCTCCACCTCCCCAGCGCTGGAATTAAAGGCGTGGGACTCCCAAGTAATCGGATTAAAGGAGTGAGCCACCACCACCTGGCCTCTAGTGATTTAACTCGGCCCTCTGACCTTCAGGCAAGCTTTATTTGTTAAAACACACACAGAATACCACTACACAGTCCCTGGAAGTCTACTCACACTGCTGGTGGTCTTCTGGTGTAGTTGATGCCGCCATGGCGATCCCTAATGAAGACCAAGTAGTGTCCAAGAAACCCCCCCCCCCCTTGGACTGATTTTAGGACCCACTACATTCAGTTACCAGAGGGGCTCTTTCCTTGCTACCCTCTACCAGCTGATCAGGTGCTATCCTGGCCCCGAAAACAGCACTGCAGAAAAAGTACAGGCCAGGTGCAAGGAGGCTTCACGTTCTTGGCAAAGCTTGCTGGGCTCTTGCTGCCTCTGGAAAGCCATGCTTCGCTTCTTCAGAGGAGAAGCAGGTCTGTATGCTCAACTTCGTCCCAGTGACATTTGAAGCAGAGGGTGGGTAGGCAGCAGACACACTTGACACTACAATATTTTTTTTTCCAGCTCAAACACTGGTTCTCTTGTTTAGTAAACATACACCCGCCTCAGACACTGGGGGATGAGATGGCAAATGGACCAGACGGCGAGCACAGTCTCCTTTTCCTTTTAGACAGGGTCTCACTATATAACCCTGGCTAGCCTGGAATTCAATATATAGACCAGGCTGGCCTTGAACTCACAGAGATCCACCTGCTCCTGCCTCCTGAGTGTTGGCATTGATGGTGTGTGCCACCATGCTCAATAGTCTCTATTTTACTCAACCAGTTAAAATTTCCAGAATATCTGGGGCAAGAGGTATTCTCCAGAGGTTCATCTGCCCACACCTTCCTAGCATGTGGGCTTTGCTCTTTAGAGTTTTCAAAGACTTCTATAGCCATGTGATCTGGCCTCTTCTTATCATAGGCCTCTCTATCCCCTGCTTACTGGGATGGGCCACACTTCCATTCCTTCTGATCTGTATGCACATATTATCTGCCCTAGGGCCTTTGCACTTGTGATTCCCCTCCGCCTGCATCGCACACTCTCCTAGCAGGGCTCATTCTCACGACCTGCACAGCTCACCTGAGCCAATGGGGAATGTCTCTTCGCAGTCCATCAGGCCAGTGAATTGCATTCAGCTGTGCAAGGGGTATTTCCACCTTGGTCATTGGCAAACTCCACAAGTCTGGGGTTTTGTTTTTCTCTCCAGAGGCAATGTCGACTCTGACTAGTTCTGTCTTGTCTTTCAAGGCTCTAGTCAAAGGATAATTTTCTAAGAAGCTGTGTGTGCAAGTCATCGATGACAGGTGTTTCCGACTCTCATCACCCTGACGCCTAGGGCCTGCTTTTTCAACTCACACATATGCATGCATCTGTTGGTAATATTTGGTGGCACACCCTTTCCATTGCAGACTCTTTGGAGCAGCCACCTACCCGTTTCACTGATCCTGTGTGCCCTAGCCCAGATGTGGCCAGTGTGCTGCTCACTGGACATTGGTTGAGCTGATCTTGGGGTGACAATGGACTCTTGCCTCGGAGCTTCTAGTTAATTAAAGGGCGTGTATTCTTCCCTGGGAGAATCTGGTCTTCAACACAGGAATCTCAAGCAAGAAGTGAGGCTTGAGCTCCATAACCCTGATCATTGTGCCTACAAAGTTCTTGTGCCCTCCTTCCTAAACAATCAAAATGTTCTCATACTCCCCCCCCCCCGCCCATTTTATAGGAAGGTGAGCGAGGCATGACCAAGACTGGCTGGCTACTTTCTCTAGGGTCTGGGTTTTGCTAACTCTGGGTCTATGGTGTGGATGCCTTGGTGGATTTTAAAATGTGTGTGCTTATATGTATGTGTGTGAGTGAACCAGAAACAGTCATTAAAAATCGCCCCCCCCACCTCACCCAAGAAAAAGCCAAGAGCCAGATGGTTTAGCGAAGAATCCTAGGAGTCTTTCAAAGAAGAGTTAACACCAAAACTCTCCAAATTATATCACAAAAGAGAAACAGAAGGAACATTCCCTAATTCATTTTATGAAGTCACAGTTACCCTGATACCCAAACCACATAAAGATTCAACAAAGAAAGAGAATTACAGACCAATTTTCAATTGCAAAAATACTCAATAAAACACTTGCAAACTGAATCTAAGAACATATCAGAAACTCATCCATCATGCTCAAGTGGGCTTTATCCCAGAGATGCAGGGATGGTTCACATATGAAAGTCAATAAATGTAATCCATCATATAAACAAGCTAAAAGAAAAAAACCACATGAAACCACATGATCATGTCGTTAGATGCAGAAAAGGCCTTTGACAAAACCCAACACCCCTTCATGATAAAAATCCTGGGGAGATTAGCGATACAAGGCACATCCCTAAATATAAAAAAGGACAATTTATAGCAAGCTTACAGCCAGTATCAAATTAAATGAACAAAAGCTCAAAGCAATTCCACTAAAATCAGGGACAAGAGAAGATTGCCCACTCTCTCCGTATCTACTTACTATATATGTGAAATCCTAGTTAAAGAATAAGACAACTTAAGGAGATCAAAGGGATACATATTGGAAAAGAAGAAGTATTGCTATTTGCAGATGATATGATAATATACATAAAGGACCCCAAAAATTCTACCAAAGAACTCCTACAGCTAATAAACACTTACAACAAAGTGACTGGATACAAGATTAACTAAAAAAAAAATCAGCAGGTTTCCTATATACAAATGACAAACGGGCTGAGAAAGAAATCAGGGAAAAAACACCTTTCACAATGGCCTCAAGTAATATAAAATATTTTGGTGGTAACTCTAATCAAGCAAGTAAAAGACTTGTATGATAAAAACTTCAAGTCTTTGAAGAAATAAATTAAAGAAGATATCAGAAGATGGAAAAATTTTCCATGCTCATAGATAGATAAGATTAACATAGTAAAAAATGGTCATTTTACCAAAAGTAATCTACAGATTCAACCCAATCCCCATAAAAATTCCAACACAATTCTTTACAGACCTTGACAGGACAATTCTTAACTTCATATGGAAAACCATAAAAACCCAGGATAGCAAAAGAGATCCTGAACAATAAAGGAGCTGCTGGGGGTCTCGGCACCCCTGATTTCAAGCTCTACCACAGGGTGACAGCAATGAAAATCACATGACATGGGCACAAAAACAGACATGTTGATCAATGGAATCAAGTTGAAGAGCCAGGCACAAATCTACATACATGTGTATACCTGAGTTTTGATAAAGAAGCCAGAAAAAGAAGGCATCTTCAACAAAGGGTGCAGGGCGAGCTGGATGTCTGCATGTAGCAGAGTGTAAATTCATCCACATTTATCACCCTGCACAAAACACAAGTCCAGGTGAACCAAAGACCTCAACATAACAGCAGATACACCAAACACAACAGAAGAAAATGTGGGCAATGGCCTTGAATGCATTGGCACAGGAGACAACTTCCTGAACGGAACACTGATAGCACAGCACTAAGATCAATAACTAATAAATGGGACTTCATAAAACTGAAACGATTCTGTAAGGTAAAGGACGCTGTCATTCAGACAAAGCAGTCGCCTACAGAATGAGACAAGACTTTTGCTAACCTCACATCTGATATGGGATTTATATCCAAAATACATAAAGACCTCAAGAAACCAGATAACCAAATAATCCAATTAAGAAATGGGGTGCAGATCTAAACAGAATTTCTTTATTGAATTCTCAATAAAGGAAATTCAAATGACTGAGAAACACTTAAATGTTCAACGTCCTTAGCTATCAGGGAAATGCAAACAAAAATGACTTTGAGATCTGATATGTTCCCTGTCAGAATGGCTAAGATCAATAGCACAAGTGACAGCTCATACTGGTGAGGCCGTGGAACAAGTTCTCCACTGCTGGTGGGAGTGTAACTTTGTACAGTCACTGTGAAAATCAACATGGCAGTTCTTCAGAAAGTTGGGAATTTCTCTATCTCAAATCCTAGCTATACCACTTTTGGGGCATACACCCAAAGTTGCTCTACCACAATGACACTTGCTCAACCATGTTCATGGCAACTCTATTCACAATAGCTAGAAGCTGGAAACAACCTAGATGTCCCTCAAGAGAAGAATGGATAAAGAGAGTGAGGTGCATTTACACAATGAAGTATCACTCAACTATTAAACAATAACATCATGGAATTTGCATGCAAGTGTATGGAACTAGAAAAATAGTCATCCTGAGTGAGGTAACCCAGACCCTGAAAGATAAATATCATATATATTTGCTTATAAGTGGAGGTTAGCTATTAAGTAAGTGATAACCAAACTATAATCCATAGACCCAGAGAGGTTAGGTAAAGAGGAGGGGTCTGGGTGGGGGGAATGCGTGGATCTTCCTGTGAAGAGGAAATAGAATATTACTCTGCCATTAAAAAATGAAATCATGAAATTCACAGGTAAACACCTGGAACTAGAAAAAAAATCATCCCGAGTGAGGTAACTCCAACCCAGAAAGTCATATATGGTATGTATTCACACATATGTGCATGTTAGCTGTTAAGTGGATGGTAACTGAGCTATAATCTGTAGACCCATAGAGGTTAGGTATAGAGTAAGGGCTACAAGGGGAACAGACAGATCTCCCTAGGAAGGACAAAAGGAATAGATACTTATGGATGGATGGGGGAAGCTGGGAAAGAAGGATCAAGCTGGGTGGGGGAGGAAAGAAAGGGTTGAGGGAGGGAATATGGGGAATGACAGCTAAAATCAAGGGCCATAGAAGCCTAATACAGTATAAGCTATAAGCTTCCTAAATATATGAAGGCAATCTAAATGAAATTGCCAAATAATGAGGGAGACACAGCCCCAACTGTACATCTCTTGCCACTAAATGACACTTACGGTACTGGGAAGGGTTAGATTTAATTGAGTTGCAGGCCAAAGGGGTCCTGTGGGAACTCCCAAACCACCTAGCCTGTTACCAAGGCTATAGGTTGCTCTTCACAAACGGAGACAAGGCCCTGTTGCAGAAGCCAACACCTATACAGCTCGTTGAACATGGAGAAGTTGAGCTGGTACCTACCTAGAGCCCTCACCCCTACAGGCTAGTGTTCTCAGTACTGGAAGGTACTCTGCACACTACCAAAGGAGAAATGTAAAAAGCAACGCAGTGACAAACTCTTTGATTTACAATGGTGTCCTTCCTGTAAGATACCCTGGTACAACGGCGGCACAGAGCTTCTGGGAGTTACCAACCAATATTTGATTAGATTTAAGGACTATTCCATGAAATGGAACCCGTGCTGGTTTGAATATGAATGGCCCCATAAGCTCATATATTAGAATGCTTGGTCTTTAGGGGGCGGCACTACCTGGGAGGGGTTGGGAGGTGTGGCCTTGTTGGAGTAGGTGTGGCCTACATGGGTCTGCACCAGGGATGCTAGGGCTGGAAGAAGTGGACACATGCCCCCTTCCCTATCTCAGAAACTATCACCTATTGATAAACATTTACAAATGAAAAACTAGATTCCTCCAGTGGATTCTCACTGGGGAAACAAACTACGCTTAAGGACAGGCTGCATGCCCACAGTAGATCCCGACACATATGGACTCAATGGCACCTTTGGAGGTTCTTTGTCTCATCATATCAGGTCTTTTCTTTCTAAAAATTTTATCATGTTTATTTTTTTTTCACCCTACAGGTCCTTTGCATATGTGTTATGGCTTCTGGTTCTGTGTTTTTGTGGGGTCCCTGAATGTGTGAACAAGTGAGTCTCTGCATCTTTGTCTGTGGTTTATGACTCTTCTTAGACTCTTTTCCTTCTTCCTGTTTGCTCTGGCTTATTCTAATTTGTTGGTCTTTGTTTTATCTTATTATATTT
>NC_022016.1:42455969-42486873 GCF_000317375.1 Microtus ochrogaster | reverse complement strand
ATACATGTAGACAGAATATTATAATAAATAAATAAATAAATAAATAAATAAATATTTTTAAAAAATACAAGTATGTACCACCATGTTTAGCTTTTTGAAACATGGGTGCTGGAGACCAATCTGAGGGTCCTTAGACCTCATGGAGATGACAAGCTTTGAGGGAGGGCCTAAGAGATCAGCTTGCTGAAGCCCCATGTGGGCAGAGCCATTCGTCCCTACCACACATAGGAAGGTCTGCGCAGCAAGTCACCCAGCCCATGGTTGACTCTAGCCATTTGTCTTGCAACCTAAGTCCAAATGTGATGATGGATGTCTGGGTACCCAGATGGCAGCAGAAACAGAGACACTGGTGCCAAACCCTGGGCACTTACAGCACCTGTCCACTCCTTTTCACTGGCAATATATTTCCAGCACTCTAGCAAGTGGGTTCTTGAGGCTGGAGGCACTGTGGGGAAATCCTTGTATACGTGAAAGGCTCTGATTTCATAGCTGACCACTTGAACCTGCTCTGTGGGCAGTAGAGACCCAGCACCAGAGACCTGAAGCCATCTTTGGTAGAACAATGGTGATGCAGAGGTGTGGATGAACCTGGAGAGCTTGGCCAAGGTTTGGCCAACCCTGCCCCACACTCCAGAGAGGGAGGCTGGGCTCTTCAGATGCCTGCCTCCATGAGCTTTGTGATCAGTGGCTTATAGCCGCTGTTATGTTATAGGTTCTAGAGTCTGCAGGAAAGGGGCTTCTGGACATGCCTGCGTGGGGTTGTCTAGAGTCGGTCAACTGAAGTGTAAGGACTCACACTAAATGTAGGTGGCACCATGTCATAGGCTGGGATCCAGGACCAAATAAAAAGGAGGACGTGAGCTGCCTCGTTATCTACTTTATTTTTTCTAAAGATTACATTTTTAAATTAATTAATTAATGTGTGAATGTGCCAGTTACAGCATGGTTGTGGAGATCAAAGGACAATTTGCAGGAATCAGTTTGGTATTCCCACAATGTGGATCCCGGGGATGAAAGTCAGGCCAGCAGTCTTGGCAGCAAATGCCTTCATCCACTGAGCCATCTTGCTGCCCTGCTTTCTGCTTCTTAATTATGGACACAATATAACCAGCTTTCTCGAACTCTGGTTCTCTGCCATAAGTCTGCCATGATGGACACAACCTCAGACTGTGAGCCACCCCTAGGCTGCTTTTGTCATGGTATTTTAGCATAGAAACATGAAAAATCACTAACAGAACCCTGTTTTCTCCCTTTCTTGTCAGCAGTGTGCTCTGGGAAGTAACGTGTGTGTGTGTGTGTGTGTGTGTGTGTGTGTGTGTGTGTGTGTGTTTGTGTTCTTGAAAAAACTCAGCCACCTAGACTTTATTAAGTTTGGCAGAACCTCTGGTCAGAGGTGTGCAGGCTCATTCTAGTTTCCTTTGGTTGCTGTGATAAAACACTCCAACCAAAGCAACTTAGTCAGGAAGGGTTTATTTTATCTTACAGGTTGCAGTGGAATGTTGAGGGAAGTCAATACAAGAACTGAAGCAGGAACCAGAGATGGAGAAACCATGTTGGCTGGGCCACTCTCAGAGTTAAAAAAAATCAGCTATTTTTCTTGTACAGCCAAGGATCACCCACCTGCCCGGGGACTGGTGCTGCCCACCACAAGCTGGGTCCTCTTATATCAATTAACAGTCAAGACAATTCTTCACAGACATGGCTGAAGGCCAATCTGATCTGGGCAATCTCTTCATTAAGACTCCCTTCTAGGCTGTAGAGAGTAAGCTAACTATGACAACTCTTCTGCCTCTCATTTGTACCCAGTAGCGTTATCTATCTGCACCCATAGCTTCTCTCCCTGATGGCACAGGCTACTCCCTCTGCCTGGAGGGCTTGCCTTTAGTTGGGATTTGGTATCCTGCCTCTCTAGGGGGTCTGAGATCTCTGGGAGTAATGCTGCTTTATTCAATTACTCTCTACTTTTTCTGGCACCCAGCTTGGCACCAGACCCTACTTTAGGAGGAAGAACAGACAATAGTCATGGGACCCTTTCAGGGCCTCAGGATCATACAGCAGGGGCTTTCTCGGCAGGAATAGTGATTTAAGACTAACACATACAAAATCAACTTATCAGCTAAAGGAAGACCGAATTATGTATTACGTGTTGTGAATGAGAATTCCTGGAAGGAAGATGTGTTTGCAAAGACTAGTTGGCTAATTAAGACTGTAGTAATGTAGAGAGGTTGGAGGTTAGAGGTTCCGAGGTTAAATTACCCTATGTTGGGCTAACTTTTGCCCCCCAAACAACCAGTACTTGCCCATCTCTATGTCATAACTAATATCCTGTGACTGACAGATTAAAAAAAGAACCTCAAAAACTTTTGGCATCTATTAACTTAGCAGACCACTGGCTTCCATCAACCCAAAAGCTAAGAATGTCGAATGTCATCAAATAACATCTTAGGCCTATAGAAAAGCTTCCTACATCTTGCTGTACCCACCACTATGATGGACCCACCCAAGTATTTTAAGCTTGCCTTCATTTATTTCTTTGTTCTGTAAAACTCTGAAACTTCATGAGACCTTGTCCATGTTGGAACATGGAATTTGGGGTAACCTAAATGCATGCTCCTGGACTATGATTACTCCTAATAGTTCCAGAATAATCTCTTATTCCCTTTAAGATGGGAGCTGTGCTCAGGGCATCAGCAGTGTTGGGTCCGGCAGCCTCTCTTGGCAGGCTTTTGCAGTCGTCACTAAAACACATGGGATTTAGACACAGGTGTTCAGGATCATGCATTTCACATTAGCCAGGCTTTGCTGCCTACAGTGGGGAACAGCACCCATCAAAGCTGCAGGGCATGAGGGAAGTGGTACAATGAAGGGCAGGAGCTGGGAAAATGGGACATTGTCAAGCTGCTGGGGACAACATTTTCCACCTTCTTCCTCCCCCCATCCTCTGATTTTTCTTATTTTTTTATATGTATGGGTCAGTGTGTGCGTGTGTACGTGTGTACGTGTGTGTGTGTGTGTGTGTGTGTGTGTGTGTGTGTGTGATGCACGTGTGACTCTCTGTAGGACAGCCTTCAAGAGTTAGTCCTTCTTGCCTTCCACCTTATTGAGGCAGGGTCTCTCGTGCTTCTCTTCCAGCCTACTCCTGGCTAGCAGGACCTGGGGCTTCTGGTCTCCATCTCCCATCTCACGTTAGTAGCAGTAGGATAACAAATACTTTTTATGAGGGTTCCGGCGACCTGAACTCTGCTTGTCAGGCTAGCACAGCAAATGCTTTTATCCACTGAGCCACCCTCCTGGCCTCCTCCAGCCCTCTTCTGTAAGAACTCCAGGGCAGGCCTCAGTCCGGCAGGGACTAGCCTTCTTCCTGACACTCCACGGGTGCTAGGTTCAGTTCATGAGCCAAGCTTCTAACACAACATTAAGAAGACCTCATAGACCCCACAAGGCCATCTGGAGCCATCCGCAGGGCCACACCGAGACAGCCTCAGATCTTAGCATCTTCTAGACTCTGAATGGGAGGTGCAATCATACTGCTCACTTCTTGGTTGTTCAGCCAAGGACAAATCAATAGGATGGGGTCATTGTGGTAGAAAGTTCTGGGAAGATGTTAAAGCATGACTCTTTCCCAAGCCCCTCAGTCTACAATTGCAGGCAGGTTTCACTGCGCAGACCACTTATTTCCAGCTTCTGCACCAGAGCACTTCCCTGCCTCCCTCTGGCCGAGGCTGCCCTGCCCCTGGATGCTCGGGTGGACAGAGAAGCATTTCCTTTGCCCTGTCCTTTCTTGTGGCTGTGACTATCACAAAGTGATTCTCGGGTGTGTATTAAGTGTTTGAAGAGTGGAGAAATGAATGAATGAGTGGTTGAGCCCAGGAGATATGAACGGGAAGAGGAAAGGACTGGAAACCGTAACATTAGGAATTCCAGATTCTTCAGTAGGCCTGACCACCCCTCCCTTGCTCTTTTTTCTATTTTCCAGATGCATTCTGCTCTCTCTCCGCCCCCCCTCTCTCTTCTCAATATTCTAACTAAAGGGCACCAGGCACGCAGACCTCTGGCTCAGTTGGTGACAGATGGGCGGGCAAGCAGAGGCAGCTGGCAGCTACAGAGTTTATCTTGTAAGGATGAAGCAGAGGAAGTCAGCTGGTCAGGCTAAAGCCAACCCATGCTCTTGCAGGCCTTGAGGTCAGCTGCAGCTCCACAGGGGTTCTGTTTTCATAGCGAGACCTGTAAACACCAGCCCCAGAGCTTAGTGGGGCTGGAACGCAAGGCTTCTCAAAGGGAATGTCATATGGGTCAACTGCATCTCTCTGCCTAGCCTGGGCTACCAGGTAGAGTCCTGTTTAGCTTCCATGACATATACAAAGTTTTCTTCCACAGAATGCAGACCCTTGCCAAAGCAGCAAGGTGGACTCTTGAGGACCCTCAGCGTGTCGGGACAATTCTCCAGTCTGAACTTTTCAGGGGTGGGGTGGGGTGGAACTGAGTGCCGGGAGGGCAAGTTCAACGACACACAGAAACTGCAAGAATTAAGTCGGTCCCTTCTCTGGAAGGTTCTTGTGGACTTGCCTCCAAAGAGCCAAGGAAAACAGGGTGCTTCTGAGAATAAAGGGGCCATTGTAGACTCTTTGGATGGGCAAGCGACAAATACAACAGAAATCGAAGGGCACACAATAGTCCCTCTAGCTCGCCTTTCAGCAGACTCGTAGGGATGATTAAAGGTCAAAGGTTGGGTGATGGGGACAGTGTATAAACAAAGATCTCAGCATCTCGGCTGGCACTGGTTAGACTCCAGTACAGGCAGGCTCACCTGAAAACCCGCTCTGCTCTCCAGGTTCAGGTTGGACCAAAACAAGACAAGAAGGAGATGGCTCTGTCGGTAAAGTGCTCACTGCACACACAAGCAAACCTGAGTCTGGATTCCCTGCATCCGGGTACAATCGGGGCCTGGTCCCACCTTCCTCTGCAGAGGTGACTTCACTCCATCCCGGGTCATCTTGGTAGGTGTACGTGGCACATGGGTGTGTGATTACATATGTGTAATGGTTCATACACACAGAGATGGGGGTCACTGTGTATGAACTCCCGTGTCTTGCTTGGCTTCTTTTATTGACACATTGTGGTCACAGTTAATGAACTGACTCGCCCTTCTAAAACATCTACATCACCCCTCCCACTTGAAATTTGAAAGCACCAAACCATCCATCAATAATCAAAAAATAACAAAAACAAAAAAATCCCCAAGGCTTTAAAAAATTCAGCCTTCACTGAAACATCTCAGTCAGCACTTGCTGACTCCGAGGAGCAATCCCTAGTCATGACTCAAAATTATATATTTGCCTTTAATTGATGCATCATTATCCCTATACACCTGAGATGGAAATGTAAATTCAATATTAGCTATTCAAATACACATTTGTTTTCTAAGTGACCCTCTCCAGTGAATGACTTGATGGGATTAGAAAGAGCAGGAATGGGTCCGGGGTGAGGAATGAGAACCAGCTACCCTGACATCTTTGTAAATCAGGATGTGCACTCTGTGCAGGAGTGGTACGGGATGCAATTATCTCAAACTGAGCCAGACTCTAGTGAGATCTCCAGAGCTGCCTTCTTGAATATATTGTGTATCTGTGAGTTCTAGGGGAGGTAGTCATTAGCGGTCTGGGATATGGGGGGCAGGGCAGCAGTGGGCTGTGTAAAAGCATCCTGGTGTGTTGGTCGCGGTTTCCTGTTCATTTCCTCTATTTCTGTCATGCCCAGTGGTACTGGCCAGTGCTGAACTGAGACCTCCTCTTTGTGACTTATGAGAACCCGAAGACAGTGCCTGTCATTGCCAAATCAGTCATTTGAGCCACCGACAATCTTGGTGACAAGAAGGGGTTTCTCGCAACCTGCCATGTCAGGCTGGCTTCAGAGAGGTCCCAGGCTGGTCTTCAATGTGAATACATAAAGGAGGGAGAGCTTCACACTCCCTGACATCTACTTTGGTTTAGTGGCCTCTTTAAATCCGAGGCTGCCTGTAAAAACATTCAATGGGCCGTCTCGGGTTCACAGTTACCTGTGACTGCATAGTGTATGTTTTTATAGGGCAATGTCTAGTACCAGCTCTAGAAGACATAAGAGAAGCCAGTAGCCCTAAAGATGCATAATTCACGAGGAGGGCTGCTTGACAAGCTAAAGATGAAGTGACCAGCCTGTTCTCGTTCCTTTAAAGAGGCTGGCCATCTATCTGATTGTAGAAGTGACAGTGTCCACATGGCAGCATCCAGGAACCCCACCAGGTGTGGAAGGGGTCCGATGAATTTGCTGCCCAGAGAGAAGCAGGAGGCCCTGAAGTACATGGACACGTCATGGAAGGAGAATGAGCCCCTGAATGACTATTCCTTTCCTCAGGGACAAAGGTGCCTGGCTTGGTATGTAACACGTTCTGCCCCAACTGGACTTGATGGCTTGCCTTTGTCCTAGTGTCTCACTCAGGACAAACTGACCACAGGAAATGGGAACTTTGGTATATACCTGCCCAGGGCTTAAGTGGAGCCTTGAGAAGAAGGCTTGTCTATTAGCTTTTGGGGTGGGGTGCAGCTTGGGTGACAGATACCCCAGGCTCTGGAAAGCCAGGAGGCCTTTCCCACGTTCCCATCTCCTCTTGAACATTTTAGATTTCCAATGAGAAAATGCTTCCCGGTCTTCAGCAATGGCAAAGTCTGTCTAAGGAGGGACAGCCAACCAGTTTCTACCCCGATTTCAGCCACTAGCCTCAGGTGGACCCCACACCTCCAGAACACAATGTCCCATGTGGCAAACACACTTGCCAGAGTCTTTCTATTCCTCAGACACACTCCAGAATCTTTGTCTGACCCGAGGCCCAGGCTTGTGTGGTAGCAGGGACCAGGTGGAGAAGCTGGCCCTGGCATCACGTGACTGGGTCCCGAGCAGGCCTGCGTGAGTTTCAGGAAACAGACCCATGTCCAGGCCATTTTCATTTTCACACCCAGCAGCTGTTCCTGGCATTTTTTTTTTTTTAGAGAGAAATTTATCGCATCCAAATGTGTAGTCTCCATCGTGAGGGGGAGTGTGTACGTGTATTCTTGGTGCTTCCCTCTGCAAACAGAATAACAAGGAAGCACACGCGTGAGCTGGGAGACAAGATGCTTAGCACTCGGTTTCCTTGGCGCAGCCCTGGTGTGTCTGAGCTGACAACCGGAACTAACTCTGGGTATCAGTTCTTTTGCTCATTCCCTCGTGAAGAAGAAATGGACTTAAGAAGTCCTTTGGGTCAGGCTCTCCCCAGCTTACAGCCCAGAACGTTCCACTTACTTGTGTCTTATGCTTGCCCAGGCCATAGTCTATTTATTTTCATCCATATTGATTTCTGGTATTAAAGACGGAAGGGAAGTGGTTTCTTCTTAAGTGTGTTGGTGTTGGCCCTGGGTCAAACACTGCCAAGGGGGTGATGATGCTCTGGGTTCATCCTACAAGCTGAGAGACTTTTCTGCATGTAACCCCAGGGACACAGGGGCCACCAGGACAGGTGTGTCCTTGAAAAGACCTTGACAGTCCATGTTAACTCAAAAATATTTTTTAAAGATTATTTTTAATTGTGTGTATGTGCGTGCGTACATGTGTGTGTGTGTGCGTGCGTACATGTGTGTGTGTGTGTGTGTGTGTGTGTATAGGTGCCTGCAGAGGCCATAAGAGGGCGCCAGATCTCCTGTATCTGGAATTTCAGAAGGTTATAAGCTGCCTGATGCCTGAAGCCAAGCTCTGGTTCTCTACAAGTGCAGTAAGCACTCCTTACTGCTGAACCATCTCTCCAGCCCTCAACATCTTCCCTTAATCAATGAACAAAGTGGCCCAGTGAGGAAAAGAACACAGTTGGACCCGGACCCAGGAAAAGTTCTTGCCACTAACAAGAATACGACCTGGCAAATGACAGCACATCCGCGCGCCTACTTATTTAGGGCTCTGGAGGCTGCGTGTGAAGGTCAGGAGCAGCAGAGAGGTGGGGCACAGAGTGGCTAGAAGATCCCAACAGGAGAGTCCCCTCCTGTCTGCCAGGTGGGTCAGAGATGGTATTTTCCAGCATCAGTGATGGGAGCAGAAGGGCATGATGGGAATTGGCGAAGTGAGCGGGCAGGCACCAAGGCCTCTCCATCCGACGCAGGAGGCACCACAGAGCCCCAGCTCAATTTGCAGGCGTGGGGCCACTGCTCACATGGTGCTCACCGTGTAAATGAAGGAAACAGCTTCTGCCTTTGGGGTTTGCATAACTAAAACCAAAGAACAGAATTCG
This sequence comes from Microtus ochrogaster, assembly GCF_000317375.1. Lineage (NCBI taxonomy): Eukaryota > Metazoa > Chordata > Mammalia > Rodentia > Cricetidae > Microtus > Microtus ochrogaster. Next base: position 42,478,583 of record NC_022016.1, on the reverse strand, counting down.
CTTGACAATTTCAGCTGGAAATGCAGAGCAAACTCTTCAAACATGACATCACCGCACAGGCAAATCACCTGAATCTCCTCCTCACCGGTACCCAATTTTCACCCTGAAGAAAACAAGGATGCTCAGTGAAGCCCGACTTCTGATGTCAAATCTCAGCTTTCTAGCAAGATCCAAGGGCTCCACTGGGTAGAATTTATCTGTATCTCTAACCTCACTTTTTCTGCTGGGGCTACCCTAAGATTTTTTTAACACGTATTTTGATTCTTGCTTCCTGCCGTCACTGAGGCTCCCTGGAGTACCGCTTTCAGCGTCTCCTCCCAATGCATCTAGCATTGTCCTTTCTACCCCACCGTCACTTCCTAGGTGTAGCCTTCTTCGCCGCACCTCGACTCCATTCCCAAATGGAGATGCTCCCACCTTTGGGATCCTAAACCCGGCACTCCCCCAGAACTTACCACCTGTCTTTTGACTCCTCTCTGTCCCGCAAAGGGTGATGACTTAGTTCTATGCCCCCAGGCACAGAGGACACATACTGTGAACTTGGTCCATGTCCCCTCTCAATCTATTACTGTCAAAGCCACCCCCTACCCCGTGGAGTACTGAGGGAGTTAGTCTACCATCCAACAAAGATTTCCTTTAGAAATGCCAGTGAACGGGCTGGGGATGTGGCTCTCTATCAGAGTTGCTTAGGAGGCTTGAAGCCCTGGGTTCAATCCTCCAGTATTGTAAAAAGAGGGTGTGGTGGTACCTACTGGAAATCCTAGCATTTGAGAAGTGGAAGGAAGGCACTCAGGGGTTCAAGGTCATGCTTGGCTGTATCATAGGACATTTGAGACCTAGTCTCAAATAAAAGAACACACACACACACACACACACACACACACACACACACTTGAGCAGAAGGAAGGAAGGCTATTGCAAATGCTGGAAACTGCAGTGTAAATTGACGAGCTTTCCATTTGAGGTAGAGTGAGGACCACCTCCTAGGAGCACCACACTGGCTATTCCCACACGGGTCTCGCGATGGGTCTGTAGGTAGCTGCCACCCAGCTAGTACTCCTGGGTGAGATTTTTTTGTAGGGAGATCCACAGAGAATGGAAGGAGAAAGCCACCCCCAGGGCCGGCAAGAGCCTGGGTAATAAGCGTAGCCACTCTGAGGGTTTTTCCTTGTCCCCTCCTCCCCAGCAACAGGACTCCAGAGGGAATGTGGTGGTCACCACATTCACCTCACCAAATCCCATGCAGCCATGAGATGGCACCAGTGCCAGCAATTCCCGGAGGCACCTGAGAGTGGCCGACCCGATGTATGTCGGGCACGCGGAGTGGAAGGAGGAGAGAGGTTTGAGCCCAAATGCTTTCTTCTGCTGACTGTGGAACACTGGGAATTCTCTGAAATTCTCTGGGAATTCTGAGCCTCAGTTTATTAGACAACAGTCAACAAAATGGGAATAGCAATTCCTGGAGTCATGGCCATTGAATCAATCACATCAGTCACAACGCCTGATCACCTCAATCAGCCACAGTTCCCAGGCTGGGCTTCTTTACATGAAGCTGCCTCTTCTAGAAGTACCACCCTCTCTCCTGGCCATCATTCCTTGTGCGTCTTAACTGGAACTAACTGAGTGGTTTTTGTTGTTGTTGTTGTTGTTGTTATTTTTTTGGAAGCCACTTAAGTGAAGCCAGGTCTTCCTTTAATTTTGTTAAATGACCCCAACTTCACCTTAGTTTCATTGTATCACGTATAAGTGACATCTACAGGCTGGAGAGAGGGGGCCATAAGTGACGCTTAGCTCAGGACATTGATGAAGCAGGTGGGGACTGATAGCTGGGAGCGTTCTGAAGCAAGAGCCACACTCCTTCCAGCTTGTTCCACGAGTAATACACCCACTTAGGCGAGGCCTGGGACAGGCTTGCAACTTTTATTCCAGAACAAAGCAGAACAGACAAGGCACTGTAGTTCAGCCCTTGTCATATACCCAAGTGGGCGAGGAAGGGGGAATTGCCATTTGAATATCAATCTTCAGTCAGTGTGCATTTTGTGTGTGAGAGCATGTGAGGAGGCCAGAGGTCAATGTTGGGTGTTTTCCTTGATCTCTGTCCACCTTACTATTTTTAAAAGGTGTGTGTGTGTGTGTGTGTGTGTGTGTGTGTGTGTATGTGTGTGTGTGGTATGTAAATGTGTACATAGGTGTACCACATGAGTGAAGGTGACCTAAGAGGCCAGAAGAATGTATTGGACCCCTTGGAGTTTGCTCTGGGGTTATAAGCACACAACATACCTAATCTCTGGGGTCTGTTTTGCTTCGTTTTTGTTTGTTTGTTTTACACACATCTTGGAGAATTGAACTCAGGTCCTAAGGCTTGCATAGAAAGCACTTTACTGACTGAGCCATCTCTCCAACCCTCAATCTTTAATCAGTCTTTATATTTTATTGAGCTCCAACTACACCCTGGGAATCCAAAGGGTTTGGTAGGAAACAAAGACCGCCTCCGTGGTGCTGAGGTTACAGGGCAGGGGGAGCCACGCCCATGCAGCTGGGATTGACAGGGAAGACAGCCTAGCTTTTTAAGCTTTCTAAGCTTGGAAGCCCTTCCTGACCCTAGACCGGCTGGCATGCTAGCAGCTGACGAGGAGAAACACTGTATGCCATAAAGGAACGTGGTGACATTATCAAACAGGTGGCACTCATTCTTCATGCACGCATTGGACAAATATTTACTAGTGTACGCTACGCTTCAAAGCAGTCAACAGGCAGTACAGTTAAGATGAACGGGAAACAGCAAAGGCTGCCCAGAGAGACCTGGAGCTCTGCTGGGAAGGTCCAAGGAAGCCCAGTGGCGTCGTGAACTGTGGGAGAAAGGCTGAGTAGCGCCTCCATGTGGAGAGCGTGTGGAAATCTTTGCACGGCGCCTCTCGGGTCACAGCTTATTGCTGTAATCTGTGTCTCTGACCTGCTTATCGTTTATGAGACAATCTAAGACTGTCAAATTCCAACAACTGAGTTTTAATTACGGCCTCTCTCGTTTCCCTACGCTTCTGGGGCAGTTTGGCACCCAGGCAATTAACTCTGCCTGCTTCTCTCAGGTCGGCCCCCACTTCTGAGCAAGACACTCAGCATTTCTCAGCCCCTGGGAAGATCCCTGGGCCTCATCTAAATGGTTTTCGGTTCCCATTTCTTAGCTCGTCATGTATTCTGAGAGTGCGCCCTCTCATACCTGATAGGAATTCACAGTGCATCACTGATGACAGATTGGGATTTGAAACAGACAAGGGAGATACAAACAAAGAGATTTGCGTCCCAGACCCTGGGACCGACAGTTCTGGGGCCTGAGATGGGGGGGGGGTTCTAAGGAATTAACCAGAGAATCAGTTCTCAGGGGTGGGGGAGGAGATGACTTGGCGGGGGCGGGTGAGGGGATAGGAAAAGATAGCGGAGTCTGACATTCCCTATACCACACATTGCTTTAAAAAGATTTTAGTTTTCATTTATGTGTCTGTGTGTATACGCCATGTATACACCCAAGAAAGCTAGGAGAGGCATTGGATCTCCCAGAACTGAGGTATAAGCAGTTGTGAGCTGCCTGACGTGGTTGCTGAGAACTGAACCCAGGTCCATTCAGAAGAGTAGGGAGGGCTCTTAACTGCTGAGCTCTCTCTCGAGTACCCACCCTCCTTTATCTTCTATCCTAAAAAGCTGGTGACGCTACCCTGCGTCCACTCCTCTGCATTTTACCAGCTTTTGGAACTGGAATATTGTGGATGAACACAGCCAGATATGTCCTGGTGGGTCAGAGGAATTGATAGTGTCAGGTCTGCATAACTGTAAAGATTTTAAAAAATCATTTTTTTCCTTGATAGGGAATATTTCTCCATTAAAACATCACATTATAGTGTAGAAAAGTTGTGGAATATCTTTGAGTCTATAAAAAGGAAAAGAATCCTGACCTCTGTTACAACCTGGATGAGCCTGGAAGTTCCACACTTTGTTAAGCAGGAGTGATGTAAAAATACAAAAGAAAAATCCCGTGGAGTTCACTTATATAGGAGGGACCCAGAGCCAAAGAACTCATTGGGATAGTGAGCAGGGTGGTGGCTGGTGAAAGTGTTGGGGGTGAGGGTGGTGGTGGTTGGTGGAGGTGAGGGGGTGGGGACTGAGAACAGGGTCCTGGCTGATGGAGGTACTGGGGGGGGTAGGGGACCAGCAGGGGGTAGGGGACCAGCAGGGGGTAGGGGACTGACTTTCAGTTTGAGAAGATGGAAAAGATGTTTGATGATGATGGCTCCATCATAGTGACCGTAGCTTAATGTCTGTGATATAGCACACACGGACGTGGTCATGGTACATGTCGACGGGGCAAAGATGGGGTACCCTACTGCTGGCTTTTAACTTTTTGTTTTTCAGTCTTACTTAATTTATTTACTTTGTGCATATGAATGTTTCGCCTGCATGTATGTATGTGCACCACATATGTGCCTGGTGCCCTCGGAATCCCCTGGGACTGGAGTTACTAATGGCTGTGAGCCACCAGGTGGGTGCTGGGAATCGAACCAGGGTCCTCTGCAGGAACAGCTAGTATTTTTAGCCACTGAGATGCTCCTCCAGTTTCTTTAACTTGTTTTTGTTTTTTGGTGACATGGTCTCACTATGTAACCCAGGCTGGCTTCAAACAGGAAATCCTCCTGCGTCTGCATCCCAAGTGCTAGAATTACAGGCACGTACTACACACAATAGTGAATTTTGAGATTTGGGGGCTGGGGAAGGTCAGTGGGGAGTGCGTCACTTAAGGGCTTCTGACATGCCAGCGCTGTCACAGACAGTGAGTCACCCGGACAACCCAACCAAGAGGTCTTAGCTATTTACTCAAGAGCAAGGCTAATGTGCCCACAATAAGACATGCACACACATGTCCGTGGCCACTTTACTCTGCCAAGCTCCCAACTGGACTCAGTCCAAACGCCCATCATCGGCAGAAGGAATAAACAAACTTTGGCCGATCCGTATGGTTTAATACTCTTTGGCTATACTGTGAACGCACGACAGAAGTGCAGCCACCTGGTTGGGTTGCAAAATAATTTTGCAGAGCCCATGGCCTTGTAGGGAGGCATAGACACTGTAGGGACCCATGGGTGTGAAGTTCCCAGTGAGGTACATACATGAAACCCGAAGATAAACTATAGAACAGTGATTATTTTAGTGGGGTAGGGTGGGGTGTCCAGGGAGGGAAAGAGAAATTTTCTTTTCTTTTTTTTTTTTTTGGTTTTTCGAGACAGGGTTTCTCTGTGGCTTTGGAGCCTGTCCTGGAACTAGCTCTGTAGACCAGGCTGGTCTCGAACTCACAGAGATCCGCCTGCCTCTGCCTCCCAAGTGCTGGGATTAAAGGCGTGCGCCACCACCACCGCCTAGGGAAAGAGGAATTTTCAAGGTTGATAGAAATACTTGAAGCTTTGCTAAGGATGAGGACAATGCCAGTTGGTGAATTTGTTGAGACTCCTCTAGCTGAAAATCCTTTAGAGATGTTTATTTTACTTCATATACATGATGTCATTTTAAACAGAATCATTAGTCGGGCGGTGGTGGCGCACGCCTTTAATCCCAGCACTTGGGAGGCAGAGGCAAGCGGATCTCTGTGAGTTTGAGGCCAACTAACTACAAGAGCTAGTTCCAGGACAGGACACGACAGACTCCAAAGCTACAGAGAAACCTTGTCTCAAAAAAAAAGCCTGACCCCCCCGAAAAGAACCCCAAAAAACAAAAAGCTACCACAATAAAGAAAAAGATCATTAGAAAAATGAAATAAAAACAATCTCTTGAGTTCATTGAAGATATCAGTTATCCCAGGGGTTGGAGAAGTGGCTTGGTGGCTACAAGCACTGTCTGCTCTTGAGGAGGAGCTGGGTTCTATTCTCAGCACCACATGGAGGTTCCCAAACATATACAGCTGCTCCATAAAATCCGAGGCATCTTCTGGTCTCCATAAAGCAAGCATGTTGCATATATACATGCACACAGACAAAACACTCATACACATAGAATAAAAATAAATAAATCTTTTTAAAACATTTAAAAATATCACTCTAGAGACTTAGGTCAGAGGTCTAGGATAAGGGTCCGGAACCCACAGGACCCCCAAATCCTCAGGCTCCTTGTAGCCATGCCCTCTTGTGCATTGGTCCTGGGGTGGGCACAACCTTCCCAGCCTCCCTGCACCCTTCAATCTTGACCCTGGCCCCAAGTCAGTCCTCAGATATGCTCAGTGAACTAGAACGAAGGCTTTCTTATGCAGAGGCCAGAAACTGGTCCCTAAGAACACAGGCTGTGGAATACATGCGCCTGGTTCAAATCCCATCTCCTGGAGAGCAGCCTGGGGCTCCCCAAAGAGTCTTCTGCTGTGATAAGTCACCTGTGCATCCTCCATGAAAGACAAGCTGGTAGCATGGACCCCAGGAGTCCTGGGTCCCTCTTCTGCTCACGTGTATGACATTTAGTTTTTAGTCATTACACAGTTCCTTGTCACCACTCAGCAGTTCCTTGAGAAACTGGCGCAGACCTTGCAGTACTTGGCTGGCTACTTCCTCATATCTCATCCCGGACGGAAACAGGCTCCAGGCATTCCCCTCAATAACTCTGGGGCCTGCAAGTGTCTTCCTGTCTGTATGACGTCATTGCAAAGCTGATTTTCAACTCTTCTAGGGGAGACCCCTGGGGGAAGTGTCCCTGAAATTCAGGACGGGTACTTGTCAACACCAAGGTCTGACGATGGACCCCTGGGGTGCCTTGGGGCTTGTCATCACCCTTCAGAATTCCTGGATCCCTCTCCTGCTCCACAAGCCAGGGAGGCCCAAGGCTAGTCTCTTGAGTGAGTCATTGGCACACTGACCATTTTTGACAGCTTGAAAGCATTGCTTAGGTTCAGGGAGCTGTGTAGGGGCTTGTAGGCATGGTCATGAGTTCATGGGGTCTATCCTTCATCAGTAGGATTCACCTTCAGCCCACGAAATGCAAGCAGAGCTTAGAAAATGCCAGCTCAGCTCATGACTGCCCATGATGGGAATAGGAGGAGTTAAAGCCTTTAATAGTCCTTGTCTCTTCTCTTCATGACAGAGTTGAGGGAGAGACCCCCAGGGTTGTCGGGTACCTGCTATTCCGGTCATGTGCTAGGCAGGGGTTAGAAGTAGCCACTGGTGTCTCCCTCAGTTGCTTTCCATCATCCTTTTCTTGAGACAGGATCCCTCACTGAATCAGGAGTCCATTGATTTGGCTAGAATTGGTCAGAGAGCCCCAGGAATCTGCTTGTCTCTGCTCCCCCAGCTCTGGGGTTACAGGAATAGGCCACTGTGCTCTGTCTTGGTGTGGATGCTGGGGATGCAAACTCAGGCCACCATCCAGCACTTCCTGGTGCTCCAGAGAGTCTGGGTTTCCTTCACTGAAGAACCAGCTATAGGCTCACGGTGAGTTGAGTCTTTCTGAATAGGAGCCAAAGGTGGACAGTAGGAAGACAGTATGTTCCTTCAATAATCCTGAAATCCAGGCCGCTGGGGAGGAATACCTCTTCAAGGTCACCTGGGCTAGCCCGGGTTTTGTAGGAGAAGCAGGCACAGAGGGCAAGCACTTCACTGACTGAGCCATCTCCCCAGCCTTCATCTGTTCCTTTTCATGGTCAGGCTGAATATGGGACATTTTCGGAGTTCCTTGTCTAGCTCACATCTTTCCCAATCAGAAACTGAAATCTTTCTCCTGTCTCAGCTGCAGATCGTGACTCAGTTGGACTTTAGAAGGTTGTGGCTGGGAGAGATGGACTGGGAGAGATCTGGGGCACAAGGGTGATCGGTCACTCCATCTAGTCTAAGGCCACACAAAAAGCACTAGTGTCCCCACAGAGCCATTTGCCCACCACGGTCACAGCATGGTCCTCTCACATAAGTTCCCTTTGACAAACTGTCTGTTGCTTGGACTTGCTGGAGTGCCACCACCCTCTGTTCCAAAGCACCTGGATACAGGCTAGTGACTCACAAGTCACCACGGGGGTTGTGCATGTTGGGGGGGGGGACTCTTAAAAGCGTCATTGGGGAGGATCTTAAATGACTGACTGCATACATGTTCAGCTTGGAGTTTTTCAAGAAAGAGCCCTACGGTTCAAAGAACAGCCCATCACAAGAGAGGGTTTGAACCACGCCACATTTAAGAGTGCCCGCCTCTCTCCTGCCCTAATAACCCATCTCTGTCACAGCCTGGCTCAGAACGCTGGACAGAAGACACTGGAGTGGGGAAAGTGGACTTGAGCAGCAAACGATGAAGAAATGGCTTACTGCACACTGTATAGACTTTTATTCCCAACCAGCCAGGGCAGAGCTCCTGACCTCCCCAGCTTACATTTGACAGGTTCTGCCAACTCTGTCCCCACCCTGTGGGGCCACAAGTCTCCCCCAAATAAGGACCCAGTTCTCAGGCAAGGATGATGGCTTCTTGACTATAGGAACAAAAGGCGAGTGGTAATTAGAACACTTGCTGGCATTACTCCCCTTTCCGAACAGAGCGAGCCCTGCTAATGGCAGAATAGAATATTCTAAGGGACTGCCTTCCATCCGTGCTCCCCGGCTCCCTTGCTGCCTCGCAAAGACACACAAATTAAGGGTCTGATTTTTTAATTTTCCGAAAATACAGGGCAAAAACTTTCTGGATGGAAATGAGGTAGAGGAAGAATAGGACAAGAGAAAGGCAGTGAATTAAAAAAGTGTAGACATTTATTTTCATTTTCAAGTCTCTCTGTGATATCATGAAATTAGTATACTTGAATAGTTCTCAAAGCAGAGGCCCCTTTTCTATTACAGAAAACTCTAACTGTCCTTTTCTGAGGAGACAGGCAAGAAAAATGAGCAGTGGTCACATCAAGGTGTGTGCCGGGAAGTCCGTGCAACATAAATCTGCAATAGTCGTTTGTGAATGGGGAAGGGGAAAGTCAATTTGAGAAGTGGCTCGGTCATTCCCCTAGCCCACAGTGAGATCACAATGGGGGAACCAGTGATAGAACTCGGGTCATCATGATTGACAGCAGGACCTTCACCTGACGAAGCACCTCACTATCCCTCCTCACCCGACAACTTCAAAAATATTCAATGTATTTGCCTGTATGCATGTAAGTGCATCATGTATGTGGCTGGTGCCCGCAAAGGCCAGAAGAGAACATAGGATCCACCGGGAGCAGAGTTACAAACAGTTGTTAACAGACACATGGGTGCTGGGAGCAGAACCTGGGTCTCCCGCAAGAGCAGCAGGTGGCATCTCTGCACATCCTGTAATGACTCCCTGTCGAGCATCTACTGGTGTCATCTACGATGCGTCCAGGGGCTATCGATGTAGAGGGAATGATGTAAACAAACCCAACTCTGGAGTTCACATTCTAGTACAGGGCACAGAACATAAATAAGACGTGTGTAAACAGAAGAAGCGCTGCTTAGCGGCGGAGAGTACAGAGAAACAATGGAAGCAAAGGCCAGGTGTCAGGAGAGGGGTGAAGCCTCAGAAGTACATAGCAGACCTTTAGATCTGCACGAAAGAAACTATGGGCTGACAGATTGCATCTCAGTGGGCACAGGAGATCTTTGCTGACCAGCCTGGTTCCCTGTCGGTGGCTGTCAATACCTTTTCTCTGTGAGGACTTCTCTATCTCAGAGCTAGGCAATTTCTGATGAATTTGTTCTTTGTTTCTGCTGTGCACAGTGGGATGTTGGGCTACTAGATGCCAGGAGCACTTCCCTAGACTCTACCTGTAGTAGCTGGAAATGCCCTTAGCTGTTTGCCAGGTTGGGATAAAAATCAGCCCTGGTTAAGCACTGCTGGAGTATCCCTTCCTATCAAAATATGGTTTCTGACCCTGTGTGGTTAAAGATGACCTTGAACTTTTGATCTTCCTGCCTCTGTGTCCTGAGTGCCAGGATTAGAGGCTTACACCAACATATCCAGTTTATGCAGTGCTGGGGATCGAACCCTAGGGCTTCATGGTTTGTTAGGTGAGCACTCTACCCAATGAGTTACATCTGTAGCTTCAGGCCTGGGAACCTGATTGAGATGCAGACTGTGGGGCCCTGGGCCAGGCTGGCTCATTCAGCCCTTGGGTTCGAATAAGAGTGGCTGACTGTGCGGGCCACCTTTGAGAAGAAGTGCTCTACTGAAGGCGAATTTAATTAATCCAGGACAGTGGGTACAAGAAGACAATTTTAATATAAAAGCACACTCACACACCCGGAGTTCAGCGATCCACCGTAAACCGGAAACAGGAAGCGCTCCAGTCTCGCGTTCCAATTCATTAGTAAAAACATTCGCCCGAGGCTGTCCCGCCCCAAAAGGCGGGGTCTCTCTACACTCTACCCTGTTACTGGACTCCTAGCGGATGATCCTCAGACTTCCCAGCACATGCCAGAATCACTGGGTTACAGGGCAAAGGTCCTCTTCACATCGACTGAATTGGAATCTAAGGGGTAAGCTCACGGCAGCATTCTCTGTATTTAGTAAGTTCTCTAGATGGCGCTGTGCACACCACCACCCTTGAGCCCCAGCTTTAGACAGGCGGCTCTCACAGGCTGTTCTTGGACTTTCAGGATGAGCATAACCAGGGTACCCATTAGAAATACAAACTGTGGGGGCCAGTGCGTTGGCTCGGTGGGTAAAGGCATTTGTCACCAAGTTTGGTGACTTGAGTTCGATACCTGGGAGCCACATGGGGGAAAGAAAACAGGCTCCCCGAAACTGTCTTCTGATTTTCACATACACACATGGCAATGTATCCCTCCAGAGACACACAATGAAAACACACAACTCATCACACCTCTTCTCAGCTCCTCAAACTTCTCGGAGCTGGAACTAGGCTAGGGCCCAACTCTCTGTGCCTACAAAGCTTCCAGATGCTTCTAAAGAAATCAGTGCCCAAACTGGAGCCCTGCTATAACCTATAAACCTCATGTACTAAGGGCATTCACCTCCCACAGCCATGCGTGCCTCCTTAGGGTTCCACACTCTCTCAAAACAGTGGTTGGTGTTGCAGACTGGGGATCTGGGGTGCAAACACATGAGCCTGTGGGGGGACATGTCACATTCAAGCTGTAGGAGATGTTATCCACCAGGAGAAAGTGACGTGGTGAAGGGTAACTTCTCAGGGTTTTAGAAGCATCAAATTTGAAATTAGAGAATTGCCTACAACTAGGAGGAGGAGACAAATGCCTGCATCCCCAGGCTGGTTAAGATGAAACATCCCGGAGAAACCTGCTGTACTTAGAGAGTCTAAGTTCTTGTCCAAAGGTGTTTGAAGTGTGTGTGTTGGGGGGGGGGGCGCTGGGAGAAGAAGAGCCTCTGATGGCTAAATGAAGCACACCTTGTATCCCAATACACAAGGGGCTGGCAGTTCTGAGAGAGGCAATGCCATACACTGAGGGTACCTATACAGCTTCTCAAGTCCATTGTCATCTCTTGAAGACATATATTTCCAGATCACCTCACATGGGTGTCCAACACTGAAATACAACGCTGCCATCTGTAAAGGTGTTGGACCTCACTCATAGTTCTCCAGGGATACACCTGGCCTGTGGGCTGTAGGCTGGACATACCTGAAGCCCATCTGGAAGAGACACTCTGGAGAAGTCAATTTTCTGACTGTGAACTATTTTCAAGGGACATACCAAGAACAGCATGGTGGTTACTTTCAACCTCACTGCGACCAAATCTCTGACAAGCACTTCTTAAGGGAGGAAGGATTCATTCTGGCTCATGATTCGAGGGGAAACAGTGGGCAAGACATGGTGCTGAGTGGTATGCTGACATCTCGGAGGATTGGGAGGCACAGAGAACTTGATCAAAACTGGGGTCAGGATACAGCCCATAACATACTCCACCCCCAGTGACCCAAATCTCCTAAATGATCCATATTCTTTTCAAATAGGGCCTCCTTAAATAGACTCATTCAACACATGAGCCTGTGGGGCATTTAAGCTTCAAACCCTAACCAATGCTACTAGGAGAAGGCTCCATGGTGAAGGGCAGATCCTTAGAGCTTCAGGTCGGCCATTGGGTCATAAAACAAAAGGTTAGGGGCAGGGTTTTGCTGTATGGACACTGCGCACAAATATCGAGAGCCCTATGCCACGAGACATTTGCCGTCAGGATGTCTACTACGCTCAGCTACCGCTCTGACCCTTCTCACTAAAAACTAATGGCAGCTGCCAGGCTATGATGACCCAAAGCGTTTCCAGACCTGACCAAAGATCTTGCAGGGAGCAAGTCTGTCTCACCCTGCAAAGTCCTGGATTCTCCTAGGAAGTGGGAAAGGGGAGTGAGGAATCGCTCCCTTCCACCATTCTCCAGACAGCCTGGCCTCCAGACAGCCTGGCCTAGGACAGGTCCAGCAGCCTGGAGTTCAGGACCTAGCTAGTGCTGGCTGAGGCAGACTCCTTGCAGCCATCTTGAGCTCAGGTGTTCCCCTGGTTGGCTGAGCTCGGGTCTCCTAAGGGTAAATATGGGCAATCCAGCCTCTCACCTTTCATTTCGCTAGCCCTGCTCCCAACAAGCCTTTTGTTCCCTATACCCAAGCCTCATCTGCTTCCAGCCTGAGATGATCGGCAACCTGCTGGACTCACTCTGCCCGTTCAGAATACCTGCACAGTTGTGGACTGCAGCGTGTATCCCACACAAATTGAAGCTGCTAACCAAACCTGTCCTGGGGGGAAGAGAACAAGGGCCTCTCCTGTTGGAGTGGATACACTCCAGGCAGGGCTCCTCTGAATTCACAACCTCCCAAGCAAGGGAAGAAACTGTTTGGCGGCAATGAGTTAAAGGATGCTTATATTTATTAACTCTTTCAAAACCTGCCCTTTGCCCACAGCTGTGATGGATCTGTGGGTGCAAGTATTTCCATGGTCTTTGTAATTTCTACCCTGTAAACTGTACTGGGAGAGAATTTCTGATCCAAGCCCCATTGATGTACATATCAGATGGCAATCACCAGGGTCAGCTGCACCAGGTTTAGGCCACCAACACACCCCTGCTCCGTTACCAGGGCTCAAAAGAGCAAGGACTCTGAGACTCAGGCTGAAGAGGGAAGATGTATTTGCTATGGGAATTCCTCAGAGTCTATCACCTTTTCCTTGACCCGACGAGGCAGCTATAGACAGATGCCTACCGCATCATCATTATGGCCAGAGAGAGGAAAGGAGACACTTCCTGCTTCACCAAGATGAGACCGGATGTGAGGTGTATGCATGCTCTACAGGAGCTAAAACAGTCTTCTGACTTGTCCAGAGGAAGAGCCTCCAGGCTTGAGTGATTTTGGAGGCTTAGATTCTCCCTCTTTAATATGGCTTCACCTCGGTTCTTGTGGGTTGCTCACGAGGCTACCATCCAGTGTACAGCATGAACACCATGGGGTAGCCACGTGAACTGAAACGGCTGTGCAGAGAGGGGGGGTTCAGGGTTCAGCAAGGGTGGCTTCCTGGGTCTAACCTGCCAAATGCTCTAGCATCTGAGGTGAGGGTCACCCATGTTCAGTCGTTTCTTGTGCCCCCTTGAACTCAGGAAAGAGAAGTATGGCAGTCTTGGGTAAAGTCCCAGGGTTGGGGGGAGGGCAGCTGGGTCCCTTTGAAAGCACATGCAGGGATTATGGTCCCTGGGGACATAGCAGAAGGACGTAAAGAGCGGGACCCTGTCTGCCTTCATTTCAAACGCTGAGTAAAGTAGCCACACCTCATCACAAGGTTCGGAGGTGATGAGGTGGAGGGGCTTGTTACAAGTTGGACAGCTGCAATAATTGCATGGGTAAGACCCAGAATGTTCACCAGGATGTTCCCGAAGCTTCTGTAGAAGAATGCTAGGTTCTTACAGACGGGACAGAGTGGATGTGGCAGGCATGGATGTTTTTATTCAATATGGCTCTATTAATAAGAGAAGATAGTAAGTACATGGCTCTTGAGTCTCTTGCTGACTTTAATTCCCCTCCATCCCATTTCCCTTCTGGTTGACTAAGGAGCTTGTTCACAGAATCTCTGGTCACATCAGAGCACATTTCTGTGACTTCAGCCTGAAGGACGGCGTTTTCTAGGAAAGATGGAGTTGCTGGATTTGATGGTGGGAAATGCAGACTGCTCTTTGTTCTGGTCCAGTTTTGAGGAGCAATTTGATCACTAAGACTCATGTAGAATGGGTCCTAATCTTGAAATGAGATCTACCTCCATCCCTTTCCCTTTGCTTTCTGTCTTTCAAGAAAGGCCCATTTGCATATGCCATGGTTATCTGCAGTCATGGTTACTTAAGGACAGTCTGCTGTGGCAGTTCCCAGTGGGAATTGCCCATCCAGGAGCCCTGGTCCCCATGCCTCACCCTATCTGCTCTGTTTACCTCAGAACAATTACAACCTGAAGTGAAATCCGCCTGCAGACAAAGTCAGAAGCTTGGTTCTGATAAAACTCAGCAGGACTGCCTAGAAAAGACGTCCCTCCCTGTCCCTGGGTCACGCCTGAGCTCAGACCCACAAAGGTGTAACGAGGACACAAGGTTGAAGAAGGACACAGCCTCTGATGTGTCTTTTTAAAACCACCATTTCCCTGACTTCTGCATGCTCGATATGCCGCAGGCAAACTGGGCATGAGCTAAACTTGCCACCTATTGTCCCCAGTGGACTTTTAGATCCTCCGAAAGGCCAGGATTTGAAGAAATGCTATTGCAAAGCTAGAGAGATAGCTCTGTTACATACAAGTTTGGTGTAGAAGCATGAGGACCTGAGTTTGATTCTGAGAACCCATGTTTAAAAAAAAGTGTGTGTGTGTGTGGGGGGGGGCTGATCATGAGGTCAGGAAGACGGCTGGGTGAGTGGAGGTGCTTGCCACACAAGCTTGGTGACCCGAGGAGAAACAAACTCCATAAAGTTGTCCTCTTGCCTTCACTTGCATGGCATGATATACACATGCCCACACCCACACATCTCATTCAATAATAATAATAATAATAATAATAATAATAATAATAATAATCACTATAAACAACAAGCTGGGCACGGTGGTGTATGCCTGCAATCTTCAGGCTTGGGAGGTGGAGACAGGAGGCTATATCAGCTAGCCTGCCAACTGGTGAGCCCCAGGTTCGGTGTGGTGAGTGGGAGCAGAAGATACCTGGCATCTTGACATCAATGTCTGATCTCCGTGTGCACGCACGCCTGCACACACATGAGCGCACACAGACATATACACATGCATACGACTGATACACACGCACACAAGAAGAGCTAGTGACCAAGTGTACTGAGGATGCCAAAGAAGGTTCTAGTTCGAGAGGTAGCAAGGGCTTTCCTTGTCTGTCCAGGGCTGTCATAGCTGGAAGATGCAGCAAATATCGACAGAGCGCTAAACAGTCCCGCCCCACCCTCCAATTCCTGTGCACCTGGATCTCAGATTCTACTTCATTTGGAAATAGTCTTTGATAATATCATTAATTATGAATCTTTGGGGAGGGGAACTTCATGAGATAAAATCTTCCTGGGCCTTATTCAGCAGCTAGCTAGCATCCTTCTGCAAGCCTTCCTGAGAGGCACAGGCAGAGACCACACAGAGAAGTTCTGTATAGACAGAGGCAGAGATGGGAGCTACAGTTGCAACCCAGGGAACATGAGTGGCCGCCAGAAGGTGCATGAGGCGGGAAGGCTCCTTCCCGCTAGCTTTCTGAGGAGGCAAACCTCTGTGGAAACCTTGGCTCTGCATTTCTGCCTTACAGAATTGAGAGTAAATAGTGACCCTGGTTTGAAGTCATTCGCCGTATGGAAGCCCATTGCCACAGACCACGAGTGCTGGGGATGGAACCCATGTCCTCATGTTTGAGCATCAAGCACTTTACTAACTGGGCCATTTCCTTGACCTCTATGACCTTTTCATTTTCCATTGAGGGCAAGATGGCTACCCCTCCAGATTTCATTGGAAAAACAGAAGCCATGAGCGGTTATGACTTCATTTCCAGGCCTGGCAGCTGCCCAGAGCCAACACCTTCAACACCATCATCCTCCATCTCCCACCCCATCCTCACCCTCAGAAGCACTTGTGGGTTGACTCTTGACACATCAAGCTTCTTGACAGCAAGTCTAGATATACAACATTTAAATAATTCATATTGACGGGAAATGAAATCGTTGCGTACTGGCTCTCTGGTCCTTCAACCTGCAGAGTCAATAAACGTCACTCCTTTGATGGCGAACAATTGCATGGGATGCAAAGACTGCAACAGACAGGCCGATGCAAAGCTATCAGTCACAGTTACAGGAAAAGGTGGAAAATGGTCAAACTCCCACTTACCAGGAGATAACAAGGTATTTAGCTCAATGAGCATCTTGTCCCGTTCCTGCGTCTATGTGACCACCTTCCTGTTTGAGGCTCTCTCTGGAATGCTATGGGCCACACAGGGATGCTCATCCCTACAGGTCACGGGACCTATAACAGACAGGCCCACTTTCTTTGTTATTGCTCTTCACCAGAGCAATGCTCGGTTGCCTGGAGGTCCATAGATGCTCTGGGGACAGCCCGGGGTGAAACAGGTAGCTGAGGTGGACCATGAGGGCAAAAGAATCCCAGATGAAATCACTGAGGAACTACATGTCTCTATTATCTGGGCCCGGCGCCAGGGTCAGTGGCGGCAAAGAGCACCCTTTCTCTCAGGCTTGAGAACTACCTCTCAGTGCTCCAGTTTCACCATCTACGTGCAAGGAGAACGACATCCTATCTCTTGTAGCGTGGTCGTGACATTTAAGTGAGATCTGCTGTGGAGAAGGTTCCACACAGGACTTGAACAGCCAGCATTCTGCACACACCTGGCTCTTTTCAAGCCTTTGATCAGCTACTTGGAAACTGCTGGCAGTAGTGTGGTTCCCTAGAGGACATGTCTGCCACCAACCTCCTGTTCCATAGCCCTGCTGGGCACAGGTACAGAGTGAACTCTCTTGTTTGCCTGTGCCCAAGGTATGCTAGTGATAAGAGCGGTGGTTTAGAGGTTAAGAGCACTTTCTGATCTTTCAGAGGACCTGGGACTTGTTCTTGTACCCACACGAGAGTGTGCAACTGTCTGTAATCCCAGCTCCAGGGGATCTAATGCTCTCTTCTGCCCTCTACTGGCACCACACACACACATGCACACACACACAAGCATAGTACTCATATATGCACGCAAAATGAAAAGAAACAGATAAATAAGAAGCATCCTCAAGAGGAATACTGGAAGAACTCCTTCCCTGGGAAGATGTAAACAATGTCTTCACTAGCTTCATGAGGTCCCAATGACAAAGAGAAGTGAAATTCCACTGGTTTACCCTGAGAAACCAACATGTTTATCAGGCTGTCTTACAGAGCAAAAGTGACCCCCAGCAGATCCACTAGATCTTTGTCAGTCACGGGGGTTGGCCTCCCTATAGCCACATAGATGGACCCACCATACACCCCCATTTTACCTCTGCCAGCCTACACACTCAAGCCTCTTTGAGACCTTACGTGTATAACTAGGGCAGACAGAACTCCATTCAATGGCTGAGGAGTAGCCAAAATCTGAGGTCAGGGTCTCCCTATGAATGACGGTGTCCAGCAAGGCCAGTGTGAGGGAGTTTTGCAAGAAGGCACAGCTGTTCCAATGAAGAGGTGGCTGTTGGCTTGGAGGACAGTGTGCTGCAACAGAGGAAGACCAGATGCACGTGCCACTTGCAGGGTCTTGATGGTCACCCCTTGGGCATCAGTGACAGCTGCTGGGCTAGCTCCGGCTAGATGGAGGTGGGGACTACTAATAAACAAAAGTCTTCCAATGAAATTGTCTTGTGCACCTGAACACCCTTCTCTAAAGCCATGACAGAAGGATGTAGCTCTTAAAAATGAGACTGCCAACAGTAGACCAGTGGGTGACAGCAGGGAGGTCTCTTTCTCTCTGTATACGTGTGAGTGTGTATATACAACATCATCCACACATCCACCTTGTGTGAAAATCTTTACGTCTCTCTCTCTTTGTGTGTGTGAACAACAGCATCTACCTTGTGTGGAAATCTTTAGGTCTGTCTGTCTGTCTGTCTGTCTGTCTGTCTGTCTCTCTCTGTCTCTCTGTGTATGTGTGTACAACAGCATTCACCTTGTGGGATAGACAGGAAGAAATGTGGGTACGCACTACACTGTACACAGCGATCGGCTAATGAAGGTCATTGTCTCATTGTCTGTCGTACCACATCTAGAGGTGGCTGTGACTCAGTGACCCTGCAGAGCCCCACCCCACCTGCTGCCTCGCCTTCCTCTCCCTCTTGCTCCAGCTAATCGCATTACCAAGATTATCTCCCGGTAGTCACAGAGCTGCAGCCCAGGGACTTGGGTTTAATCTCGCTTTAATAACAGGTTCTTAAACACATTTGAAAACAAAATTGTGATGCCCTTTTATCCCTCTGGTTAAGCTAAGTGCCCTTCATGATACACAGCAATGTGCTGGGGCTTGTGCCGTCCGTCGTCTTAGAGAAGAATGTGTGTGTGTGTTGGTTGAAGGAAGGTTGGGAGCAGGGAGTCAGGGGATTTCCACCCTCAAATCCCCCCTGGCAACACAGGACACAGCTTCCCAGCGCCAGGACCCATCTCACATGAAAACTGCCTTGTTGCAGCGTAGCGGAGCCTGCAAACTCACTAAGAAAATGAGGGATCTGATTCGGGAGTAGACTTGGAATGCCGCTTTCGTCGTGAATTTATGGAAAACGTAAAGTTTTACTCTCGCTGGCAGTAGCAAGACGGTGACTGACTTTCTGGAAGTTTACGAAGCCATTAGTTTCCATTGATTATAAAGTCACAGCCTAAAACGCTGCCTGTGAGGATAAAACAGAGAAGAAACTCCCTGGGCTTCAAGGTGAGTGGAGAGGCCAGGTGGCTACTGACATTTATTCTCTTGTCTTAACATTCCCCACAGACCCCCCACAAAGCCTAGATTTTTATCAAGAACCTCTTCCCTCCTTGGCACCCTACAAGCAATACGATCCCTAATTTCATCATTAGTCACACATTCCTTTGGGTAGATTCTGCTTAATCCTCATGACCTCTTAAAACGTCATAGCAAGGAACACACTGGAAATCTCTTTTTTCCTGTGTTAACCACGGTAATGTCTGCGCCTGCCTGGAGATGCCCAGAGACAGCATGAACTAGAGATATATAGAAGAGGTGGCACCAGGTACCTGAGCACCACACTCGGCACCCATGGCTCCTATCCCCTCCTCTGCCCTGATGGGATCACACTACCCTCTTTCCCCTTCACAGACAGAGGACAGAAGCTATGCATGGGTGACCCCAATAAATGACAATAAGAATGTTAGGGAGATGGCTTGGCTGGTAAAGATCTTGTCATACGACCATGGGACCTGAGTTTAGATATTCAGCACGTACGTAAGATGTTGAGTGGTAGAGTGGCCTGTAATCTCAACCCTGGGAAGGTGGAGACAGGAGAACCCTAGAGCCCACTAGCCAACTGCTCTATCTGAGTTGGGGAGCTCCACTTGGTGAGAGACCCTGTCTCAAAAAATAAGGCTGAGGAAGAGTGACTGAAGAAGACACCTGACATTGACCCTTGGCCTCCACGAGCAAACAATGTGTGTACACACAAATGCACACACACACATTGGAATGTGCTCCCAGCTTGTACATACATGAACACACAGATACAATGGTGATGGATGTATTCAGCCATAGGCATGTAGTGTTCACTGTGGATCAGGCTGTATCCATGAGAACTTCCCCGTCGTGACCTGCTCAGAGGTATGGAGATGTTTAACCTCCACCCAATGTTACAGAGCCAAGAGCTGCTGGGTCTCACTCTGGCCCCGCAAGGATCTGATATCCTGGCAACTGTTTGAGAACTTCTTTCTTCCAGCTGGCTCTTCAGGGCTCCTTATACTTGGTCCCCAAGTAGACACCACTCTTTTGGAAGACTCTGGGAAGTTTAGGAGGTGAGGTGTCGCTGGAGGAAATAGATCACTTGGGGTGGGCCACAGGTTCCCTCACCTCCCCGCCATCTCTGCTTCCTGTCTGCCATGGAGTGAGTAGCTTTCTCTTCCACTAGACTCATGAGAAAGGTACATAGTCACATCAGCCTTCCGGGTGCCACTGTGATGAATTCACCTAAAAGTGCTGGCTCCTTTTCCTCACAGCCAGGACCCTCCCAACACAGCCCATTCCGGGAGTGCTCATCCGAACCTTTAGGTTGCTTTTGTATGGAGGGTGAATATCGTGTCTCTGCTGCACAGGCCTAAACCTCAGCATCCCCATCGGAGGCCCTGGGACCAGTAGCAGGTGCACTTAGGAGCTTGGGAAGGTCCAGATTCCAGGGCTCCACTCAGACTCACTGAGTCAGAATCTTGGGGTGGTGATGATAGGGGTAGCAATCTGCACTTGAACACGGGCCTGGGTGGTATGAGTGCCCATGGGAGGTGAGATGTTGCCTCCCTAGCTCGTTCTCCTGAGAACTGCTGGGTTAACTTTGTTCTGTTGTCTCGGCCAGGACCATTCTGCTTGCTGGAGGATTCTCTTCCAGTCTCTATCTCTGCACCTGCACCACTCTGAAATGTTTGCTTTTTTCCACATTTTTTTTATTTTGTGTGTGTGTATGTCTTAGGGTTTCTATTGCTGTGAAGAGACACCATAATTATGGTAACTCTTACATAGGAAAGACATTTATTTGGGGTGGCTTATACTTTCAGAGGTTTAGTCCATTCTCCTCATGGTGTGTCTTGTCATGCAGGCTGACATGGTGTTGGAGAAGTAGCTGGGTGTCCTATGTCTTGGCTTGCAGGCAACAGGAAATGGACTGTCGCATTGGGTGTAGCTTGAGCAGAGGAGACCTCAAAGCTTGTCTCCACAGTGACATACTTCCTCCAACAAGGCCACACCTCCTAAAAGTGCTACTCCCTTTGGGGGCCACTTTCTTTCAAACCATCACAGGGTGTATGTGCACGCCTGTGTGCGTGTGCACATGTCAAGGTTGATGTCAGAAATGGTCTTTGTTTCCTCTTGCATCTTATTCTCTGAGGCAAGACATCTCTCTAAATGGAGCTACTGGGGTTTACCAATATGGCTAGTCTAGCTAGCCAGCTCGCCCTGGGGATTTCCTATCTCCAGGTTCTGAGCCAGGGATTACAGGAGGGCCACCACACCCACCTAGCACTCATATGGAGTTTCTGGGGATCTGAACTCTGTCCTTATGGCTAGCACTCTAACCACCGAGCAATCTTCCCAGTTCCCTTACTCTGCATTGCTTTGGGAATAAATGGATGAAACACGCAGATGAAGAAACAGGCTGGTAAATGCTTGGCAGTGAGTGGTTGGGGTGAGACTACAGCTCAGTAGCTGGACTGCCTGCTTATCAGGCAAGAAGCCCCGGGTTCCGTCTCCAGCACCACCTAAGCCTGGTATGATGGAACAAATCTGTAACCTCAACACTCGAGAGGTGGTAGCAGGAGGCTCCGAAGTTCAAGGTCATCCTTAGCTACACAGTGAATTCAGGAACAGCCTGGGGTTTATGTGACTCAAAACCAAATCAGAAAAATCTGTGCCTTGTAACTTGGTACCTTTTGGCTTTTCTGAGGTCTGTCGATTTGTATTTTCTGGCGCCGTGTCTCTCTGATCTAGGCTGGCCCATTCTCAGGCTATCTGGGCTTGAGGTTTCAGTGCAAGATTCTAACCTCACAACCCCAGCAGTTCTCAGCAAATGGGGATAACCTGGTGGTCACACTCTTCTGGCAAATAGCCCCCGCCCCTGGCCGCTGAGCGGCACACAGGACAACACTGCATATACGCAATTATTTGGTAAATGTAGAAACGTATGAGGATTTCCCTCTCCGGCAAAGAGCTCTGTGCCTCAGCCACCCACATATCCTGGGCAGAGAAGCAAACAGCTCTAATCTGTGTCTGTCGTGGCCGCTAAGCCTGCTTATAATGAAGTATTATCCTAGCGCTCACTGCACAAGGCGTCTGCCGTCCGGTGATTTAAGCGACCTCTGTTAAGCTCAAACAAACAAAAACCTATAAAGAGGGATTTCACTAATTTACTCTAATGACCGGGAGACCTTTCCAAATTTGCTACATTATCAAAGGGTTGAGAAAAATAATTTAAAAATGAAGGAGGTGGAGACATAAATTCACTTTGTTGAACCACCGAAATCCTTGCACAGTGAATTCTAATGTAACAAGTTTCAGGGGGACCAGGCTGGGGTCTGGGAGTGGCCATCAACCCTAGGAACTCAGGAGAGGGGTTCCCAAATCCTATTGTCCCTCAAGCTCTGCTCTCTCCACCCAGGGGAGAAAATGAGTACAGGGAAGATTTGGGAGTTTCTCTGTCCATGTGGGTGTCCTCACAGCTTGGCCCCCAGGCCAACAGGAACATGTGCGAGAATGTGCAAAGACGTCTGTAGCTGAACTGATGGAGGGCTGGCTTGGCATGATTCAAACCTTGGGTTCTGGCCCCAGTACTGGAGAAAAACAAGCATGTACCCAAGAAGTGGAGGAAGGAGGATCAGAAGTTCAAGTTCATTCTTTTCAGCTACAGAGTGTTTGTGTGTGTGTGTGTGTGTGTGTGTGTGTGTGTGTGTGTGTGTG
>NC_022016.1:42449014-42455869 GCF_000317375.1 Microtus ochrogaster | reverse complement strand
AGAGAGAGAGAGAGAGAGAGAGAGAGAGAGGAGACACTCAGAGACAGAGATACCCAGGAAGAAACAGAGAGGGGAAGTTTTTCTTTTCTTTTCCTAGGCAGGTGTAGTTCCAACTGTTTCCACGCCCTCCCCATGTGGTTCCTGGGCAGCTCAAAGTGAAATGGATCAGCTGAGTGGGCCTTCCGGCTTGGAGTCAGCAGCCAGCCTGGGATGTCCTGGCTGCTTTAACAAACAGTCCCGACAGGGACCTGGATAGCAGGTGTCTGTCTTCCTCCCCCAGCCTGGGACACACGGGCAGTACTGGCTTCCCCAAGATGAGACTCTCCTTCCTTTCCCAACCAATGGGCAGGCAGGGTGTACGGTGTACAGTATGTCTGTGAGAGACTGTCAATCAAGCAGGTCCGCTGGGGCCTGGGAAAGACACAACAGAGCCACTGGGTAACAGCTATCACTTGAGGGGGCTCTATGCTCATTTATGGTGACCAAACCAGTGAGTCTCTGTCAATGCATAGGCAGGAGCTGGACAAGAGGGAGGCTGGAGGACAAAGGACATGAAAACTTCTCCAACGGTGGCGACTGTGCCTACAACACCCTTACTGGCTTCTCCTGCTGGCAGGAGCTGAGAAGCCATAGCGGGTGTGGGGCACTTTCTGTTCAGCTCTGCTTGACTCCTGCTGGCTTCTCTGCTTGGCACGGACTGCCCACATGGAGACCTCAGCAATGGCTGTGGGACACTGGATCCAAAGGAAAGTCACCATGGAAGTACAGTGCTCAGGCCGGGCCCGCCACAGAGAAGTGTCTAGTCTGGAGCATCAGTAGTCCTGCGGCCCAGAAGGCCAGGCTCAGGTAACAGTCTAGAGAGTTAGGGGCCTTTCTAGGCTCACTGCTAGATTTTGACTGTGCTGTGATCCATCCCTGTACAGTTATTGAACACCTACTCTGTCCTAGGTACAACGGTATACAGGCCCTCACTCCTTTAATCCCGAGTGACTGAGTTAAGATCCCTGTGGGAGGTGCTTTCTAGGTGATGGATTGATGGTGGAATGGGAGTGGAAGGCAGAAGGTGGTTGAGCAGCGAGTGTGTGGATAAACCAACATATAAATACACCATTCTGAGCAGGGGATAGATGAAGGAGGAGGAGGAAAAGGTAGAGGAGAGAGGGAGGGAGGGAGAAAACCAAACAATGCCAAACCCCAAACCGACTGAGTGAAGGCTGTAAGATTTTAGAAATGGCTTTTTTTTTTTTTTTTTTTTTTTTTTTTTTTTACAGGAGAGCAGGGCTCCAGTTTCAAATTACTTCTCACGGGCACTGTGAGTTGTTGAAGGTAAAGGGCATTCATCATAGATTTATAACGGGGACAGAATGGCACTGTCGGGGGCCTTACAAGGCCTCAGCTCTCTCAACACAATCAGTCTTTAGACGCCAGTGTGGTCTGTTTTGACTATTCACTCCCAATGCGGGCCTCTTTTCTGCCAGCTGACCCTCCCTGTACAGGCCTCATTTTAGCTCCAGAAACTCTGCAAGAATTTAAAAAAAAAAAAAAAAAAAGCCCAAAAGAACAACAACAACAAAACCCCACAGCAATGTTTTGGGAAAATTTCATAGCGTAGGATGATTTTCTTCTTGGGGACATTATGTCCTCTTGATACGCCATGTAGCGCTCCTTGGGGTTATGACAGAGACCACTCCCCCTCTTTGACTGAAGGAAGTTGTGTAGGTGAGGAGAGGGCCCCTGGCTTCAGGTCACCCGTCAGGGAGCCATCACCGTCAATAAGCTACATTATGCGTTCTTCTTCCTCCCAGCTTCATTTTAGACCTCACAATTATCCTCTCGGGAAAAATAGCCCCAATCAAAATTGTGGAAAATAGATTCAATCAAATGTTCTTTTCGACGACGCTTCCACAGAACACGCTCATCAAGGCCAAGTTCACTCGGCACTCGGCAGGGCCAGCTTTCAGGGCTGTACCAGCTCACCCCCACTCATTCGCAGACGCATTTATAGTTCTGGGCTGGCTGGGGGAAGAAACCCTAACCCCCAGGCTCCTCATGAAGTCTGCTAGGGTTTGGTGCAAAGGTTAAGAGACGACAGGCTGATTTCTCTCACACTGGCCCCTAGTCCACGGTCTTCAGCAGAGCAGACACACATCCCGTTGCCAGCACCCAGTAGGAGCTCACTTGTTCAGCGTACCAAGGCACTTGCCCCCAACATGACGAAGTTTAAGCTGCCTGCCACCCAAGCAAGTATAATGCTTCTTCTAAACATAAGAAGCAGAACCTATTTCCCAGTTTTCCTTCTCAGGGGTCTGTGCAATTCTTGGGCCCTAGTAAGCACTCAAACTTTGCTTCTCGTGTCTGGCTTGGGTCTTCAAAGAACCAACAAGTCATCTTAAGGATGGTCCACACTGAAATGTGTTCGCTGAACCCTCGGGTCACCTGCTCTGGCTTCCAGGCTCATGGACTTCAGGACCTGCCCTGGAGGTCGGCTTCTTCTCCTGGCACCTTCTGACTGCACATGCGCACATGCCCGAGTGGTATATGTGGCTGTCAGCGGAAGCCTGTCTGTTCTTAGATGTCTCCATCTTCAGAGTTGTGACCCTTCTTTCCTCTCCCACTTTGAAATATTTGTGGGAGACAAATACTAAGGAGCCAGGGCTCTACCCTTGAGTCTAATGTTAACATTGGCTTTGACCTGGATCCTCATGAAATACCGCTGCAGATCTCCGATTCCAGAGTGAAGCATCCTCTCTCTCTCTCTCTCTCTCTCTCTCTCTCTCTCTCTCTCTCTCTCTATCTCGTCTCTTTCTCTCTCTGTGTCTCTCTCTGCAGGCTGTGCTGGGGGAAGGGGTGGGGGTGGGGCTTCTGTATTTTATTAGATCAGCTCCCATCACGTGCCCTCCCATCAGAAAACGGAAAGCACCTTGTGGAGACCAGATAACCTGTCAGATATCCTCCACTCGTTAGCTAACATCACTACTCATAGTCCTTCTTCACAGCTCATACCTTTCAAACCTTTTAAACAAGGTTTTCCATTATAAATCAACAAAAACACCTTCCCAGCATGAAGCTCTTGAAATAGACAAGAAAGATGATGGGGGCGGCAGTGGCGGTGGCTGGGAAGGGGAGGGGAGGGGGATGGCCTCTTTCCTCTTGCCCAGAGCTAAGCAGTGCAGATATCTTTCCTGGCTTCTTCTTGGTGGTGGTCATTGCATAAACGTTGTCGTCCTGCCCCTATGACGTCATGTGGGCTTTTCTGCTTGACTCTATTTACTGTGCCACCAGGACAGGAGGCAAATGGGAACCAGAGACGCACAAGGAAAGAAGTTCTGGATGTCTCTGCTTTACTGACATAGGAATGGGCACACTGTGGCTGAGGGAGGGGCAGCCGTGGAAGCTGCAAGGCCAGCTGGAAGCTTGAGAGCACCTGGAGGCGGGTGCTTGACTCTGACCCAGCTTTCCTGGCAAGATTCTTGTCAGGTTCAGCTAGCACGGCGGCGCTGTCCAAGGGGCTCATCTCCAAGGATCAGAGCGTAGGGAAGGGGTCACGTGTGACTTTAGATTGGTTCTTTGCAGTCTGTGTATGCCAATGTGTACAAGGCAGAAGAGGAGAAACAAGGAGCATTGTAGCTTCTGCTGGAACAGATCTGACAATGCCAGGCCCCGTTTCCAGTGTGGCAGGGATGTGGGCATGAGTAGGCCCTGGGGTCTGTAGACTGCACAGGCTCCCTCCCATCTGGATGACTGAAGCATTTGCCAGACAACAGGGTCACTTGTATGCCTGCATTATAAAATGATGTTTGGTTTTACCTAATTTTTAAAGATATATGTACATATATGTATGCATATATGTACATATATCTTTATATGCATGTGTGTACATGCACATATTTTAAAAATATATTTGTGTATGTGCGCTTGCATGTGGAAGCCAGAGAACAGCTTCAGGTATTGTTCTTGCTTTGTGTTTGTTTGTTTGCTTATTTTGTTTGTTTGTTTTGAGGCAAGGTCTTTCACTTTCTTGGAACTTGCCAAGTAGGTGAGACCTATCTCTGCCTCCCCAGCGCTGGATTTTCTTTTACGTGGGTTCTGGGGATCAAACTCAGGTCCTCAAACAACTTACTGACTGAGCTATTTCCTTGGCCCCACAATCTAACTAGCTTTTAATTTTTTATTTTACATACACACACACACACACACACACACTCACACACTCACCCACTTGTATAAATGATGATGTGTACTTGCCACAGTGTGTGTGTGTGTGTGTGTGTGTGTGTGTGTGTGTGTGTGTAGCAGTCAAGGACAACTTGCAAGAGTTTGTTCTCTCTTTCTACCATGTGAGTCCTGGGGAATCCAACATAGGTCACCAGGCTTGGCAGCAAGTGCCTTTACCTGCTGAGCCATCTTGCCAGACCTCTTACTAGAGGCTCCATGAAACTCCATAGCCTCTCCCTAAGTTAAAGACAGAACCAGACTGCGACATTTCAACCATGACCTCCAAAGCAACCTTGGGAACAGGCCAAGTTCCTCTGAACCCAAGGTGAATGACTCCAGGATCTCCAGAGCGCTAGGAGCAGCAGCTTAGCCCCGCAGCAAGGTGGTCCAGTGCAGCGGAGGCACGTGGGTTTGCATCTCTTTGCATTCCTTTCACATAATGTTGCAATTGACTGCAGCCTGTTTTGACCATTACTTTTCCATGCAACGGGAAAAACGATGCCCCGGGGTCTGATTATTAAAATATGTTGCTCTTCCATATTTAAACAGCGGGATGACTTTTTCAAGCTTTAAAATGAGCCAAAGGGAACTCGTGCAAGGTACAGGGAAACCTCATTCCCTACCAGCGGGAACCAGGAAGCACCATGGAGAAAAAGGGAGGCACCGATGGAGAAGGTGACCACCATGCCACAGCTGCCCCAGACTTTGAGTGGTGGGAACTTGTGGAGCCTTCACCAGACATCTCCGGGTCTCACCTTGCTTGTCCTTTGGCTTCTTTCACTAGTCTATGGGGACAGAAGGAAAGGAATTGGGTCTCCGAGAAAGGAAACCACCAACTAGTGGCTGTTTGGTGGCAAGTCAGATTTAATGACTGCTTCATGCTTCTGCCAGCATGCCTCCCAAGCCACGGTGGACTATAAACACAGACTAAGAGCCAAACTAAGCCTTTCACTCTTAAAGTTGCTTTTGCAAGTATTTCATGGCAGCAACAAGAAAAGTGACCAGGAGAGGAAGTGACAGTGGAAACCTAATGCAGAAGCAAGTATTACAAGTCTCTTGAACGCCTGTCCTCAGCAAATGGCTATAACCAGGGACTGGTGTGTGTACTATCCTGTGCTGTATCCCAGGAAGCCTGCAGTGGAGAGATGGGAACCCAGCTTGAATCTCCCCATGGCAACAGAAGGAGGCCTTGTCTGCCTGCAAAAGAGCTGCTGGGCTCTGAACAAACCCCAGTAGGCCCAGGCGCCCGGAACCTGGCAAGGCAGACAAGGCAGCTCATTAGGCCATAATTTTATTAAGCAACACTTCACATGGTAAATAATTTGAAGCTTTTAAAGCTGCAATAGAAGGATGTTTTTAAACTTGGTTAGAGAAACAGATTGGATTTTTTTTTAAAATATTGCTGTTTCAGGCCCAGCACAGTGAGGGCATTTTTTATAAAACCTTCCACGGACTTCTAGCCTCTATACGCATGTGGTCTTCCATTGGTACCTTGTTGGAAGGGCACAGAGAAGATCGCCATGTTACACAGAGAGGTCTCCAGCTGGGGCAGAATACCCCGTTTTCTGATCTCACAGGGAAGCAGGATTCTGGAAGTCAACAACACGCAAGGCTGATGCGTGGTGGCAAGCATAGTGAGGGATGCACTAAGTAGCCACGGGGAGGGGAGCTTTACCTCCTGATCCTGGATGGTGCAAAGAAACCAAAGCATGGATGTGTCACAGTGTTCAGCGGCCACTGAGACCATCTCTGTGCTGCCCACAAAGCGAGGACAGAACAGTGGGTAGACCTGGGAATTTATAGCCAATGAGAGAGAACCAGGCTGGGGGACTGAGGCCAGGATGAAGCTGCTTAGACACTCGGCCTTGTGTGTCTGAGCCATCAAACCCAGCTCCCCTCACAGATGGCCTCTTCTCCCCAGAGCCTTTGCGCCACTCCAGATAAACTATGGCCACAACGCCCAATGTCTCTGACAGGGAAGATTTCCAGATGCCCAGCTTCAAGGAGACATTTGACCACTAAAAGTGTTGACGTTCAACATTAATTTTTAATGCCACTGAAAACCATTAAGCTGGTGTGTATGATGGCTCCCATCTTTACAGCTGGCCATTTCATTTCCAGCTTGGAGAGTGGCTGGGGACTGTCCCCAGAGAGATGTCCTAGTTACTTTGTACGTCAGATTTGAAAGGGTGGTCCCTTCCTCTTGCTCCAGCTTCTACTGTTGGACTTTCTGGGGGATAAGAGCCCCAATCAAGAGCACAAATCTCTGAAGCTTTGGAATTGGGATGATGTCTGTGTAGCCTTTCAGACAGGGGAGACTCATGAAGGGCATCTTGATGTGGGATTCCCCTCTGTATGCTGTGAATACCATTGGTTAATAAAGAAACTGGTTAAACCTGATAGGGTAGAACAGAGCTAGGTGGGAAAAACTAAACTAAATGCTGGTAGGAAGAAGGTGGGGTCAGAGAGAAGCCATGTAGTCCTACCAGAGACAGATGCCAGAACTTTACCCAGTAAGCCACAGCCTCGAGGCGATACACAGATGAATAGAAATGGGTTAAATTAAGATGTAAGAGTTAGCCAATAAGAAGCCAGAGCTAATGGGCCAAGCAGTGATTTAAATAATACATTTTCTGTGTG
>NC_022016.1:42421743-42448914 GCF_000317375.1 Microtus ochrogaster | reverse complement strand
TCTCTCTCTCTCTCTCTCTCTCTCTCTCTCTCTCTCTCTCTCTCGTCTCTTTCTCTCTCCGTGTCTCTCTCTGCAGCTGTGCTGGGGGAAGGGGTGGGGGTGGGGCTTCTGTATTTTATTAGATCAGCTCCCATCACGTGCCCTCCCATCAGAAAACGGAAAGCACCTTGTGGAGACCAGATAACCTGTCAGATATCCTCCACTCGTTAGCTAACATCACTACTCATAGTCCTTCTTCACAGCTCATACCTTTCAAACCTTTTAAACAAGGTTTTCCATTATAAATCAACAAAAACACCTTCCCAGCATGAAGCTCTTGAAATAGACAAGAAAGATGATGGGGGCGGCAGTGGCGGTGGCTGGGAAGGGGAGGGGAGGGGGATGGCCTCTTTCCTCTTGCCCAGAGCTAAGCAGTGCAGATATCTTTCCTGGCTTCTTCTTGGTGGTGGTCATTGCATAAACGTTGTCGTCCTGCCCCTATGACGTCATGTGGGCTTTTCTGCTTGACTCTATTTACTGTGCCACCAGGACAGGAGGCAAATGGGAACCAGAGACGCACAAGGAAAGAAGTTCTGGATGTCTCTGCTTTACTGACATAGGAATGGGCACACTGTGGCTGAGGGAGGGGCAGCCGTGGAAGCTGCAAGGCCAGCTGGAAGCTTGAGAGCACCTGGAGGCGGGTGCTTGACTCTGACCCAGCTTTCCTGGCAAGATTCTTGTCAGGTTCAGCTAGCACGGCGGCGCTGTCCAAGGGGCTCATCTCCAAGGATCAGAGCGTAGGGAAGGGGTCACGTGTGACTTTAGATTGGTTCTTTGCAGTCTGTGTATGCCAATGTGTACAAGGCAGAAGAGGAGAAACAAGGAGCATTGTAGCTTCTGCTGGAACAGATCTGACAATGCCAGGCCCCGTTTCCAGTGTGGCAGGGATGTGGGCATGAGTAGGCCCTGGGGTCTGTAGACTGCACAGGCTCCCTCCCATCTGGATGACTGAAGCATTTGCCAGACAACAGGGTCACTTGTATGCCTGCATTATAAAATGATGTTTGGTTTTACCTAATTTTTAAAGATATATGTACATATATGTATGCATATATGTACATATATCTTTATATGCATGTGTGTACATGCACATATTTTAAAAATATATTTGTGTATGTGCGCTTGCATGTGGAAGCCAGAGAACAGCTTCAGGTATTGTTCTTGCTTTGTGTTTGTTTGTTTGCTTATTTTGTTTGTTTGTTTTGAGGCAAGGTCTTTCACTTTCTTGGAACTTGCCAAGTAGGTGAGACCTATCTCTGCCTCCCCAGCGCTGGATTTTCTTTTACGTGGGTTCTGGGGATCAAACTCAGGTCCTCAAACAACTTACTGACTGAGCTATTTCCTTGGCCCCACAATCTAACTAGCTTTTAATTTTTTATTTTACATACACACACACACACACACACACACTCACACACTCACCCACTTGTATAAATGATGATGTGTACTTGCCACAGTGTGTGTGTGTGTGTGTGTGTGTGTGTGTGTGTGTGTGTGTAGCAGTCAAGGACAACTTGCAAGAGTTTGTTCTCTCTTTCTACCATGTGAGTCCTGGGGAATCCAACATAGGTCACCAGGCTTGGCAGCAAGTGCCTTTACCTGCTGAGCCATCTTGCCAGACCTCTTACTAGAGGCTCCATGAAACTCCATAGCCTCTCCCTAAGTTAAAGACAGAACCAGACTGCGACATTTCAACCATGACCTCCAAAGCAACCTTGGGAACAGGCCAAGTTCCTCTGAACCCAAGGTGAATGACTCCAGGATCTCCAGAGCGCTAGGAGCAGCAGCTTAGCCCCGCAGCAAGGTGGTCCAGTGCAGCGGAGGCACGTGGGTTTGCATCTCTTTGCATTCCTTTCACATAATGTTGCAATTGACTGCAGCCTGTTTTGACCATTACTTTTCCATGCAACGGGAAAAACGATGCCCCGGGGTCTGATTATTAAAATATGTTGCTCTTCCATATTTAAACAGCGGGATGACTTTTTCAAGCTTTAAAATGAGCCAAAGGGAACTCGTGCAAGGTACAGGGAAACCTCATTCCCTACCAGCGGGAACCAGGAAGCACCATGGAGAAAAAGGGAGGCACCGATGGAGAAGGTGACCACCATGCCACAGCTGCCCCAGACTTTGAGTGGTGGGAACTTGTGGAGCCTTCACCAGACATCTCCGGGTCTCACCTTGCTTGTCCTTTGGCTTCTTTCACTAGTCTATGGGGACAGAAGGAAAGGAATTGGGTCTCCGAGAAAGGAAACCACCAACTAGTGGCTGTTTGGTGGCAAGTCAGATTTAATGACTGCTTCATGCTTCTGCCAGCATGCCTCCCAAGCCACGGTGGACTATAAACACAGACTAAGAGCCAAACTAAGCCTTTCACTCTTAAAGTTGCTTTTGCAAGTATTTCATGGCAGCAACAAGAAAAGTGACCAGGAGAGGAAGTGACAGTGGAAACCTAATGCAGAAGCAAGTATTACAAGTCTCTTGAACGCCTGTCCTCAGCAAATGGCTATAACCAGGGACTGGTGTGTGTACTATCCTGTGCTGTATCCCAGGAAGCCTGCAGTGGAGAGATGGGAACCCAGCTTGAATCTCCCCATGGCAACAGAAGGAGGCCTTGTCTGCCTGCAAAAGAGCTGCTGGGCTCTGAACAAACCCCAGTAGGCCCAGGCGCCCGGAACCTGGCAAGGCAGACAAGGCAGCTCATTAGGCCATAATTTTATTAAGCAACACTTCACATGGTAAATAATTTGAAGCTTTTAAAGCTGCAATAGAAGGATGTTTTTAAACTTGGTTAGAGAAACAGATTGGATTTTTTTTTAAAATATTGCTGTTTCAGGCCCAGCACAGTGAGGGCATTTTTTATAAAACCTTCCACGGACTTCTAGCCTCTATACGCATGTGGTCTTCCATTGGTACCTTGTTGGAAGGGCACAGAGAAGATCGCCATGTTACACAGAGAGGTCTCCAGCTGGGGCAGAATACCCCGTTTTCTGATCTCACAGGGAAGCAGGATTCTGGAAGTCAACAACACGCAAGGCTGATGCGTGGTGGCAAGCATAGTGAGGGATGCACTAAGTAGCCACGGGGAGGGGAGCTTTACCTCCTGATCCTGGATGGTGCAAAGAAACCAAAGCATGGATGTGTCACAGTGTTCAGCGGCCACTGAGACCATCTCTGTGCTGCCCACAAAGCGAGGACAGAACAGTGGGTAGACCTGGGAATTTATAGCCAATGAGAGAGAACCAGGCTGGGGGACTGAGGCCAGGATGAAGCTGCTTAGACACTCGGCCTTGTGTGTCTGAGCCATCAAACCCAGCTCCCCTCACAGATGGCCTCTTCTCCCCAGAGCCTTTGCGCCACTCCAGATAAACTATGGCCACAACGCCCAATGTCTCTGACAGGGAAGATTTCCAGATGCCCAGCTTCAAGGAGACATTTGACCACTAAAAGTGTTGACGTTCAACATTAATTTTTAATGCCACTGAAAACCATTAAGCTGGTGTGTATGATGGCTCCCATCTTTACAGCTGGCCATTTCATTTCCAGCTTGGAGAGTGGCTGGGGACTGTCCCCAGAGAGATGTCCTAGTTACTTTGTACGTCAGATTTGAAAGGGTGGTCCCTTCCTCTTGCTCCAGCTTCTACTGTTGGACTTTCTGGGGGATAAGAGCCCCAATCAAGAGCACAAATCTCTGAAGCTTTGGAATTGGGATGATGTCTGTGTAGCCTTTCAGACAGGGGAGACTCATGAAGGGCATCTTGATGTGGGATTCCCCTCTGTATGCTGTGAATACCATTGGTTAATAAAGAAACTGGTTAAACCTGATAGGGTAGAACAGAGCTAGGTGGGGAAAACTAAACTAAATGCTGGTAGGAAGAAGGTGGGGTCAGAGAGAAGCCATGTAGTCCTACCAGAGACAGATGCCAGAACTTTACCCAGTAAGCCACAGCCTCGAGGCGATACACAGATTAATAGAAATGGGTTAAATTAAGATGTAAGAGTTAGCCAATAAGAAGCCAGAGCTAATGGGCCAAGCAGTGATTTAAATAATACATTTTCTGTGTGATTATTTCAAGGGCTGAGCAGCCGGGAACCAACAAGCGGCCTCCTTATAACAGCATCTGGCCAAAGAGTGCCAGAAAAGTGTCTCGGGAGACCAAAGACACATCAATGTGACTCCAGCTCAGGGTGTAGGAGATGATGCCAGAAGGGTAGACCAGAGAAGACCTGGGAAGATGGCAGGTCCACCAAAGAAACCAGATGTGACCCGGTCCAGTAGAAGACGCTGTTGGTGTAGATGTGGAGGGGTGGGCAGTAGAGACAGCAGATTACAGCGTACGAGAGGCTGGGGCACCTGCGGGAGGATGCTGCTAGTCGGCCATGGGATCCTGCATTGGATGAGTGGAAGGAGGAGGAAATGGAAGGATAAAGGCTATTCAAGGGGCACGCTCACCCCTGTCCTTCCAGAGGCGACTCATCTTCCAGTCACCTTCCCTGCCCAAGCAGACACACCCATTTCCCACAGTCCTTTGTGGTCATTCAATTTTTACCAAACAGGCTTGATAAAAAATAGACTGTAGTGTGAGTAATGAAAACCAGAGACAGTTATTGGGGTTCAACCTGAAGATCAGAAAAGCAAAGCAGTCAAGCCACTAGAGAGTTCTAACTTCTAAGAAATCTTCAGACTGAGGGAGAAGGAGTTCCTGTCTCATCCCGACTTGTATTCCTCTCTAGTGCGGGGATTAAAGGCGTGCAGTGCTACCGCCTGGCTTCTGTGGGATTAAAGGTGTGTGCCACCACTGCCTGGTCTGCATGTGGCTGTTTTACTCTCTGATCTTCAGGCCAGCTTTACTTGTTAACACACAAATGAAATAGACTTGAGGACATTGGATGGGTCTCTCTGAGAATGATCAAGGTTCACAGGGAAGGGGCAGTACAAGATGGAGGAGCAGGGTGTGCTGTGTACCAGTTTTGTAGTATTGGGCTATCTGGTCCCCACTGCTATCTTGACACATGCACACATAACTCTTGGAGACAAGAAGAAGAAATGCAAAGAGAGGGGAAAGAATGGCATATTCTATCCAAACCTGTGACTCCCAGCTCTGTGCCTGGGTTCTGTGTCATTGAGTTTCACCAATTTCAGATCAGAAGTTTTCGGAACGAATTACAGAAGTTTACGAAAAGCAAACCTTGAATGAGTCTTGCTCTATGAGCTATGTTAACAGCA
This sequence comes from Microtus ochrogaster, assembly GCF_000317375.1. Taxonomy (NCBI): domain Eukaryota; kingdom Metazoa; phylum Chordata; class Mammalia; order Rodentia; family Cricetidae; genus Microtus; species Microtus ochrogaster. The sequence continues at coordinate 42,443,651 of NC_022016.1, read as the reverse complement.
TGAAAATAAAGGGGTGTGAGAAGCTCACTGCTGGAGCTTCCGGAGGAATCTGGAACCCTCTTTCTTTCTCTAGTACTTCTTGTTTTAGCATCCTTGGCCTAATCTAGTTCTCGGACCATGCTACCTATGACAGTTGTGATTGTACCAAACATGTAAACCTTTGCTTTAGTGTTGAGGATAGAGCTTGGAGACCGGGGCATACCTAAGCAGGTACCCTACTACAGAGGTACCCCAGATGCGACGCTTGCATCCTAGTCCACATTTGCTAAACAGCACAGTCAAGGGGCTATTTCTACGGCACTCACATTTATGTAAGGCACCAAGAAGCACTTAGAGACGATCATGGAAAGCATCATGGAAATCATTTGGGAAGACATACAGAGGTTGTGGATTAGTAGAAACAGGTTAATTTAAGTTATAAGAGCTAGTGGAACAAGGCTAAGCTAAGGCCAAGCTTTCATAATTAATAAGTCTCCATGTCATTACTAGGGAGCTGGTGGTCCCTCAAAACAGTCTGACAAAAAAAAAAAAAAGACCAGCTACACAGAGGTCATAGGCAGATACTGCCATCTTCCATAAGGGACTTGGGCACCCTTAAGTGTTGGTATCTGTGGTGGATCCTAGAACCAATCCTCTCCTAGATGCTAAGGATGTGACAGTCATCAGACCTCACAATTTTAAATGTATGTTGTCATTCTGCCACAAACAGGGAATCACTACTATGAAGAAACAAGTGTGTTAGTCTCTCCAGGCCATTTCTGGAGAAGGACACAGTTATCCATACCTGGCTCAGATCAGAAAAGTGGTCAAAGGTAGGTACATGCGGGTACCCACAGAATGAAGTCCCACAAGGGAACTTCTACAGGGAGATGCAGGGAGATGAACTTCTGCTTCCCTTGCCCACCTCACCAAGAACAGCACAGGTCCATCTGAAGGGGAAGGATGACGATGGCCTCATAGCTTCTAATGGCAGAGTAGGTCAGAAGATGAACAGAATTCAGATATGCAGATAAAGTCAAGAAAAAGGACTGGGGAGAAGGGTCCATGGGTAAAAGGTTTGCTACATAAGCATCAGGACCAGAGTCCCAGCAGCCACATAAAAAGCCAGGACCAATTGCACCTGCTTGTGACTCTGACATGGAGCAGGAGGAGTCAGGAGGATCCCAAGAACGAGTTGGCAGCCGGTCTAGATGAACTGAGATACTCTGGGCCAGCAGGAGACTCTGCCTCAAAAAGTCAGGTGGAGATAGATAAAAGACACCCAGTGTCCTCCTGTGTCTTCCACTTGTACACACACACACACACACACACACACACACACACACACACACACGGAGTCTTCTGTATAACAAAATATTCCCATGCAATGCTCTTAACAGTCACCCTCTATGTGAATGTGTACACAGGTTTGATTTCCAGTACAAACAAAATATTTAGTGCATCCAAACTCATTTTGACTGGTACCATCAGGGTAAACACTCTCTCAAGAATCCTCCTGTGAACCCACTGGTGCCCACCATCCTGTCCCAGAAGGCTTAGCTAGCACCTACTGAGGGTGATGTGGGAGAGAGGAGAAAAATGCAAATCACAGAAAGGCCCCGCAAAACTCAAAACAGCAACAGAGACGCTCACACGAGCTGTGTCTCATCTTGCTTTATTTTAGCTTGACAGTTTGGCGATCACCCTTGGGTTTGACAGGGAACTGTGAAAATGTTCATTTTGTCTTCCCCAGACTTCTATAGCCAATCAAAAATAATGCTTATTAAGATCCAAGGGGCTTACCAGAAGCTGCAGTGTGACCTTAAAAGCCAACCTCAGACCTCTCCCACGCTGTCTCTGAGGCTGGAGTTCCAATACCAGGTGCAGCGATGGCTGCAGAGATGGCTCAGTGTGGTTGAAATGCCTGACCTGAGTTCGAACCCATGTAAAGCCAGGTAAAGCACACCTGCAACCCCAGCACTCCCGTGAGAAGAGGATAGTGGAGATGGGGGCTCCCTGGAAGCTTGCAGAATAGCTAGACCATCATATGTAGCAGTGAACAACAGAGACCACGTCTGAAACAAAGGGGAAGAGGAGGGCCAACACCCGAGGCTGTCCTCTGAGCTCCACCCCTGTGTGATTGTACGTGTGCCCACATGCACACATGAACACACACAAATGGGCAAACAAACACACACTACATGCGCATACACATCATACAAACAAAAGCCAGGCAAGGCAGCACACACCTGCAATCCTAACACCAGGGAGTCAGAACTTGCAGGGTGTGTGGGGGTATAAGGGGGTGGGTAGGGTCCTTGAGTTTGCTGGCCTGGCCAAATTGGTGAGTTCCAGGTTCAATGAGAGACACTGCATCAAAAAACAAGGTGAAGAACAATCTAGAGAGATGTCCAGCAATGACCTTTGGCCTCCACACACACATGTCCATATATGTACAGATGCACACACACACACATAGGTACAACATAGACCTTTGGGGGCGCACACCTCTGAGCCAGCTTGCACTTGGTACTCCAGCTTCTTGTCTAGGAGGAGAGCAACTGCCTGGGAATTTTCACACCGCCCCCCACCCCAGGAATCCAGCCAGCGAGGATGTGGGTTCCGCACCCTCTCACACTCTCTCGGGTACACAGGGTGAGGTGAGAAGCTGTGATATGTGCCACCTGGAGCCACACATCTTCATGTCATCAGCATGCAGCGTGGTGCCAGCTGGAAGCTCGGGAATGAGCTTCCCCAGGTGGAAGAACTGTGGGGTAGGAGGGAATTGGACCCAGAGAGGGAGGGAGAAGGGAGGAGGGAAAGGACGGAGGAGGAAGGAAAGGGAGGGAAGGAGGGAGAGAGAGAGAGAGAGAGAGAGAGAGAGAGAGAGAGAGAGAGAGAGAGAGAGAGACAGGGGGCAGAAGGAAAGAGAGAGAGGGGGAAAGAGAGATTAAAACTGTAGGCCTTATGGCTACAAGGCTGCAGGACCCCAGTGTCACCTGTAGGACTTTTTATCCTTCAGATGCAGACAAATGGATCCCTTCTGGAAATCCCCAAGGCTGGGGAGATGGCTCAGGGGGTGAAGTGCTTGCCGCACAAGTGTGAGGACCTTAGTTCATATCCTCAGGATCCACGCGCAAAGTCGGGTGTGACAGGGTGTACCTGCGAGCCGGTGCTAACAGGGGCAGAGACAGAAGGATCCCAGGGACAGCCACTCTAGCCAAAACAGTAAGTTCCAGATTCAATGAGAGAGCTTGGTTCAAAAATAAAGGGTGCAAAGTGACAGGTACAGACACTGATGCAAGCTTCTGGTCTCCCCACACACATGCACGGGCAAGCATATCTATACATGCATGTGCAGCACCTACACATGTATATAACACATACATGCATACACACACATACGTACATACAGTGGATTATACGGACAAATGTAATAGCAACGTCTATGCTAGCCCCGTCACCTGTTACTTATATTCATTAGGCTCTCTCTTCCTGGTGCTAAGAAGGATGCAGCTGCTCCATCCTTCTAGTCCCCAGATGGGCACACTTCCTAGTAGCTGCATTTAATGTGCTTGGATTTGCTCTGATTGGATGATGGGCCCATCTCTGAACCAATAACAGAAGTCAATATAAGTAACTATACTAATAGCCTAAGTCACAGGATGCGGGGTAGGAAGAGGGTCGGGTAGGAAGATGTGTCATGAGCTTCGTATGCTAAGGAAAGGGAAGATAGACTTCTGAAATTAAAAATAGTGTCTATTATCAGAAAAACAATAAATTTCTGTGGTGTCCAGAGTTCATAACCAACCAAGACTCAATAATCATGTGATTTGGCTAAAAAGATAATGACTTAAATTATTTCTACCCATAGAGATATTTTTCACAACCTTTCAAGACAGTGTGGATTATTACATTCTAGTCAGCTGGGGTGGAAACAAAGTTTCAGAGTGGTTAAGTGTGTTTCTTAGGGCCACACAGCTGGAAAACAGGAGGGCTGGAGTTTGAACCCAGGCCTGTCTGACTTCAGAGCCGTATTTCTCCCTCAATACAATGTTACTGGATTATGGTTCATTTAGGGTGAAGGATACAGTAGGAAGAATAACAGACAGCCTTACATTGGGACTGCATAGCATCCTTTGTAAACTTACAAAGAAAGGCCACAGTCATGGTCCCCTCAATCCCTCAGAATGACCCATTGGAGGGACATGTCATCACGCTAATCATTTATGGCTGCGCAGACTGAGACAGGTTACAGGTCTTGCCTGAGGATACTAGTTGGAAAATATACTTTATAGTTGTAGTTAAATTTGCTCCATTATCTGAACCTTTGCAGAGGAGAAATACCACTAGGCCCTGGCTTTAAGTTGCACCATGGAGGTCCAGGCTGGGGGGCCCTGTGAGGGCACCCCAGGGACAGCTCATGTTAACATTCCTTGTTATCCTTTTCCTCTTCTGCATTTGACTTCAGGGTACAGGTTCCCTCTATATAACATGTGTGAGCCTCTGGGGGAGGTGGCACAGTAGCACACTGGCCTGAGAGCCAAGCATATGTTCCTGTCCCCAACCTTGTGTTCAGTGACATTGCCTTGGTGACCTACTGCTTTACTTCCTATATTTGAATAGAACTCCTGGCCTGTGCATGCTAGGCCAGTCCCCTGCCCCTGAGCCACATCCCTAGCTGGCTTAAAATCAGTCATAGAAGGATATTTACAGCATGGGAATTAGCAAATGTTAATTTGCTACTTACTGGGGAAGGGCATTTTTGTTCCTCTGAGAACCACATCAGTGGCCACTGCTTCTTGTCAGCTCTGGGTCCAGGGCTTGTGGCTTACTGAAGTGTGACTAAGGAGGCTACTTAGTGCACACGCCCCTGCCTCCTCCTGTCCTATCACGCATCCTTGCTCTAGCCCCTGGATCGGAGCTGGGCAAGCGCTTGAGGCTCCAAAGCAGGGGCACCCGTCAGGGCTCCAACCAGTGTGACCAGGTTTGCTACTCCTTACAACAGGTCACATCCTGGGGGCTGCAGAGGGGGCTGAGTCAGGAAAGCGCTTGCCTGGGAAGTGTGAGGACTTGTGTTTGCTCCCTAGAACCTACATGAAAGAGCAGCAGTGTTGGAGCATGCCTACAGTCCCAGCCATGGGAGAGGGGAGTGGAGACTGGGAGATTCCTGGAGCTTGCTGGCCAGCCTAGCCTTAGCCTCCTGGGCAAAGCTACGGGCTAGGAGAAATCCCGTCACAAACAAAAGATCGAAGGCACATGGAAAATGACGGCCAAAGCTATCCTCTTACCTCTGTATGTATGTACACACATACATACGCACGCATGCGTGCACACACACACGCACACACACATGCATGCACACTCACATACACACAAAAACACACATGTGCAACCAGAAGATGAGAGAAACAATGGAGTTTCCCAAGGAAGCAGCTGCGATATTAATGAAGTGCCTCTTAGGATGTCAGATGGGGCTGGCCAGATAGTTCCAGTGGGCAGAGGGGCTTACCAACAGGCCTGACAACCTGCGCTTAATTCCCTGGACCCACATGGTGGGAAGAACTGACTCCTGAAGTTACCTTCTGGCCTCCACACAGGTACTATGGCATGTAAGCGTGTGCACACACACACACACAAAACTAACAAGGATCTTTTCAAAAGCATGTCAGACACTAACAAACGGAAGCCCTACGTCTCTCCTGGGGACCACGGTGACCCGCGGTGTCATATGCGGCCTGTTTAGGACCGCATGTCTAAGACAAAACAAAGCTTCTGAGTTTGTCACGGGTTAACAACAGACACATGACGTGTTGGTGGCAAGCCTGCAGCAGACATGGGTGGCTTTCGGCTCCACATTCCTCATCTCCACGCGGGGACCACGGGACCCACCCTCGCAGGGTAGCTACAGAGACGGAATGAAAGCGGGCAGGTTTGTGAAAACAGATCCCGAAACAGGCCCAGCATTCTCCGAGTGAATTCCATTGACATGTGCATTTGAGCCATTAAACCACATAAAAACGCCCTCGTTTTCCTTGGGACAATAAATGAAAAAAATCTTTTGACATTTGAGGCATTTCGTGTCTCCAAGTGTCCAGAGAAGGGTTCCATTGAACTTGAAAGGGGTCGCCGGCGTAGTGCACGGTGAACGTTATGAAAGCGTTTCTCTCTCACGTCGGGCTTTATCTAAATTTTTAAACAAGGCCTAATTTACAGGCCCCAAATGACTTGGCAACTTTCCCACAACCTCATTGAAAAAGTCTCGGCTGCCTATAGGCCACGGGGAAGTTGAAAGGATGCTTTGTTTCGGGTGCCAACTTGAACCAAAATTACTCTGGCAACCAAGGGTCGTCTTTTCAAACAAATTTTCAGATTCTGCCTGCACACATGGTTCACAGAGCTGCCTCACGGACCCTGCTAACGGTAGTCAGGTGTAGAGGTTCAGACGCTGTGGCAGAGGGCTGTGGGTGGGTGGGGGCTTCATCCCACCGGGACAGAAAAGCCCAGAGACAACTCCAGTTTTGTTTTGGTTCCCCAGCACCTCCATAATAGCCAAGCATGGTGCCATCTACCTGCCATCCCAGTATTGGAGAGTCAGAGGAAGGCAGATTGTGGGGACCCGAGCCAACAGAGACACAGAGGAGTCACATTGCCATGAGCTGTTGGGCATACCCTCTACTACATTCTCACCCAGTTTGCATGCTCTGGCCCGGTTGTCCCTCTGACTTGGTCCTGTTCCTGTATTGTGCCACCCTCTACTTCTCCTTCTTACTAGGCTATAGCTCCGTGGGCCTCCTTACGTTCCTCAAACACACAAGAAGGCTGCAGCTTCCTAGGTCTTCACAATACTCTACCTACTGTCATGATGCTCGCTCTGTGTTTGGTCCTATGCCTCTCTCTGTCATCTGACGTGGCTCTGGATGAGCCCCAGGCCCCATCTCTGTCTCCTTCCCTTGCTTCCCAGACATTCTGCAGATGCACCTGCTTTCTGTTCCTCTCCTTTACTTTCTTGTTTCCTGTTCTGTTCCCAGTGTCTCCAAGGGCACCTGAAACACAGCCAGTATCAACGAGGAGCCACCAGGAGTCACAATGGGGGTGCCCAGGGAGTGCACGGTGGGATCACAGTCTCTGAGAGAGTGTTGAACCTTTCAGAAAAGGCCTTCAGGCATTGGCGGGTTTCTTTTTGTGTGTGTGAAGAGGAGGGAACAGAACTGTAGGCAACACGACAAGCTTTGCATACAGAGAAGAGTTAGAATCTCCGCGTGGAAGCTGAGGAGATGCCCTTGTTGATAAAGTGCCCACAGTGGGAACATGAGGACCTGGGTCTGACTGCCACCACCCAGATGTGGTGGCGAGCATTCACAATACCAGCACTTGGGAGGGAGATCCCTGGGGCTCCTGGACAGCCAGTCTGACCTACTTGGTAAATTCCAGGTTCCAGTGAGAGACCCTGCCTAAGCAAAACACGGCAGATGGCACCTGAGACTGACCTCTGGCCTCCACGGGCACATAAACACACATGAACACACAAACACAGAATCTCAGTGTGGCTGGAGCATGGGCGCTGGATGATAACACGGGAGGGTAGAGAGAGAGGAAAACGGCAGGAACCAAAAACAGAAGCTGGGGCTGGACTATGAAGAGTTGATAGCAGAAGTGTCCTACAAGAAGGCCTTTCAGAGACTCACAGGGTGATTGAAGGCCAACAGTGCCACCCTGGAGCTGTCACAATCACCCAGCCCCTAGGCAAGACTACTGAGAACAGAGCTGGACCCAATCCACTTCTGTCTCAATGATCCCGGAACCCCCGGGCAGGTTACAAAACCTTGAGCCCTCTGGGCCTCTACTTTCCATGTGCCAGAAAGGCATGCTATATATCACAAGGGGCTGCCACGAATAGTGCATCAGGCCACTTAACCTGACGTGAAGTGACCCCCAAGGCCAGCTGATGGCTGCAATGCTCCATTTGCATCCTCCCTTAGCACTTAGTGGAGGCATGTTGAGTGAACCTCAGGGATGGTGACATCTGGTTGACAACCTGGGTCATTGGATCACACAGTACGTGCAGGCAGCCAAAGAGGCCCAGGGCAGAATGAACAGCCCCTCTTGACATTAGCACGCTTGGTGGGGCAAGATTCCTGGGCTCAGCCAGAAATCAGGGCATGGCAGGAATGCTCCTGCGCCTGGCTTGCTCCCCCAGCTCAAACCGACAGTCAAAGAAAATCTGGATCTAAATGGACCCGACACACCAAAGACAATTATCAAGGCTGAAGAGGAGTGGGGCCCCCAGGGCACGTAGTGGCACGTCAAGATTCCTGGACTGGGCACACCAAATGTTAATCAGAATCACTGGGATGGCTAAACAGAGAAAAGCAAGACAATTATCAAGACCGAATAGGGGTGGGGTCCCCAGAGAATGTAGTGGCACGTCAAGATTCCTGGGTCCCACTGATCCCACCCAATCCTGTCATTCCTGGGGCAACCAGGACATCCAGTTCCTGTGAGGGGGGCTGACCCTGAGAAGAATCACACGGCGCACCTCGCAGACCCCCACCCGCTGTCACGTCTATTAATTGCCTGCCAAACCGAAAGACTTAAAAAGGACGGGTGATAATTGAAATTTCACATAATTACATCTGAAAGCAACGCTTTCAGCGTTCCCCAGCCCCAGTCAAAACTCCATTTTGTCAAAATAATCTTTCAGTCCCACCCTCCCTCAAACAGAGTCTGATGAACCACTGAGCAGGTTTCTAGCTTCTAAAATAAGCGAAGTCTCTTTGGTTTTTTTTTTTTTAAAAGGGGATTTCTCCAAGATTTTTTTTTTTCATGTAGGATCCTTGCTTTTAAATGACTTGGGTTCTTGGGTTCTACTAGTGACACGTGATGTTTCTTTCTCACTTTTAATTACAATTGGAACGCTATCCTTGGATGGTTCCGAAGTGTGAGGAGCCGCATGGCTCACCACAGCTCCTACTCTGAAAGTTACTTCCTTGGCCTCCTAACGCTTTCACCCTCGGAACTGTGCACGAAGCTTAAGGAAACCAACGTACACGCAGCGTGCTGAGGAAGAAGGGAGAAGTGCCCCAGAGGGGCCTACTGACCAGCTCCATAACTACCACCTAGGGTGGGGCATCCTCTGGGTGATACACACTGGGTACCCCCAGTTCCCTCTTTCAGGGCTCCTGGCACAGACTAGCAATTACCTGTGAGATTTCATTGAAAAAGCCAGACATCACCTCACCGAGAAGCCAAGAATTCTTGTTTGTTCAGGTGAAGTTTGGGGTAACGTCTGGGGAGAGCAGGTGGGGCTGGAGGAAGGGGAATGAGGGGGTTTAGGGCTTTGCAGTTGCTAACCACTGTAATAATGATGTCCTTGGACTGCTGCTCACAGTGGTATTTATCCCGGCAACACCAGAAGCCACATCCTGACAGTGCAGACACTCAGGCAGGGACCGGTCATGTTCAGTCAGGGCTCACACCCCCAGAGGAACCAGCTCTGCTCTGTTTCACAAATGAATGGAGTCTCTTTACTGAGTTCTGCTCTTCTGGTCACGTAGGTCCAAGGAGGCTCTGTGGGGTGTTTGAAAACTTTAAAATGAAGATTTATAAACAAGAGTCAGGCTGAAGAGATAGCTTAGTCATCAGAGGGCTTGCCGTGCAAGTCTGAGGACCCGAGTTCTAGTCCCAGGACTCGCGTAGAAAGGCAAGCATGGGGCTGTGCACTTTTAGTTCTAGTGCTGGGGAGGCTGAGGCAGTGAGTTCCTGGTCAGCGAGAGACCCTGTCTCAAAAACAAGGTGGCTGTTTACTGAGGAGTGACAGCTACAACAGGCCTCTGTCTTTCACATGTGCACACACACAAACACACGTGCGTGCGTGCGCGCACACACACACCATCACTGACACTCGCACATGGCAGCAGCGTCTAGCTAGCAGAGAGGTTCTCAGAATCTACTCCTGCCACAAAGCCGCAAGGAACTGTGGGTAGGCACTCGGGTATTTCACTTCAGGTTAGGCTTAAAGGTGAAGCAGAGATTTCTGAGGTATTAATGTTTTATAAGAGCCCTCAAAGGTGCCTGGTTTTAGTCAACACAATCCCATTTGTCACTGCCCGCTGTGTCCCCCTCCCCCACACCGAGGCCCAACGAGAAGCAAACTCAATCAAAACATATCGATACAGTCCACTCTTTCCAAGATGGAGTTCCAATGGGCTGCCTTTGGAGACTTCTGACCGGTGTCATTTATTAAAGGCCTGTTGTGTTTCAAACGTCAGAGGCACAGCTGACTTCCAGACACAGGGTAAAAGAGAAGAAAAATCGGTACATTTTTCTTCCAAAATTGCCCCTTCAATGCATGCCGAGGAGGGGAGAAGCTGTCTCCGCGGCTGATGGCCCGTGCTAGCTGAGACTGGCTGGTGGCTTCCTGCTCCTAGGGTGGCATACTTAGAATGCCCAGGCAAGAAGTGGGTTTTGCAAGATTTTGCATCTTCTTATGCATGCCATTTCCTTGGCTTCTGTCTGGTTCCCAAGAGCAGGGAAGACTCCAACCTCTCAGGTCCAAATTCTTTGGGGTGTCAGGAAGGGAAGGGCTACTCTGCAGCTGGTTTCGGGGAGAATGCTAGATAGACAGTGGTAGGTGTCCCAGCCATGAGAGTCCCGTAAAGCTAAGGGGCCTCTGGGAGTCAGTGTGGTGGTGTGTGAGAATTCCATCTGTGAGGAGACATTAGCAGTGTACACCCTTCCTCATAAGGACTCCAGGACAAACCAAAGCATGACTCTATCGAGTTCACCCAGGGGAACCAGGAGAGCAGAGGACCCCAAAGCAGCTCGCTAGAAAGTCTACAGCAGGGATGGATGGTGGCTTCCCCGTAGCCACACAGATGGCACATTCTTAATCCCCTCTTCTCTCCCCCCCCCTAGCCTGTACGCTCCAGCACCTCCCACCCACCCTGCAGACTGCCAACTATAAGGGCAGAACTACATACCAACAGCCGCAAGGAGCAGCTGGAACCTCAGGCAAGGGGTCGGTGACTCTCCCCATCTTCCCCTCTATGAGGAGAGGTCAACAGTCAACGAGCGCAGTGCTGATGGACTCTTGCAAGCAGGCGAGGCTGTTCTGATGAAGGTGGCAGCTGTTTGACTAGGAGGACCACCTCCTACAGCAAGCACTGAGCCATATACTAGGGCTTTGGGGCAGTCCTATTTTCACGTGCCATACAGCTAAAATCTTGCAAAGCAATGTGCTTGAAGGCACAGCAGACATGAATAGCACTCTTCTTACGAGCGTGTCTGGATTCAGCATGGTGTTTTCTACATTCAGAAGGCAGATAGAACCCCTGTAGACACAACATCTGGTTCTAAGGGGAAAATCCACTGATGGAGGTCATCCTACATACCCTGACAAGGCTCAGGGATTGGCGGGCAAGAAGTCCCTCTCTTGCCATGCACTTGTGCGGACCTGAGTTCAAATTCCCAGAACCCGTTTAAAGAGCCAAGTGTGACCGCACCTTCCTGTAACATCAGCACTGGGGAGGTGGAGGGAGAAGGGCCCTGGAGACTCGCTGGCCAGCCAGTCTATCTGAACTGATGAATTCGAGGCTCAGTGAGAGATCCTGTCTCTAAAGAATGATGAAAAGCAACTGAGGAAGGGGTTGGCGTGACCTCTGACTACACACACACACATACACCATCACACATACACACAGTACAAACACACACATATACACATACCACATAAATACACACACACAAAAATGCACACTGCACATACACACTGCACACACACACCATACACACATACAAACACATGTATATATACCACACATACACCCACATACACAAACATACCACACAACACATATACCATACCATATACACCACACACAGATGCATACAGACATCACATATACACACATACACATACTACACACATACACATACCATACACAAATACATATACACCCACACACCACATACAAACACACTATACATACACATCACACATACAGACATATACACACGCCCCACATATACCATACCATATACACTACACACAAACACATACGCACACACCACATATATACACATACACATACTGCACACATACATATACCATACACAAACACATATACATCCATACACTACACACACATACATACACAAACACACCACAACACATCACACAACCAGACATATACACACCACACATACCATATACACACCACATACACATACCACATACACCACACATACACACCACACATACACACACATAGGCTGCAAGAGATCAGATGTCCTGGTCAAGGTCACACACAGTAAGTGGAGAGATGGGCCTGGAGCCATGACTATTACTTGAAAGCCCCTTGCTTCTGCCCAGGCACGGCAGCCAGTTTCTCTTGCTTCTGCCCAGGCATGGCAGCCAGTTTCTCTTGCTTCTGCCCAGGCACGGCAGGTGGCTTTTGCCCCCAGACTTTCCTAGGTCAGCTTCTTTCTAGCTTGCAGCATTTGGGACTCACGGGATAAGACCCTCCTTTAACTTAAAATTTCCAGTGTGGGTACGGCTGTCACCATTCTATCGGTGTGGACTGTCCACCTGGAACTGAGGTTCCAGTCTGCAGTAAACATTCTACCCTTTGAGTTCCTAAAAGGCATCAGAACTTCCCTTAGAATCTCTCTTTCTGGGGGCTGGAGAGATGGCTCAGCGGTTAAGAGCACTGGGCTCTTCCAGAGGGCCCAGGTTCAATCCCAGCATCCACATGGCAGCCCACAACTGTCTGTAACTCAAGTTCCAGGGCATCTGACACCCTCACACAGACACACACAAAGGGAAAACATCAATGCACATAAAATAAAAGTAAATAAATTGTTTAAAAAAATTCTCTTTCTGGGGCTGGACAGACAGCTTAGCAGTTATGAAGTTTGCTGTGCTATCATACCTGAACTTAGGGTCCAGCACTCACATAGATCCAGCCACCCCCAAAATGCCTTTAACTCCAGATTCTAGGGATCCAACATCCTCTCCATGTGCATGTGTGCTCCCACCTCGTGTGCATGCATTCACACATATACACAAGTAAATGAATTCATTGAAGAAATTCTCGTTTGTTCCCTATAAAGCATTTTAAAGCCAGGCGTGAGCCTTTTGGGAACCAAAATGCCTTGGTATTTGTCACCTCACTTGAACCTCAAAATGAACCCATCTCTACTATGTTGTATCGTTTTATAAACAGAGAAACTGAAACCCCAGTGAAGTTAGATAATTTGCCCAGGACACACAGCAAGCAAGGTCCAGCCTACTCACAAAGCCACCTGGCCACTCTTTGTAGCTTAAGGGAAACAGAATAACAATGCCTGGAAGTACCCAGGTCTATCCCATTGCCAGCTCCCTCGCCAGGCATCCGTACGTTAGAGAGAGGAAGAGAATTTCCTAGTTATGCCAACAGAAGGCTCATGTGGGCACATCCTGCCCAAAGTCTACCCAGAAAAGTTCTTCAAAGGAACTGGCCGACACCCAAGGTCTTAGAAACCTGCCTTGGCTTCCTAGTTTCTGGAAAACACAGGGACATGGGGACTGTGTCAATAATAATGCCATGCTATGCCACCCACATCCACTGTGACCCTGTCCTCATGGCACGCTGGTCTACCACACAGGTCTCAGTGACATGCTAGACCCAACGACCCCTCAGCTCTCTCTCTTTTAGAATGTTGGATTTGAGAATTAAACTTAGGTCTTCAATTTTCCCCGTCCTCAATTTTAACATGGTTTAACATTCACAGTTAATATCGATTGAGCCCTTATCATGCATGCCCACATGTGCCATATACTTAGAATGGAGATTCACATGCATTGACCCACTGCAGCTGTAGACGGTTGTATGGCAGCTGTGCTGCGCAGACAAGAAAATATCTGTGATGGGATCCAACATGACAGCATGCTGGAAATTGATGGAGCAGGTGTCGGCACCCAGCTAAAGGGCTGGAGTCATATGCCAAGGTCATTAGCATGCAGGAGCCTTGAGAGGCTAAGCAGAAACAAAGGGGGAGCCCTCACTTCCACGGTGGCTCAGGAGACCACAGAGTGACCCAACATGTGGGCCACGCCGTCCCCCGGATGTGTAAGAGGCAGCCCAGCCAGCCCCTTAGGAGTAGGCTGCACCGTTAATAGCTGTTTGATGGACACCCACCACTATATTACAAATGGTTGGGAGCAGGAGAAATGCAAATGAGCCTGCGAGGGCAGAGAAGCGGCCTTCCCCTGTGTACCCTGCCACACGGAAATGTCCCGGTTCTGTCCCGAGCTTCATATTTCATGCAGAAGGCAACCCTGAGATCGTGCCTCCAAGAAACCCTAGGGAGGGCAGTCAGGATGACAAATGGACCCTCCTGCCCCCCCGGATCTCAGAAATGCCAAGCACCGAGGGTGAGAGCTGAGCTACCTGAGTGAGCCAGGGCCGCCGGCTCTGGAGGCTGATTTGTGGGCAGAGGGACTCTGCCCTCACCCCTATTTACATGGCTCGGAGCACAGAAACTCCAGGAAGATTTAATGTTTTAATTTGGACATCTCTTTTCTAAATTATTTCATTTCCAAATCATGATCTTTTGTGTTTCCTGAGAACCAAATTGAGCCATGCACCCTAGACCAGGGGATCCCCTCTCTCCCTACTTTATCCGCTTCACAGTGCAGGTTCATTGAAACACAGAAAGGACCAGTCAGGGACTGGGGAGATGACTCAGTAAGAGTGTTTGCCTCTGAAAGCACGAGGACCTGAGTTCAAATCCCCAGCTCCCATGTAAAAAGCTGGGCAAGGCTGCAGGCACCTGTAATCTCAGTGTTGTGGGCAGACAGGCATATCTTTCTGGATAGCCAGTCTACACTACAAACAGCAGGCTTTGGGTTCAGGGAGGAACCCTGTCTCAAGGAAACAAGGTAGAGAGTGACAGAGGGAAACACTTTATATCCTGGCACACTCATGTGCATATACCCCTCCCCCTCCCACACGCCATGAAGGGAAGCGTGTATGGCATCACATGGCTTTTCCAGGATCTGTAGTATGGACTTTTGTATCTACATGAATACCCCTTGGAGAAGCACAGGAACTCGGGGATGACTTGACCTCTGTGCTCTGTGGCTCTCAGCAGGCTCACTTGGCCTCAGTTTCTTTAACTGCCCAGTCTCTCTTCTGCATTCCTTCTTTTCTGGCACAGACACAACCCACCAGCGTGCTTTGTCCTGGGGCTACCATACTCCCCACACCAAAGTTCAAGTGACTTTCCACATGCACCTCTGGCCGCGATCACTGGCTTGCACCGTCTCTGCTTAAGCCGGGAAGGCTTTATTCTCCTCACGATGCACCCCGAACCCTCTAAAATAGAATTGGAAGTGGAGCTGACTGAGTGCAGTGGTCAGTAATGCTATGAAGGAAACCATGGGCAGAAGAAACGCCGGAGGGGTCAGGCGCACCCAGCACGCTCATGTTGGCTGACTCGGTGGCCCATCTCCTGTGATTGGTTAATGGGGAGGGGGAGGGAAATGGGAGGCGGTGGCGGGGAGGAGGCAGAAATCCTTAATAAATAAATAAATTAAGAAAAAAAAATACTGACTGCTGACTTGATAGAGTCTAGAATCACCAAGGAGACATGCCACGAGGCACGGCTGTGAAGGATTGCCTAAGTTAGCCTAGGTTAGCTCCCTCTGAGAGGGAGTTTCTATATGAAGTTAACTGAGGTAGAAAAATCCACCCTAACTGTGGGCAGTACCATCCCTGGCCTGGGGTCTAGACCCCCTGAGACTCATGCTCCTACCCCAATGTTCCCCCCTCCCACGATGGACTGCATCCTCAAACTGTCATTCCAACTAAACCCTTCTCCATTTAGCTGCTTCTGTCACGGATTCTGTCACAGCAATGTAACCAGCACCCCTCCTCCACACAGCTGTCTATAGATCACAGGTGATGGGGACCATTGGTACCAGACCATTGGTATCACAAGCCACTCTGGAGGTTAGACAGCCCCCTTGCTGTTCTTTAGTCCAAAGGTGGCAGAGTCAGGGTTAGAATCCAGGTCTCGAGTCCCCCTCTGTGGTCCTTCCTTCTGTGCCCATCCTTCATCCATCATGAGGCAGGTGAACACCTCAGTTGCCCAGGTACCCTAGTACCCTTCACAGCATCCGTCACTAAGGCTGTGCTCATCAGTGTTAATTGCACGAATAAATGAAGAAATGGTTGTAGTCTCTTCCCTTGGTGCCTCAAGGATGCCAAACACTTGGGGACATTTATGAATGACATTTACAGGGGACTTGGCAAGCACTGGGTCCTGGGCTTGGCATATCACAACCCTCTAATTTAATCTTACAGCAGCATTAGAATTAGGGCTCCCAACGGGGAAACAGAGGCTTCTGTTGGTAAAGAAACGTCCCTACCTCCTCCCACTCAGAAACACTGAGAGCTGGGCCAGGCACCGAGTAGGGGACGGAGATCTATGTCCACACTATAAATGCTGAACTTCCCCATGCCAGCACCGTAGTCTGAAGACATGATTACCACGGACTCAGCGGAGACCTTTCCTTCATGCCCAGTGTAGGACCCTTTCTAGGACCTGTGATCCCCCGACATCACTCCAGACCAAACCCAAATGATGAGGCTGACTCTAGCTACCAAATTATTATTACTGTTCTTCTCGCTGTTGTTGAGGGGGTAGAGCATACGGGTGCGCGCGTGTGCACCTGTGGGGAACAGAGATTAACCTTGGGCATTGTTCCTCAGGCACTGACCATCATGTTTATTCGAGACAGGCTCTGTCATTAGGATCCGAGACTTTCCAATTAGGCCAGTCTGGCTGGCCAGCGAGCCCCAGGGATCTTCCTGCCTCTACCTCACCAGTACTGGGATTTACAAGCATGTCCCACGGCATCCAGCTTTTTATGTGGGTGGTGGAGATCACGCTGCAGCTCCACTCATGTGCTGTGAGCCCTTTACCAACTGAGCCATCTTCCCAGCTCCCTAAACTTTTTGTTCCCTTCGATGCCAGCCTCGTGTGTGATAGACCATGAAGGCTCATCCGAAGCAGGTCAAGTTTGATTGTATTTTCTTCCTTCAAACGCCTAAATCCACACCAGGAACCACTTTGCCAACATGCAGACAGACAGTCCTCCCAGCTAAGTCTGGTCCTGGGATGACCACAGCCTACCAGACCACCCCCCTCCAACAGTAAGGGGTGTCTTCTGAGTGGAATTCCCTTGCCTGGGCTGTTCCCTCCCAATTGCTGGGCAACCCACGAGCAAAAGATTAACAAAATACAAAAGAAGAGACATGAAAGTCATTTATGAGGCACATCCAGGTGATCTTAATTGCAGGTGATAAACCATTGTTTAAAGGAAGGTTTATTATAAGAAAGTGTGGACCTGCTTCGGGCGTCTATGGGAGAACGGAGAAATGGCTTTGTAAATGCCATCTTCTCTCATAAATCGGAACGTGCTGTGGAGATAAGGTTATTATCCAGTGCCGGCATAAATGAGAAAATGATGTGATAAATGGCATGCTTGAAGGGTCTGAGGGCAGAGCTGGAGACGGGGCAGGATGATGCTAGTTAGGGATGGCAGGTGGCCAATCAAATCATATTGCCCGAAATCTAGTTTGGGGGCCAGTTCTGTTATTCCGACCATAACTGGTGTTTTCCTGTCTTCAAGTCCATGAAGCACTCTGCAGAAGATTTTATATGGCTTCTCTTAAAGCCATAGGCCCAAATTACAGAGTAATCTGATTATGTCAGACGAGGGTAGAGACAGGCTCAAGAGACAGGAATCATTTTAACATTGAGAAGCGATGCAGAATTTTAGGACAGCAGACTCCCTCATCCAGGGCCTGTGCCAAACTCCTGACTGTGACCCTGTGTTGCTGCGTGTTGTCCTACATGGAGTTGCACATGTGTCCAATTGCATCCGCTGTAGCACTGTAAGATCAAAGGCCACAGGGTGACCTTCTGGGTGGCCAGAGAGAGCATCAGGGAGTCCAAATCTTTGTATTTCCAATGTACAGCTTGAAGAGAGAACAGGTCATTTTGTGTTTTCCTTTCTGTCTCTGTGTGTGTGTTTTGCAGATATGTGTGTGTGTTTACATGTGTGTTACAGATGTGAGTGTTCATATGCACATGGGTACTCATGGTTTTGGGTGTACATGCACACACATGCACATATATGCGCACGGAGGTGGTTGTCAACCTCAGGCATCATTTCTTAGGTGTGGTTCACCTTGATTTTTGAGCCAAGGTCTTTTCATTGGCCCAGAGCTTTCTAAACAGCTCACCTGACTACTGTCCATTCAGCCAGAAGACTCTACCTAATTCCACCTCACCAGCCCTGGGATTACAAGCGTATGCCACCGTTCTGGACTCAGACCGAGTTCCTCATGCTCATGGAGCAGGCACTTTACCGACTGAGCCACCTCCCCAGCCCCCATGGTTTCTCAAACGCACGCCGATGCAGAAGCAGCAGTGGTGCTGAGTGTAACTTAAACCCACTGCATCCATGCATTTCCTCAAACAGAAAAAGACAGGGCCGCTGACACGGAGAGGCCAGGATGTACTCTCCCACCTTTCTCCTGGAATTACTGCCCAGCAGGAAGATGGTGGCAGCAATGTCTTCTCCGGATGTAAACGTGGACTAAATGCCTGACTAATGTTTAAACTCCTGGAAAGTGGCCCCTGGCTAATGCTGCCAGCATGAGCTTGCTCAGCAGGGAAGGGTCACTTTCTGGAAGCTGTCTGCAACACATGATCTGCCTCTCATCTGCGCTCAGCCCTCCAGCCTGTGAGGGTTGAGCAACTCAGAACTACAGCCTTCTGTTGGTTCCCATCAAATACAGCAGGCCAGTTTATTACATGAACTACCAATGGGCTCCATCCAGAGGATCCTACATGGGTATGAGCAGGGTCCAGGTATGTTAGGAAGCAGGGACAGCCAAAAGGCTACCAGGGGATGCAGAGACCTTCCTACAAGCAAGGTTCCTAAGTCACACAGAAGCTTCATGCCAAAACCTATGTTTTGGAGCAAAGACAACCAACCTTGCCTTTGGGAGACAGAAGAGGACTGGGGAAATAAAAGGATTTCCTTTAAAAGGGAGAGGACTTGATGGAGTTCAACACATATGCACCATTAATAACAGAATTCCACCCCATGAATCTCAGTCCATGGGGCACACTGAATGTCATTCCATTCAATCAGGAGTTCCCAAGCCAGGAGCTCTTTTGTCCCCTACGGGGACATCTGGTAACCTACGAGGACTTTGGCAGTTGTCATTATTTGGAAGTCATACTACCTTAGGGACCTTGGTAAGAGAGTCTTTGGGGACCTCGGGGGTCTCCTTGGAGGGACAGTGAAGAGAAAGAAAAGCAGTGGATTTGGTAACTTAGCTGCTTTAATCCCCCTGACACATGGTGACTACAAACTTTCATGAACTGATAGCCCAGGGCCCCATACCAGGGTTTCCCATACTCTAAAGCCCTGGATGGTGGTGATATGGGGGTATAGAAGATCTTGTCCTTGAGGAATTCATTGCCAGGTGGAAGCCACTGGAATCAGAAGATGTTCCTGATGTAGGATTCCCCTCTGCATGCTATGAATATGTCTTTATTACCATTGGTTATTAAAGAAGCTGTTTCAGCCAATGAATTAGTAAAGTCAGGCAGGAAATCCAAACAGAGATAAAGAGAGAAAGTAGGCAGAGTCAAGGAGACGCCATGTAGCTACTGAAGGAGACAGACACCCAGAACCTTTACTAGTAAGCCACAGCCTTGTGGTGCTACACATATCAATAGAAATGGGTTAATTCAAGATGTAAGAGCTAGCTAGAAATATGCCTAAGATATTGACTCATTTAGTGTTGTATTAATATAGTTTTTGTGTTATTATTTGGGTCTGGGAGGCTGGGAAACAAACAAGCAGTCTCTGTCTACATATTTCCCTAGTGATCTGGCTAGGTTATCAATCTCTAGCTCCTGATGGAGGGCCAAGGGCGAGCCTGAGCACAGGTTAAAGATTATAGAAATGGTGGGAGAGGATGTAAGAATGATTCCCATGCCATGGCCTGTCCTTGGACATCGAGGACAGGGCACCATCTTGAGAGATGATGTAACCACCTTGCTGTCTGTTTCGTTTTAATTGTCAATGTCATATGACCTAGAATCATCTGGGAGGAGGGGCAGCACCATTCTGAACTCTATTAATGGGGAAGTCAAGTCAAGCACAAGCAAGCAGCGAGTGCAGACATGTGTTCATTTCTCTATCCTTGACTGTGAATGTGGTATGACTACCTTGTAGGACCAGAAAAAGCCCAGTGACATTGATGGATACACTGATTAAAACAATCAAGGAACAGAACTTGGGGGCCAGGTCTCCTCAGCACCATAGATCACTCTCTGGATCCCAGAACAGTCCAGGGTGAGGACTTCATACCATCCTGTTGTTCAGAGCACAGAATTCCAAATGGAGAGGACGGGAAAACAAACAAAAGGCAAAGAAAAGCAAAGAAAGAAGAGGGGCATGAAGCCCATCACGCTCCAAACTGCACTGACTAACTGAAAACAAATGCACCATGTTCAATGGTTGCTCTTTTCAAAATTCAAGTTCATGAAGGAAAGTGAAGAAGTTCAAGTTTGCTTGTCGTAGTTGGCAAGAGGTTCATCCTCAACCAAGAGGCTAACAGGAGTGGGAAGCTCATTCCGAAAGCTGTGGGTACACCTGCCTTGAGATCTGCATCTTGTCTCTGACTCTCTGTCTCGAGATCTGCATCTCCTCTGGCTCTCTCGAGGGACAGGGGCCTCTTGAATGCTATCATTCTAGACTCAAGCCCTCTATCTCCTCTAGTTGCTTTCCCCCTGAGTTAGAGCCCCCCCACTGGTTTATGGCAATTGCACAAAGCACAGGATTTCATTCTGACTTTGTCACACTCATGGAACACACGTTGATCTCCCACACTCTCCATGACCCTCTCTCTCACTTCTTCCTCCACCATCTCCTTCTATCTGCTTTTTATGTAGATTTGACATAATGAGCAATAAAGAACACACAACACACGGATGCCCTTTAGAGAAAGCATTTATGTTAAAAGGTGAAAAAGAGCCTAAAGTTGGATCCTAAGGAATACAGTCAACATTTGAGGGGTTCTTTGCAGATAGCCTTATTATGTAGCCCAGACTGGACTTGAACTCCCTGTTCTTTAGGCCTCAGATTCTCAAGAGCTGGACCTAACTCTTTCTTCATGATCTTTTCCCTGCAAGAAGGTCCCACCTCATCACCGTAATCTGCTGTGTCCAATCCCAACCTATGAAGAAACTGCATTGTTTAATAATCTATCACGGCCAGTCTGCCCTTTCGAGGTGACATTAATGTGCTCCCATTCTGTTCTTGCGACATGTCACGCTTGTCATGCCCATCAGGGAAGCCCCTGTGCTGTCACTTTCTTGTCTGTTTCCCCATTATATGTCTAGACCTTTATTATAAAAAGTAATTATGTTTCCGAGTCAGCCACACCTCCCAGGCTGAGCGATAACTTGTCCTATCTTATTAAATCTGTGGTTTCTAAATGGATGAGCCCAATCTCCGAAGACTGGCAGAGGCAGGACAAAAGAGACAGGGAAGGTGGTAGACAAAAGCCATCCCATCCTGGAGGTGGGGTGTCTTCAGGCAGCCTGCAATGAAGCGTGGTCATCCACTTCGGAGTGAGGCAGGCAGGCTCCGAGGGCAGTGGGACCTGTGTGCCAAACCATCTGTTCTCTTGTCAGCTGGCCCCTTTGGGGAGCTTGGGGCAAAAAGGCACTTAAATCTTTCTCAATTTCAATTTCTCCAGGCCAGGCTTTCGAAAAGAACTTTATACTAGACTCAGGCTGGTCTGGAAGTTGTGTGTGTGTGTGTGTGTGTGTGTGTGTGTGTGTGTGTGTGT
>NC_022016.1:42386448-42421643 GCF_000317375.1 Microtus ochrogaster | reverse complement strand
TGTGTGTGTGTGTGTGTGTGTGTGTGTGTGTGTGTCTGTGCATACTCACAAGTGCATGTGCATACGTGTATGCATGCACACGTGCATAGGTGGAGACCAGAGGTCCATGTTAGGGTGTGTTCCTCAATTGCTCTTCATTCCACCTTATTCATTCTGTTTGTCTGTAGATACAGAGTCTCTCACTGCACCTGGGGCTCATACCTTCCACTAGGCTTGACGGCCAGCAAGCCCCGGGAGCCTCCCGTCTCCACCTCACGCGGTGCTGGAGTGTCAGGTGTTGCCTACTATGCCTAATTTTCTGCATGGGTTGTGGGGACCAAACTCAGGTTCTCATGCCTACACTGTTTTGACCAAGCCTTCTCCGCAACCCCTTCACAGGGTGGTTTAAAGGATGAACGAATGCATTATAAACAAAGGGCTCAGAGCAGGGCTTATGCTGTGATATGTAGGCACTCATTTAAAAAGACATCAGTAATCAAGGAGCCTCAGGAGACCATGTTTGATATAGTAAGTAGACTAATCCCCCACATCCACAAGTCAGTATTGTCTGTCCATTTGCCCATACATCCATTCACCCATTCACCTGTCCATCCATCCACCCATCCAGTCATCTGCCTGCCTACCCATTAATCTCTGCGTCCACCCATTTCTCCCTTCACCCATCTACCCACCCATCTATCCATCTCCCAATCCATCATCCCTCCATCCACCCACTCACTTATTCAACACGTATTTACTGAGCTCTTCTGTGTTGCAGGCAGAGTTCTAGGAAGCAGAGGGAAACAGGAAACACCTCAGTCCTCTAGGTACTGTCAATCTGAGATGACCTCCCCTGAGGTCACATCCAGGGACAATTTTGGCCCAAAGAGACATGTGGCAACTTCTGGGGACATTCCTTGGTTGTTGCAACTGGGGTACGGAGAGAGCTACTGGTGTCGGGTAAGCCTACAAGGCACAGAAAGGCCACAGCAACAAGGAAATGTCATGTCCTGTTGACAGCTGAGGATGAGGACCCCGGGGAAAGGGTCTGTGAGAAGTCAATTGGTCTACAGCTGGGAATGTTTGGGGCCATGGGAAGTTCCTGATGTCATAAAAGGAGAAGCTGAGGGGGAACAGGGGCCTTGGTTGGAAGGGAATCCCCAAATTCCAGTTTTGTTTAGAACAAAAAGCACATGATGTCCAAGGAATCAGAAAGTCCCCAAACCAAGCTCCCAAGCTTTCCCTCCACTGTTGACCCCATGGCCATGAAGCTTGCCGGCAGCCCCAGCTGTCTCCTTGCTGGCAAGTTCACTCCCTCAGGAAGAGGGCCTGATGTTTGATTGCAAACAACCCTCAAAATGCCACCAATCTTAGGCCATCTGGGAGAGGAGGCTTATGGAGTGCTCCACAGCCTCTCAATAGAGCCAACCTAAGGATACCTCCTGCTTAGGAGACAGCCAGGGAGCATGCACAGGTTTAAACAGCAGAGGGACCTGTAGGTTTAATCTTGGCATGTGGGAGTGGACTGACCCTAGGCACCCAAGTGTTGTGTGAGTGAGGACAGGGACACTGGAGCCAGGTCTTGGTCCTATAAGAGCTGTATGTTCTTTGGCAAGTACCATAGCATTTTTATGCCTCAGTCTCCTTATGCAAGAAATGGGTACTAGAGTAGTACCTGCTTATTAAGTCATTACAAGGACCCCATGGTTGCCATAGGAAGCATTAACACATGGTACCTGACATTGACAACATCTTGGTCATTTTCATGTCACTACAGACAGGGGACTTTACCTCTCTGAAACATGGGTTTCCTTTACCCCAAACTTTACCCCAAACTGGGTATAAGTGTTGGCCTTACTGGGCCTGGAATTTATGCAGTATATATGCTTATTATGATTTATTGAAAACTTTGACAAAGGCTTTGAAATTAGTTCTCATTTCCAACTAGAGTCGAATATCCAGAAAGGAGTGAGGCCATGCTTTAAGGAGACCTGGCGCACTGGGGTGCCTTGTCACTTACCTCAGAGGTGCTCCTGGAGAACCACAATGCCACGTTGGAAGGTGAATGAAAAGTATCAGCCCTGGGCCGGCTTCCTTCCAAAAGCCGTTTGGATCTCACTGAAGGATTCTTGTACTTCAAGCACTGGGTACAGCTGAGGGAATATTGAGAGAGGAAGGCCTCGCCGTCCCTACAGGGGTCCCTGAGCACATGCATGGATGGAAGGGGTAGGGGCTGGCAGCTGAGAGGGGCATCATCTTCTTACAACTTGTCTCTGTCCTTGGGCCTGACAGTATCGTCGAAAACGGGAACAGAAGCCAGGGCCTCTTTTCTGGCAGAGCTGTTACGAGCTCTGGGGTGAGGCCCCCATTAATCAGAGGGGGGAAAGGGGTCAAGGGCTTTTTAGGAGCCTGACCCAGAGGTCTGGCACCACCTCAACAAAGACACCAGAATAATTTTAGAACCCATGGTTTCCTTTTACACAGAAGCCACCTGCTCGGATGGTTGCTGCTGCCAAACTCACTCAGACTCCATCCAGCATCTTTCATGTCTACAGAGGCTGAGTATTCCAAGGGGGAAGCAGGGAGGCCCACAGAGTACCACCTGCGTGCCACCACTCAGATCTGAGGGGCATCAAATGAGCAACATCATCAGGTCTTGTCCAGCCTCATAGGGTAGAAGAAGCGTTCTGAGCCTGGGTCTCCCGCCGGCTTCTATGTAGGAGGGGTAGAGCCAGGCAGGGAGAGCAGAGATGGTAATTTTGGTTGGAGAGGGGGAATGTACCCAGCTATGAACCATCCACTAGGTACACTCTGCCACCATGGATGACCACCCTGCCGCATCAGGGACGCTGACCCTTCTTAAAGGATTCTATCTGAACCTGCATCCCTGTACCTTGGGGCATCAACAGGCTGTGTGATACGCTGGGGGCGCCTATGTCATCTTGAGTGTTGTTTGCCCTGATATTTAACCCAAACAATATGGGCTAATTCATATTTGAAAGATCGCTTAACACCCAGATCCTTGGGTCTAACAGGCGGAATGAGTTCCCTCCCATCTTGTCTGATCTGTGGCGTGTGTGTGTGCATATGGGGCCAAGGCCCAGAGTTCAGGTAGACCATTCCAGAGCATGCAGGACTCATCACGAGACTAGGCTCCTTCCTGCTGCCTCAAGAATGGGAAGAGGTGATGGATCTGGACCCTTTGAATTCTGACTACAACCAATGTACACATCTTCCAATCCATGGGAGTTGTTAGAACATTCCAACAATTGCAACACAATGCTGAGTCATGCTTGGCGTGGCTTAGTTTTGAGTCTTTAATGATTAGAGACCTTCAAAGTTGAAAGTACTGTGGTATGCATATACACATGTGCACATATATGCAAATACATACGCATGCACACAGAGTTCTCTACTGCTAGGGGCCTTTCAAAATTTTGGTCTTAAACATATGGGATTCAAGTAAATGTCCTCATTTCCTTCTGACCAAAAGCAGCTTAGTGAAGAAAGGGTTTATTGGCTTATAGGTTACAGCCCATCAATGGAAGGAAGCTAGGGCAGGAGATCAAGGGGAGGGGCCTACAGGCAGGAACTGAGGCAGAGATGAGGGAAGAAAGTCGCTAACTGGCTTGCTTCCAGGCTCCCGTTCAACTACCTTTAATACACAGCCTACACCCACCTGCCTAGAGTTGGTATCACCCACGGTGGGCTGGGCCCTCCTAGGTCAGTTATCAATCAAGCAAATGCCCCACAGACATGCCCACAGACCAATCCCATGAGGCTAGTTCCTTAAATAAGGTTCGTGCTCCCCAGGTGGGCCGAGCTGATAATCAAAATTAGCCAGCCCAACTAGTAAACTTCCCCCTCCCAGACTTAGTAAGAGAGGTTATTATATCATGTCTTCATTATGATGGGTACAGAGGGTTGTAAAGGGTGGGTGGGGGCATTCCTATTGCCCCTTCCCTTCTTAGCTGTACGACACGGGAGTAAACGCCAGATACACACATAAAATACCCAGTGAATGTGTCCAAGCCCCCGAGTTTGATTTTCTGTGCTCCACATGGCTTACAGGGTGGGCAGGCAGACTTCCAGTGAGCAATTCTCACCTGCCAGGCCCATCTGTTACCTTCTCCCTGGCAGCCAGGAAGTCACAAATTCGAACCCTGTGGGATCCCCGAAAGGTGCCATTGGGGCTGACGAGTGAGGGGGAAGGTGTGGAGACCCTGGCCACCTCACACTGAGATGTGAGCGGGCCTCTTGTGAAAATCAGACCAGCTGAGACTTCCCCTTGACATCAAAGAGGTTTTGGAAAGACACACACACACACACACACACACACACACACGCACGCACGCACGCACGCACGCACGCACGCGCGTGCACAAACAAATGCCACAATATGAAACGGAACTAGAAACTGAACTCCAGGGACCCTCCCAAGACATCTTTAAAAACAAAGGGAAGATAGTAAACCATAGGCTAATAACTAATCTCAATCTCACCCGTAAGCAATGTCTTGGTGACTCTGGGCAGTAACTTTCAGAAGGAACTATACAGCCCTGCCTTCCAGGTTAGGCAAAGACACAGCCCTTCAGCCCATTTGCAGAGACCAAGAGCAAGGGGCCTCAGAGATGTCCTCATACGCCTAGGTTGCATCCTGTCTGCGGCTGGGAAATGCCCTCTTTTGAAGCAGATAAAAAAAAAAGTACCCCCTAGAAAACGAGAGCAAAAGCAGAGTGAACGGAGAAGCAGGTGCCAAGGCACAGAAGTTCTTTTGTAGGACAGCAATGTCTGGTGTCTCCGTGGATTCCTCGTACACGCCGCTCCTAAGGGAATGTGCACTTCGCCAAAGAGTTTTCAGTGTTTAGTACAGAGGAGATGGCGAGACCTAGGCAAACGCCTAGAGAAGGAAATACAACCTGTGTGAAGTCATAAAAATTGACAGAGACGGAGACTGAACCTTCCCATCTTCCCATTTTAACAACTGCAGGAGACAAGGATCGCCCTTCCTCTGCTCCAGCACCAAAGTAAAATATTTTCTGTAGCCCCAGTTGCCAGTGGGGCCTGGGAACAGGGTTCGTCAGTAAAATGCTCTCCCCGCACAAGCAGGCACACTAGGGTTCAGATCCCCACCATCTAAGGACAAGAGCTGGGCTCAGTAGCATGTGCCTGTGATCCTACTACTGGGGAGGCAGAGACAGGAAGGTACCTGAAGCTCACTGGCCAAGTCAGTCTAGCCAATCAGTGAGTGCCGGGTTCACATAGCAACTGTGTCCCAAGAAATAAGTGGAGAATGACTGAGGAAGGCACCCAACACCGACTCCTGGCACCCACAGGCATGCATGTGCACACACCCCAAATAAACAGTAAACTCGAGGCAGTAAGCATCCGTCCTGCCGGCGTAAGCATTTTATGTTCTATACGGTTAACACCTATTTAAATTGGGTGTAATGGCTCTTAATTGTTTTATTCTATGCACAGCAAAGCAGCCAATTGAATCTAATATTAGTCATTCATCAGATAAAACATTTTCAGAGAAGCAAACTGCTATATTTTGCCTTCAAAGAACAGCAAGCATTTTAAATACACTTTCCCAGAGCTGGGTACTGCTAGGAAAACAGTTTAGAAATGCTACTTCAAGCAACCCCCTTCCTACAACAAGATGAATTGAAACAAATGCTTAGATCTGTATTTCGAGTGCTTTTATTTTTTTCTTCAAATGAAGCCTCTTTCTGTCCACCTGTCAAACACAGTTGTGACCCCATCAACCTAAGAGGTGGCCTCTGGGGCTGTGAAATGCGCCACCCGGCACGGATGCCCTTGGCGCGGCTGGCCTGCAGTCCTCCTTAGGATTATCCAGCTTCTCTTGCAACAGGAGAGAGGCGATGGGCCCGCTGCCAAGAGCTCTTTCAACAGAAATTCCGAAAGAAGATCCTGCGAAGTGCCGAGAGCCCAGATTTCCAGCCGTTCACTTTCTAGATTCCGTTACATAGCAACCATGCCCGCTCACACGGGCTACCCAAGTGAGTTAATATTTTGTTTAAACGATACGCTGCCTTAACCCTCTAGGAAAACCAGAGTCTGTTTCATCACAAGGCGCCAACCCAGTGGTCTCCCCAGCACAAAAGTCCCCAGCAATGAAGTGATGCACTCCCTTTATTCATTTCCAAAGGGATTTAAAAAAAAAACAACAAAAAAAAAAACAACAACTAAAAATGGACCTGAGAGTCTCTTGGTTCGGAGTGAGGATGTAAAAGGTGGCATTTTCCTGTAATCGTTTGTGCTAATATTGTTAAAGGCATACGAGCACACTCTTAATGTGTACATATGCACTTTAGCTAAAAGTGACTTACACAGTTGTATTTTGAAAGATACTCATTTCGCTCAAAGCCTCAATGTGAGAATTGACAGCCTAACTGCACCAGGCATCCTTAGGGTCTGGTCCCGCTGAGCGGCTGCAGTGCAGGCGAGACGTAAACACACGGGTGACTCTAACCTGGAAGACCAGGAGCCCAAGGGGTCCAGCTTCCATGCACCATCCTGGTGCCTTGTCAGGAAGGACAGGAGCGGAGGTGACCAGCCATACTTAAAAATGAGCTTGCCAAAAGGCAAGGCTCCCCTTTAGCTAAAGGGGTGACTAAATCAGCTCTGCTGAGGGCTTCTAGAAAAACAGTGCCAGAGTCCCCCAGAAAAACAAAATGAATGAAAGCAAAACCTCACAAAGGCTAAATGACACATCACATACACACACACACACACACACACACACACACACGCATGTGTGGACACATCTATCCCAGGATTGAGGCGCTGTTACTATAGATAAGCCAATGCCCAGTGGTCTTATACAGTAGTTTTGCATTTCTCCCACCCACCTCACCCACTTAGTCATACTAACTTGAACGGACATGTGACCCACACATGTGTTCAGTTAGAAATCATGAGCATACATTCTGATTATCTGGTCACTAAGGGCTCATTGTCCAAGTTCTGAAAACCATCAGCGGTACTGACAGAAGCCAGACCCTCCTCCTCTGTCCTATTACCTACCCATTGCCAATCATGGCCAGGCAGGCGCACAGGTTCCCACGGGCACAGGGAGCTACTGGTGGTGTGTGTTCTTAAAGACATCGAGTGATTACCAAAGCCACTTCCATGACTGTAGCCTTGTACATCTTAGTAGGAAAAAGCAATGCAGAACAAAACAGAAAAGAGAAAGGAAACACCCCCTGTTGTGCCTGTCCAACCACTTAGTCATCGTGATGCCAGTCTTCGTCTCTCACTTTCCAAGCGAAGGGTGCCAGCAAGGCACTCTGGATCCCTTCGCACACCCAGTCCACGGCGCAACCAGCACTCAGACGAAAAGTCACTTAACTTTTTCCCTGTCCAGGAACGAGAGGATGGTGGGAATGTCCCAGGATTATTTGATGTCCCTTCTCAGAAAAATGCCAGTTCTTAGGTAGTACTGGAATGTTTGAACAGCCGCCGCTTACAGAAACCAAAAGCCTTATCCTGCAGTCTGCTTTTGCCTTCTCTCACCTATGGCTCTCTCTCACATGATGACATAACCAGGGATGGATGACAAGAACAACCAGATGCCAACTGTGAAAACCCCATAGCAAACACCAGGGCCACAGCACTTTCTCGCCATTACATCATGATCAAATTACTCGCCCGATTCCTAAAGACACCCAACAGGCACCGGAAGTACCAAGTTAGGGTTTGACTTAGAATTCACAAAACTGCAAATCTTGAAGCTGCGAATCTCACAGGGCAAAGACATACCTTCCCGTGAAGGTAAGGCCAAAACAGACCGATGGAGCCATTGAAGGCATCCCCATAAAAACATTCTCTCTCAACACTCAGGAGGAGCTGTTGAGATAGCAGAACCAGAAAATCATTCTGAACCATTGAGCGTTGATACCTTACAATCCAAGTGACACATTTATACAGGTGACCCTCTTGGACTGGAGGGTTTTCTTTTCTTCTCTCCATCCCTTTGAATTTTTAGCCATTTAGATTACAATCTGAATGGTTTAAATAAACAGCGGTATTGCTTCTTAAAGGGTGATGGAGGGGAGCAGGGTGGGAGGGGAGAATGCAGGATCCTGCAAAGCTTGCTTCAGTTTTTGCTTCCCAACTCTCAGAAAGCACCATGCATGGCAGGACCACCTTATATCACACCGTTAACCCTTACTAGGGGTTCAGAAGTGTCATGTCTCAATGTCAGCACTGGCCAGCTGTCTTTTTTCCCCCTTCCTCTAAACTGCAGAGGGTCCTTCAAACAGGGGCTCCTAGCAACCCACCATTCAAGCCTTCATTCCTCCAGACAGCCATCAATCAACCTTTGAGGTCTGTGATTTCCCCCTGGGAAGCGCTCTTTTCCCTGTATAGTTGCTGGAAATGTAAAACTCCCTGCAGACCCAAGCATCCATACAGGACTGCCTGCACCATCTCAAGCCTGGAGAAAATAAACTCCAGATGCAACCCAGTCAAGGGGCTTGGCGTACATGGAGAAAAGTGCCAGCAAGTCCACTCCCCCAGGGCAGCAGAGCCCAAAGATTCCCTCGGGGGAGTCATTTAAGAGGCCATTGGAACTGGAGGGGTGTAGGGGACTGTGGGGTGAAGGCATGAAAAGTTTGCAGCGGAGCTGGGTTCTGTGTGCTCTCCAAAGGGCACTTTCCACTGACGCCTGAAAAGGACCAGGCAGCGGCGCCTAGTTCGAGCCGGCAGGGGCCGGTGTGACCGTGTGACCCCCATGCACACTGCACCCGAGTTGGCGTTAATGACAACCGTGTTGCAACTCCCAAGCTGGGGAGCATCGGGTGGACATGGTCAGGCGAAAAGGGTTATGAGCCACAGGGCAAAGCCATCTCGCTGTGAGAGTGGCGTATACCGCGGGCCCTGCTACCACTGGGACCGGTGAGCACGCTCTGGGTCCCCGCCCCGGGCGCCGGGCGCTTCCTACCTTGCGCGCTGTGCTGATGGTTCTCCATGGTCGTCGCCGCCGAGTCAGCCACCGTCACCGCTGCTGCCGAGGCGCTGGTCGCAGCTCCCGGGCCCGAGCCGGAGCCACCGCCTCCACCGCTCAATTCCGCCAGTCTCCGGTTGGTGGCTGTGAGCTCGGCTCTCAGGTTGGTCACCTCCTGGCTGGCCGACTGGACCGCCCCATCGATGCGGAGCGCGAGCTGCTTATTGTCTTCCATCATGCTCAGGATTTTGGCCTGGGGGCGAGAGAGGTGACAAAGAGCTGCATGATGTGCGTTGGGGGCGCGTGGCCGGCCGTGGCCCCGGCTCTACCTGTTGGGTCACCCTAGCGGCCCGGGTTTCCCCGCGCCCCGACCCCCGGGCACCGGCAAGCGCCGGCTCCTCCGGCGCAGGAATGACAGCGGCGCCTCCAGCCCGAGCCGCGGCGGTGGCGAGGCAGCGGGGGGAGGAGGAGGAGAAAGAGGAGGAGGAAGAGAGGAGGAGGAGCAGCCGCGAACAGCGAGACCCCGGCGGGCGGGCGGGCGAGCTGCGAGCAGAGGACACCGTGCGCCACCCGGGCCAGGCGCTCTCCGAGTGGAGCCTACCATTCGCGGCTCGCTCGGGAGGGGGCCCTGCTGGGGACCTTGGGGACCTCCTCGGCCTCGTGAGCCCCCCACCTCCGGGACACACCCCGGAGATTGGGGGAGGAGGGCGGCGCCCGTGTGAGGTCGGAGGTGGCACCCCCAACAGAAGGGTTGGGGTGCGTCCGGGGCTCCGGCCGTCCCGCTGTCCCCTCCCTGCGGCGGTGGGCAGCCCCGCCCCGGCCAACTACTGCCCGGCTCCGGGCTGGGGTCGCCGCGGAGGAGGCGATGGATGCTTAGCAGAGAGGGATGCTTGCATAGGGGGCCTCTTGGAGGGGAGCGTGGGATGGTGGGCCGAGGGAGGGGGCTGCTGGAGTGAGCTCAGGAGTGGAGTTCTTGCTTTGCCAGTTGCAGAGATGAAATGCCCAGAGGGGAGGAAAGCTGGTGGACAGTGAGCCTGCCACCTTCCACCCCCACCTCAGTGCCTGACCTGCGCTGTCCTTCCCTACCCTGGGCCATTGGTGCTGTGGCCTGCCCGCAACCCGGAGAGCGAGAATGTGTGCACCCCCTAGATGGAGGGCTAGCTTGTACCTGGTCCTAAGCTGCTTGGCTGGCCCGAACGTTAGTGGGAGTAAGGAACTGAGGCCAGAGAAGGGTTGGGAGGTGTGGCGGGGCTTTCTTTTTCTCTCCTTCTTCCCGAGGTAGGAATGTTGAACCGGGCTACCTCGGTTTACCTACTCCCCGTTCTGAGAATTGAGGTAACCTTAGCTTGCATAAGCCCTTCCTGGCTCCTTTCTCTCCCAGAGCACACACAGGCTTTGCATTTTTCAGTGGGGCCCTGGATTCCAGCCACCAGACCTTGTTACCATAGCAAGCTTCATTCCATGCAAATAGGAGGTTTTCAAAGAGCCAAGTGTAACCCCGCCAACAGTGTGCCACCATTCCAGGCCAGTCAACCTGGGGATGGGGGCCGAGAGCAAACTGCAGAAGCCAAAGGAATGCTCTAAAGGAAACTCACCCTCCAGGTTCAAGAGTTTTCCTTGAGAACCAAGTAGAAGATGGGGCATTTGTGTGTGGTTGACTCTGTAGGGGAAAGAGTACTTCTGTTTTAGGAAGAAACTGAGGCTCTGGGCAGTGTTTTGCAATTACCCATCAATCCACAAAAACCAGATGGTGAGAGGTTGAGGGTAAGTAATCCTAAAATGCCAGTTAATCCCATGTGCTTTCAGTAAACTTTTTTTGTTTTTGAGACATGGTCTCTCCAACTCACTATATAGTGGGAAATGACCTTGAACTTTTGATCCTCCGGTTCTGACTACTGAATTGCTGGCATTCCAGGCCAGTATTGAGCTTAACAGGCATGCTACATCACACCTAGATTATTCGGTGTTGGGATCAAACTTGGGGCATGGGGCATGCTATAGAAACACTACCGACCAAGTTACAGCCCCATTGGATTCTTTTATGTAGGACCATAAAGGTATATGGTTGCCCTGCCCTTTCCCTGTGGACAAGCTTTTGCAAGAGGAGTGGATATTCTTAGATGGCAGAGTGCAGGCCCCAGGGCATAGTTTTCTCCCTTCTAGCCACTTTGCTCAGTGTGGGTATTGAACCTCTGACTTTAGTATTCTTAGCTCAGCCTTGACCAAGTAGGTCGACAGATGTCTTCAGAGAGGCTGGGTGTGTTTAACATCCAGGTCCCATTCTTGGAAGGCCTTTGGGAAGAAACTAGGAGGCATCCAACCACAAGGCTCTGTGGAGCTTCTAAAGGATGACGTCACTGGGGAACCCAGTTTGGCTATACCTTCAAATGTTAAAAGTGGTGTAAGGCCCTTTAACACCAGAACTCAGGAGGCAGAGGTAAGAAGGGCTTTCTCAGTTTGAGGGCATTCTGTTCATTCAGGAAGTTCCAGGCCAGCCAGCCAGGGGTACATAGTAAGACACTGTCTCAAGACAAAGAAACGAACAAACAAACAAACAAACAAATTAATTAATTAAAGAGAAAGGTTAGTGTGGAATTGCTATGTAACTAGGCATGTCCATTCCAAACAACCTAGATAGCTAAAGAAAAATTCGGAGGGATTGCAGGAATGGTGTCGGTGTTCATAGTAGCATTGTCTGCCTTAGTCCTAAGGTGGACAGAGCTTGGCAGCCCACCAGCAGATGAAGAAACAGTGCTAGCCATCCATATGATAGAATATTATTCAGCCATGGTAAGGAGTGAAGGACAGACATGACATTCCTTATAACCATGAAACCCCAAAACACTGTGCCAGAAACAAAAGGTCACACAATGTGTGACTCTGTTCCCGTGAAAATTCAGGAGAGGTGGATCTAGGCAGCCAGAGGGCAGACAGGTGGCCGAGAGAGCAGAGCCAGAGGAGGACCTGCTCACTGAGTTATTTTAGGACTGTTGTAGGGTATGCTGAATGTTGAAGGTGTCTCGGAGCTAGAGAGTGGCTGTGTTTGCCCAGGGTTGGAAGTAGACTAAATGTCATCACGTTGTTTGCAGTGGTGCAGTGGATATCACCGTGAATGCTGAGGGCATAATAAAAGGCATGGATGGGTGGTGGTAGGGGTGCCCTAGGAGCAAACTCAACCAGACAACCAGAGAGGC
Organism: Microtus ochrogaster; assembly: GCF_000317375.1. NCBI lineage: Eukaryota > Metazoa > Chordata > Mammalia > Rodentia > Cricetidae > Microtus > Microtus ochrogaster. Next base: position 42,409,499 of record NC_022016.1, on the reverse strand, counting down.
TGTACACAGGTGTGTGTGTGTGTGTGTGTGTGTGTGTGCATGTGTGTGTGTGCGTGCATGTGTGTCTGTCTGCACATACCCCTTACGACATTCACCAGAAGGGCAGGGATGTGTCTCTTTGCATGTTCCCCCAGCTTTACTGTGAACTTGTGGGCTGGAGAGGAAGGTGGCTGGGCCTTTTCCTGTTTCTCTTCCCGTTCTTGTCACCTAGCCTGTAGCTGGTGCTCCATCCTCCACTGTGTCTGAGCGTGTTTGCGCAGTAAACAAACTGAGAAAGTGTTACTCATTTTCCCTCCATGGAGAGATTGTCCCACACACTGGCATCTCCACATCAAATCACAACAAAACAAACATCTCGAGAGGGAGAGAGAGAGAAGCAAGGACATATTTTGGACTTCTCTTTTCCTCTCTTTTGTGTGTGTGTGTTATGTGTGCATGGAAATGTTTACACACCCACTAGTGTGCACTTGTATGTGGAGGCCAAAGGTCAATATTCATGTCTTCCTCTCTCACTCTACATGTTACTAATTAATTAATTTATTTATTTATTGAGACAGGGTCTACTTTGACTTCCTGAACTCCAGCCTAGTGCACAGCTCCTCCCTGGGTGACCTCAAGGAACAAATAAAATAGCTGCAGAAGCAGTGTCTTCTTATGCAGCTCAGAGAGAGGAAACTTCTAGCAAGAACTGATGCTCAGTTGCTGGGGAGCTGGTCAAGGTGTTGAAGTACTTGTGTAAGCAAGAGGACCAGAGTTCAGAGTTTGGGGCCCCAGAATCCTTGCACGCGTCATGTGGAGTGTGTCAGCCTGCCTGTAATTCCAGCCTCAGGAACCAGAAGAGCAGGCTGGGTAGTGAGACTAGTCTTATCAATGAGCTCTGTATTGGAATGAGAGACCTCAGTGAATAAGGTGGAAGAGCTATGGAGGATGATTCTTAACATCGACTTTGGGCTTCCACACGTATGTGCATGCTCACCTGCACATCCACATGCGAACATGCATGTACACAGGCATGCATACCATAATATACAGATGAAGAGAGGAGGGGGAGAGAGAGAGAGAAGAGAGAGAGAGAGAGAATAGCGAGGCTTAGTGCACATCCACAGCAGACAACTCATCTTTCCCCAGAAACAGATGGGCCTTGTCACTTATCTCCAGACTGGATCCTCTAAAGGGGAAACTGTGAATAACGTCCTGGGTCCCCACCTATGTGGCTGCCTTCCTCCATGGTGTGATGCTGCTGCTTGGGCAGCAGAAGGTACGAGGCCTTGTGTCCTCTAGCTTCCTCCTTGTCTGCAGACAAATGGGGGCTAGATGCAGAAATGAGCTCCTGCCGACGCCGATGAAGGAGCCAGGAGCAGTTAACGCCATGCTTGAGAGCGTGATCCATCCTCATACTGTATCATGGGGCACATTCTAAACCACAGGTGAGGCCACAGCCTGGCACAGTCAGGCCCCTGGCTCCTCTTCCCACAGCCCTCAATTCTTCCCACCTCGGAGCAGAGCCTTCCTCTTTTTGCTGTTCTCCTGCCTAGAATATTCTCCCCCGACTCTCTGTCCCTGATTCCTTGTCATCTCTCAGATTGAACATTCCACTCTGACATTTCGTGGCACAGGTCACCGCAGATGGTCACTCGGTTTATTTACTTGGTAAACTTGAGCGACCGTGTTCTCGGATGGATCGAGAGGTAAGTCGCCATCTGTGTAGCTCGCTTGGGTAGAGGTCTTTCTGTTTCTCCACCCGCAGCCCCAGGCAGCCCCGGTTCTTCTGTTTTGTGTTGGCATTCTCAGGAATAAATATCCCTTTGGTGACATAATTTGATTACTTAGATTGCAACAGAATCCCCCGTCTAAAACTCCCCCTCTCCCACCACGTATACCCACCCTGCTGGAGTGCAGGCCTCAAGGGGTGGCTCAGGGTAGGGGGAATTCTCCTCAGTTCTGATTTTGTTGCCTAGATCACCATCGATGCTTCTCTACAGAGTCTGCGGATAGTGGAGCAAATTCATGCCCCTTGTCCTCACACCTCCACATCCACAAATAGTCTGGTTGCCCTCATTAAAACCCTCCGAATATTCAGCCGTCCCTGGGAAACCCAGGCACATCTTCCACTACAGCTATTCAGGGCTCTCAGATTCTTGCTACGATCTTGCTGGGTGGGGAGGGGCCTGGATTGCGCATTTGATGCTCAATTGGATGCTCAACTCCAGGGCTTCCTGGAAGGCTTTCCTTGAGGCTGGTACCCCACTGGCAGGTCCTTCAGCACATCTTAATTGAGTGGGGGAGCTGGGGGCCTGCTCTCTGCTTACTCCCACACATGGCCCAGTTTTCTCTCTGACTCAACCCGGGACTCGTTTTCTGGCTGGCTGGGAAGCTGGAGGTGGCATTCATGTGCATCCTCTCAGAGTTGAGAGATGAGCCAAGGGTTGGTGGGGATCCCTGTGCAGGACAGGTGGGAGGGAGAATATGGAGGAGGAATCGGCATATGCTAGACTATTTGGCTCTGGAGTCAGTGACCATGAAACTCTGGTACTTCCTAGACTCTGCATATGGCTATGACAGCATGGGGAGCATCTGAGAAGCTGGCCCAACAACTGCCTTAAGAGGTTAAAGGCCACTTCCCCGCAACAGGGTCCCTCAACAGGCTCTGTGAGGCGCCTCTCTAAACTTCAGGCTCTTCCTAATATTTCTCAAAATAGGGATGAAGCTTTCTCTCATCTGCAGTCTTCAGAAGATGGTCATTCAAACAAGAAGCCAGGGGCTGGGAGGTGTCTCAGTTGGAAAGGAGCTCATTTTACAGGCATATGGGCCTGATTATGGATCCCCAGAACCCACATTTTTTTTTAAAAAAAAAAAAAAGCCAGGCCAGGTGGTGGTAGCACATACTATTTTTTTTTTTTTTTTTTGGTTTTTCGAGACAGGGTTTCTCTGTGGCTTTGGAGCCTGTCCTGGAACTAGCTCTGTAGACCAGGCTGGTCTCGAACTCACAGATATCCTCCTGCCTCTGCCTCCCAAGTGCTGGGATTAAAGGCGTGCGCCACTATTGGCCAGCCAGCACATACTTTTAATCCCAGCATTCAGTAGGCAGAGCCAGGTGGTTCTCTGGGGCCCCTTGGCTAGTCAATCTAGCCTACTTGGTTAGTTTCAGGATTGTAAAAATGTCACGGTGAATAGTGCTTGAGGAACGATAACCAGGGTTGCTGTCTGGCTTACACACACACACACTCACACACACACACACACACACACACACACACACACACACACACACACAGATACACAATAAAAAATGCCATTAGGACATACTCCTGACCTACCAGAATGCCCAGGCAGAACCCAGAATCCACGTCTGCAGCAGGGGACATGGGGGAATCCAAGGCATGGTAACTTTGGACTCACCTCTGTGGATGCTCAGGGCAGGGTTCACAAACTACCAGGAGCGGTGTGAAATGTGTGAATGCGGAAGCTTGCCAGGCTCAGGAGGGGTTTAAGGGTCTCCTATCCACCCTCTCCTTGTTGTCAGACCCAAGTCTCCTCCATCCCCCTCTGCCAGAGTCCTTGGGGAGTTCTCCTCCCCTCTGCTGTGTCTATTCAAACCGTCGCGTGTGAATCCCAGACAATCTCAGAGATGCATCTCTTGTACATTTACACGGTTGACTTTGGCTGAGTGGGTTTTAATGTGCACCCTGGGGAAAAGGACAAGGCATTCTGAAGACAGGAACAGCCAGGGGCTCAGCGGTGGGTGAGGAGATTCCCAGGGACAGAGACGGAAGAGTGAGTTCAGACAGTGGGACCCCATCAGTCGCCCTCACAACCACGGTGACGGAACAAAGAAACCGAGGGGACGAAACAGGAAGGGGATTGTCCGGCTTTAGGGCAAAGCCTGTGGCCATGAGATGCAAGGCAGATGCATGGAGGCTGGCCATATTCACTGATGTACACATGTTGAAGTCTGTGTGGACATAATGGAGTCATTATGGAGGACGATGTGGCCTCCCAGCAATGGCTCATCTGGAACTTGGGAAGGTGAGCCTGCGTGTCCCTCTTGTGTATGTGTGTAGCCAACCCAGTCCCTTCTGCAGACTCGTTGACAAAAAGACTTCAAGAACCATGTGATGCCAACTGGTCAAAGTGTAGAGAACAAGTGTCTGCAGAGCTCTAAGCTGCAAGTGTGACATCAGTGTCACCCTCTTCCATCCCAAGGCTCGGGGACCATCTGGAGAGAGGAGACAGGAAGATCGTAAGAGCCAGAAGTTAAGGAAGACTGGAGGGAAACAGCGTCTCTGGCCATGACAGGACAACGGCACTCAGGAGCGCACAGATCTACAGCAACTGTGGCTATACCTGCACAAGACCCGCGCGGGACAAAGCCAGTCAGTTCTCTAGCATGGAGCAGAGAGAGTGTCCCAAGACCTCTCCCCCACCGCCACTATCTCCCCCACCCCACTCCTTGCTGAGGAGCTCTTGACAGATGACAGCTCTGCCAAGGTGTCTAGGATGACTGTGAACAAAAATCAACAACTAAGAAAAATATAAGACTCTGAGATGAACATTTTTACCCCCAGAGAGTCATAGAAGAACTGGCTCAACTCTCAGGCATCTCTTCTTTACCTGGACTATTTTGATGTAGCAGGCACCATTTTGTTTTCCAGCATCTCTGAGAGACTCTTCTGACAAAGTCACACAGGTTAGGGCCGAGTCCTCCAGTTACTCACACGCTCTGTTGTTTTGTACTTCTTTCTTTTTTTCTTGACAGTGTCTCCTGTGTTCTAGGTTGTCCTTTAACTCCCTATACAACCGAGGATGACCTTGAATGTCCATCTCCCAAGCCCTGGGATGACAGACATTCACCGTCATAGGATGCTGGGGACTGAACCCAGGGTCTGTGCCCGATAGATGAGCACTCTGCCCACTGAGCTACATTTCCAATCCTGACACAAATGCTGCACCAGCTGTAATTTCTTTGACAGCTCCCGGGCAGGATGGTGCTGACTGCTTAGTGTTCTCCCTCCTCCTTGGCTCTGGAGTTATTTAGTCAGAGGCGGTCTCTGTGAACTCGAGACCAGTCTGGTTTACATAGCAAGTTCCAGGTCAGCTACATAATGAGAATCTGTCTCAAAAGATGATTGGAGGGGGCAGGGATTGGATTTGGTAAGGGGTAGAGTCCCACAAGCCCTAAACCTTGTGCTTACTAGCTCTGTGCACCTCTGTGAGTTATCTAATCCCCTTGGGCGTGCCTAGTCTAGCGCTCCAGCTCTTCTCTCTCTCTCTCTCTCTCTCTCTCTCTCTCTCTCTCTCTCTCTCTCTCTCTCTCCACTTCCCCTTTAACAGATGACCACACTAAGACCATCTGGGTCCCTGCTAACCTACTGCCCTTCACCTCTGCCTAAAGTCCTGAGCTGCTGCAGAGGCAAGGGAGAAGGGGGGCTGTTCTGGGTGAGCAGGATATTAATTATTCCAGCCCTGGGGACCCATCTGTTAAATTGGTCCTTTTTGCTTTAAAAAAAAAAATGGTGCTTTAGCAGAGAAACCCTGTCTCAATCCCCCCGCCCCCCACCACCATGGTGCTTTAGGATCAGTGACATAGCATATGCATGCCCATGTTCACACACACACACACACACACACACACACAGACACACACACACACACACACAATTTAAAGGGGTACCTTACAGATAGGGTTAGTACTCCTGTAATCTCCTACTTAGGAAAAGTTGTTTTCTGTGTGTTAGGGAGGTTACAGTCATTTAAACACATATGTTATTGGCCTGGCTTTAGTGGCCCTTTAATCCCAGCATTCAGGTGGCAGAGACAAGCAGATCTCCATGAGTTCGAGGCCAACTTGGTCTAGATAGCAAGTGCCAGATCAGCTAGGGCTACACATAGCGAGGCCCTGGCTCAGAAAGTGGGGAGGATTAGATTTGGAAAGGGGCATAGTCTCACAAGCATGGGGATTTCTGTAATGCCTTCGTCACTATATTTTGCTCCCTTTCTCTTGTTTCTTTAGCTGGCAACATCTGTCTTAGGAAAAGCTCTCCGCTTAGTTTTATTGATGACCTCATCGCTTGCACACCTTTCATCAGCTTCCATTTCCCTCTGAGCTCATTGCTTTTCGATTTTTTTTACATTTATTTGTTTCATCCACACGCACAAAACAAACAACAATGTTGTTCATGCATGCAATAGCAAGCATGTAGAAATCAGAAGTCAACTAGCAGGAGTGGTTCATCATCAGATCACCTGCTGAGCCATCATGGCCACCCAGTTCATTGCTTCCCCCTTAACAAGCATACCTAACACTCCTTCCCCAAGAGAAGCACATCCTCCTGCCCATAGGCCATGCAGTGACTGCGACCCTCACTTAAGACCATAGCAGAGACAGTGTAAGAGGCACAGGTCAATGAGAAGGATTCAGATTTTAGTGTTCCTCAATGACCCACTGATAGGAGGCTGAGACCTAGGGGTGACATACCATCTCTTTGGAGGAATCTGAAGTAGCAATGGTAGGAATCTTGCCTGGATGTTGCCTTTAAAAATGTATCACTCTGTTCTCTGTGTGCATGTATTTAGTACGGCGCATATGCACTTGTGTGTGCAGAGGCCTTGAGTCTTCTGCTCTGGGGCTCTGCCTTATTCTCCAGGGACAGGGTCTCTTACTAAACTGAGCCTTGCTGCTTCTCCGCAATGTGTGCAGACAACAAGCCGTAGTCATTCTCCTGTCTCCGCACTCCTCTCCTCGGTGCTAGGATTACAGGCAGGTGTAGCCATGGCCAACAGTTTTGTGGTGGCTTGGGAATTGAACTCAGGTCCTCACGCTTGCACAGCGAGCGTTCTTTCCCTCTGAGCCATCTCTCCAGCCCCAATCTTTCTTTTAAACCAACATTCAAATCCACCTGTGAGAAACTGACCTGAGAAAAGCATTTATTAGCCAAATGGTCTTGATTACTCAAACTGGCGTCCACAAAAGAATTCCCCTGCAGCCATCACCCTGTGTACTCACAGCCAGCTGTCCAGTTAAAGACACGAAATTAAAAGGAAGCCATTTTATGTAGCAGTCTACTTGAAGAGGGGGAGTTGTATTAAGCGATTGTCTCTTTATCGTCTGCCTTATTTTATGCCAGGGACATGTAAAACAATTTATAAGGCAATCCGTGGCATCCCAGGCCCACATTAATAAGAATGTGTGCTGTCAAGAGGAGCTTGTGCCGTTCAGAGCAACGTGGGTTATACTGCATCCTCCATCCTGGAAACCAGAGGACATTGTGAGTCTCTCTTCCCTACTATAGCTAACTACTGATGTTTTTATTTTGAGAAACAAATATGTAGGAGATTTAAAGGGGACAGGTGGAGCCTCCTTTCTCTTCACGGTGAAGCCTCTGCACTTGGCTTCCGGGTCACTAGCTCCTGCCCTGCTCTATGCCTAGCTTCTGAGACTGTTCGGATGACAAATGACAAGGGTGAGAAAGCTTCCATACGGTCCCCAAAACAGTCGTCCTGTATCTAAGAGATGGAACTGAGACCAGCGAGGTGGCGGCCTGGGTTAAAAATGTTTGCTATGTAAGTTGGGGGCCTGAGCTTCGTTTTCTCGACCCAGAGTGGAAGGAGAGAACTGACTTCTGAGAGTTGTTCTGTGACCGTCACATCACCCGTATACACACACCGCCACCTCCGCCGCTGCCACTGCCACCACCAATGATGACGACGATGATTTAAAACAAAGAGACTGTTTGTAAAGGAGGTGCATCCCTTCCAACGGCCAGGAGAGGCCCTCAGGGAGACCCACAAAGTCACTTCACAACCCTAGGGGCTCTAAGGACTTGGAGGCAGGATGGAGAGCCTGAGCCGTCTAGTCAGCATTGGGGGAGAAGGGAAAGATGGATGTGGACACTCATGCAGTCCTTTGTTAGGAGGTATGAGCTCAAGGGTGAACATAAGCATCTTCCCAAAGATGGATCAGTCCTGGGGTTCAGCCAGCCCTTGAGGTATCTTTGTGAGAAGAAAAAAAGGGATACTGAGCTCAAAGGGGTTCAGCAGGGGAGGGAAGGGTACACAGAAAGTGATAGAGATGGTGGACTTGTTTAAAATATATTGTGTTCATGTGAAATGTGTTTAAGAATTAAACACATTCATTCCATTGCCCTGTAAGATAAAGCAATGGGGTGTTTCCATTCTTGAGAATAATGAGTAAAGAATTTCCCTGCTTGAGGGCAGCAAGAAGCATGCCACCTGCCAGTTGGATTGCCACCTTCTCAGCTCAGAGGGCTCCATGGCGAATTAAGCTCTAGTATTTTTTCCTGTTTCTGATCTTTCTATGTAGTCCAGGTTGACTTCGCACTCATGGTCATCCTCCTGCTTCAGCCTTCTCCATGCTAGGATTACAGGTCTGTACCACCACACCTGGCTCCAAGTTCTAGTTTAAGGTTATTGTTACTGTTTTAATTCAAAGAACAGACACGGGTCTCTGGGCAGGACAGTGAGCAAACTCTTTTTATGTTTCTTACTAAATTCCAATCTCCGTATGAATCTTTTGTTTTTGGAGTTTTAATCGTGTTCATGTACACGAGGACAGAAGTTGATGGTCAGTCCTCCTTGGTCACTCTCTGTCTTCTATGTTGAGACAGGGTCTCCTACTTGAACACAAAGTTTGCTGGCTCAGCTAGTCTAGCTTTGGCAGGGGGGTCACCTGTCTCTGTTTCCCAAGTGCTATGATTACAGACAAGGCCCCTGGCATTTATGTGGGTGCTGGGGACCCAAACTGCAGTCTTCCACTTGTGCAGCGCGTTCTTTCTTTACCGTGTCACCGCCTCAGCCCAAGTTGTTTTTATAAAAGACGTGTGTGTATGTGTGTAAGAGAGAGAGAGAGCACACAGGTATACTTGTGTGTATGTATATGTATATGTACGTGGGGGGGGGGTTTAAAGGTTGACCTCATTGTCCTTTCCTACTATGGGAGTGATAACAGATAATAAATAAATACATAGACTAAGAAGGGAGAGGAAATACTGTTAGAATGATGTGTTTATGTTTTATAGGCAAAAATATTTACTGTAAATGGATACCATTTCTTCCTCAGGAACTGTCCACCTTGATTTTTGAGCTAGGGTGACTCCTTGGCCTGGGACTGGCTGAATAGAATAGGCTGAGTGGCCAGCAAGCCCCATGGATCTGCCCGTCTCCACCTCCCCAGTGCTGGGGTTATAAAGTGTATGTGACCACACCCAGCATTTTTTCCCCTTAAACATGGGTTCTGGGTTACAGTGCTTGTCAACTCAGTCAGAACTCTGCCCACCTGTCGCCTTTAGAATTCTAGTTCTGGGGTTAGGGATGCAGTTCAGAGTGCTCGCCTTGACATACAGGATGCTTGCCCCGGGTTCGATTTCCAGCATGGATAAACTGGTGTGGCATTATAGATTATACATCTGTGCTCTAGCCCTTGGGAGGTGGAGGCAGAAGGATTGGAGGCTGGTAGTTATCCTTGGGTATGTGGGGAGTTTGAATCCAGTTTTGGTTGAGAGAGAGAGAGAGAGAGAGAGAGAGAGAGAGAGAGAGAGAGAGAGAGAGAGATCAAAGGTGTTTCACTTTTGTCAAGCACCCCTCACCCCTCCTACTTTAAATGAAGTGCCTGAGACCCGGGAAAGTACCAATCCCCGTGATCCACACACAACACTTCTCTTACTATTAGGATAATATGTTTATGTGTTTATATGGTCTCAGGGGATATTTGGTAAACATTCGTTGAGTGCATTAAGCTGAGCCATTTGATCTGTCTATCTGTGTGGAGGGCACATGAAAACCCACAGCCAGCTCTGGTTCTGATCCTTGCCTTGTGAAAAGCGTCCAAGCTCATACGAGGTGCTATATCCACTCAGAAGCCTCCCTTTGATCTCATGCTCGTTTTCCACAAAAAGGATTGCAAACTTGGCAATGGACTCTCCCAGAAATGAATAACCAAACTCTTAAAAAAATTCGTCTTTGATTGTCTCACAACATTAAAAAAAACAAAGAAACAGAGCCCCTTTGCAACAGCTCCCCCGCCCCCCACTTCTGTTGGTCCCTCTGGGAAACAGCTGAGCCTATTCTAAATCGACCTTCCTCTCCTGGAAAGATCTGGTTCCTCTGAACAGGCAGCCAGTGCCTTGAGATGGTGTGTGCAGCTCAGAGAAGGTGCTGAGGTTCAGTTGAACTGTAACTGAGCAGCAGCAACCTGGTTTCCCTCAAGTCTGCGACAATAGGATACCTTCACTGATACCTTGCATGTGTTTAGAGGCTGGGATGTTCACTGTGCTGCCTCAGGAAATGTTTAGGGTCTCCGTCTCAATCCCTTTGCCTCTTTGTAAGCAGTTGGATCATTGCTCTTCTCTAGCCCTCTGGCTAATTATCTCTCTTGCCTTGTGATTTCATCCCTTCTTCCGAGATCAGTCTGGTACATGTCCCTAACCTGCTGATGTTAGGTGCCATGGCTTTATAGCTTGCTCTGACCAGTTAAGCTGATTTCCAACAATGATAGGCCTTGAACACCTTTACATCTCTTTGATTGACCTCTGGGTTCTCCCAAGCAGCAAGTATGCATCAGGGAAACGCTTTGGCCCACCAACAAGACTTAGGGACGAACTGCGAGGCAGGCCTACAGCTTGGAAGAAAACCCAGTCGAGCTGACAACGCCTTACTAGTTGGCAGATCTACAAACCTGAAGAATAAATGCTGCCTTAAGCCTCTGAGAGTCTACGGCTGTTACACCGCAGAAACCCACGAAGGTATTATGAAGCAGTGTGTGGATGAAGGTCCTGACTGAATAGCCAGACTTCTGCATCTGACACATCTCTTTCTAAGGCTTCAGCTTCTGCAAATTCAACCGGCTGTGGTTTGGAGATGTCTGAGAAAAACCATCCAGAACCTTCCAGAAAAGTCTTGTATGTGTTCACATAAGCATTTAGACTCTACTAAGCATTGTGGATGGTCTAAGGATGACCTTTAAAAATGCAGAAAGATAGCTTCATTTATTTGCAAATTCACACCACTTTATAGGTAGGACTTAGATTTGGGAGGCTGTGGAGGTCCTGGAACATATCCCTGTGTACAGTATAAATAAGGAGAGAAGAATGCATTAATGTTCTAGAGAGGTCATAGCAACTACCAAAGAGTGGGGGAGTCAATAGGAACTCATTTTCTCATTATTCTGGAAGCAGGAAGACCAAGGTTAAGTGAGGTATAGGAAAAGTTGACTTCTCTTGGCTCAAGGATGATGTCTTCCCCCTGTCCCCTCATTTGGTCCCCTCCATCTGTTCTTTGTCCTAACCTCCCCTTGTAACGACACCAGCCAAACTTATAGGGAATGTGACTTCAGGAGCCCACAGGGTCCCGGGATTGACATCAGATTTCTCTTGCCTGACTCTGGGTCCCAACATCAATGTTTTCTCCCTTCCATATTGCCCAAGCAGAGTGGGGCTGGGCACACACAGCACCAAGCAGGCTCACATAGCTGGTTAGTTAATGCTGATGGTCAACTTGACTGGGCTAGACCACCCAGGAGATGAATCTCTATGCATGTCTGTGAAGGATTTTCTAGGTTAGGTTAATGGAAGTCAGAAGAATGACCCTAAAAGTGGGAGGCACAATCCCATGGACTGGGGTCCTGGGCTGATTAAAAAGAGGAAACCAAGCTGAGCACCAGCATCCGTCTCTTTCTGGTTGCCAGCCATAAATGTGACCAGTTGCCTCAAATTGCGGCCGCCATGACTTCCCTGCCATGAGGGATTGGACCCTTAATGGGGGAGCCAAAAAGAAGCCCTCCCTTCCTTAAGCTGCCTCTTAAAGCATATTTCATCAATAAGAAGAGTAATTAGTATAGACAGTTGCACTTCAGCTGGTGGGAGAGAGCCTCTCCCTCTTGTGTTCCTGGGAAGACTTGGCCTCACCCTGGGACAGCCACTGAGACCAGACCACTGGTACCACTTTGACTGACCAGGACCCGTGAATGCACGGCTCATCACTTAGGCTCCAAGGTATTGGGGTGCTGAGCTGTGAAGAGGTGGGGAGAGTTCCTGCCCAAGGGTAGGGCACACACAGTAGAGGGAAAGGGGCCTTCCAGGCTGGCCCAAGGAAGGGCTCACTCTTTCAGCACTGGATGCTGAGCCTGGCCTATGTGCTGCTCATTCAGGCCTTCAGCAGGCGTCCTGGGATTCCTTTCCATCCTTGACTCATGGGTGATTGGATTAAGGCATGTTGCTTGACTTCTACAGCATTGGTCTCTCTAGTATTAAGTGGGGGAGCCGTGTGTAAGTCATGATGGGCTAGTGAGGAAGGGTAAAGAACTTGGCTTCTCAGTGCTCTGTTTCCTCACCTGTGAAATGGGAATCATGAGAGTTCTTCTCTCATAGGGTTGTAAAGATGGGTTGAGAAGTGTACAATGTTGTGGGATTCCCCTCTGTATGCTGCAAATATGTTTTATCACAGTTGTTTAATAAAGAAGCTGCTTTGGCCTGTGGCAGGGCGGAATATAGGTAGGCTTGAAAACTAAGCTGAATGCAGGGAGAAAGAAGGCGGAGCCAGGGAGACGCCATGTAGATGCTGAAGGAGAAAGACACCAGAACCTGTGGTCAGGTATTTTTGTTACAGCCCTGAGAACTAATAGAAAAATGTTTGAAGCGGGGGCTTTGCTACCCTCTTAGGGGTCAGGTGAGCAGTCGATCCCAGATTTAGAACACAGAGGTGACGGGTGGCCCTGAGTAGGAGCTTCATGAGGCAGTTAGGAAGATTTTATGACCCGCAGATCTAGTGTATAGGAGGTGAGCATCCAGGGTAGGCCTTTTATTATCTGAATTTCTCACCTACCACAGACCTTGTCCAACTCACAGCTTTTGGCCACGTAGCCTTATTATCCCCATACACTAATATAAGTCACATAATCCATCGCTGTGTGCACCTTTGAAGCCGGCGTACGTTAATGACACCCTCCCCAGTGAAAGCGAAAGCAGGGCCGACTGTGGCCATTTAATTATTCTGGAAGTCTCAGAGCCCATCAGTGAATTCGCAGGAATCCTAAGTGATATGCCATGAAAACGGTGTCGGATTCCTGTAGCTAAGAATTGTGATTGGTACTAATTATCCCTTCTTCTGAAATTAAGTGAGCAGGTTTCCCCCCCACATCCCCTCCCAGCAGAAGGCCTCTATGATGTTCTAGAAAATAATAAAGTGGATGGACCCTTCTGAGTGGCAGCGGGCAGCCTCACAGCAGGCCTCCTGCACTGATTAATACCAGAACCCTGTATTAAATTAAAGGAGAAGCTCTGCCCGGGAGCTGAAGGAGTCCTGCCTGGTGCCATGTGTGGGCCGGTCGCTCAGTTCATTCTGAATGGGATGACCGAGGTGCTCTTCAAAACAGCGTCGGGTAGTGGTCAGACATCTGTGCTTATGTGCACAGAGTGTTCTCCCCAGAGAATGAGGACACCAGCGGCTTCTGAACGGTAGTAGGTGTTGCATATGGTGGTAGGCCTTGTCCGTCTCCTCACTTTAGCCTCTGGAAAGGTAATTATGATAAGGACGACAAGAGAGAGGTGTAATTAGCAGTGCCACAAGCTTAGGTTCTAGAAGCTCATTTCTGAAGGCCACAGAGGCAACAGGTGGCAGCGCTGGGATTTGAACTCTAGAATGCTAGAGCTTGCTAGGCCTCTGTGCGGTGCGGCCTCTGGGAATGTTCCCACCATGAGCATGGAACTGTGGAGCCTCGGCTGTAGCGTTTGGCCGTGTGTATGTTTTTATTAGGCAAGTTCCAGGAAGGAGGAGTGGGGGATGGAGAGAATGAGGGAGGAAGAGGAGAAAAGAAGTAAAGAGGGAAGGGGGAGGGGGAGAGAGAAAGGGAAGGAAGGAAGAAAGGAAGACAGAGCGGGGAGAGAGAGAAGGAGGAAGAGGAGAGAGGGAGGAAAAGAGGGGAGGGAGAGAAGGGGAGGGAAAAAGAAAGAGGGGAGGGAAGGAGGAAAGGAGGAAAGAAGGAGGGGCACAAAGGAGAGGGAAAGGAGCTGAAGCTTTGTCCCTGGCCTCAGGAAGCATATATCATACTATTTGGACTGGGAATGACAATGTTTGCCTGCCAATCTCAGGGGATATTGTCAAGTTCAAGCAAGCGAACGAACATGAAACCACTTTTCCTCCCAGGACCAGAGGTGTAACCGGAAGTGGACAATGCGCTCTGAAGGCGTATTTCTATCCACAGACTCCGATTGAGCGACCTCCATCCTGCTCTTCACCTCCAGCACACTCGGACCACTTTCCCCCCAAAAGAAGCACGCACGGTTGGTATCCACTGATGTAAATCTCTTCTGCACCTACAGCTTGAGTCACCTAGATGCTTTCCTGTCCAGTTGGATGGCCGCCCCGGATGTAAAAAGACGTTTTTTTCCACATCCAGACCCCTAAATAGATGACCGGAGGATCACAAGCCTTCGTGTAGATTTTCTTGATTGCTTCCCCCCCACCCCCTTGCTTATCACTTTCCCTAAAAATCCTGTCAGTTAGTGTATTTAAATTCTTTTCTCATCTCCTCATTGCACCGCTATTTAAAATAATGAGTCACAGCTGAAGGGAACGGAAATATCCCGGCTGCTTTTAATATACACCATCAAGGACACTCCTCGGGAAACGTTGTTGGGAAGGTCGACCGCCAGTCAAGGCCAAGGCCAACGGCAAGGGCAAGGGCATCTTCCACCTTTGGCCTACAGGGGGAATGGGGATTTGAACTCTTCACTAGTTGCTTTCCGTGACTGCTCAGATGGGCCCGATGCTGATATCAAGGCTTTATATGTATGGCAGCCAACACTATAAAGGCCTCATCATGTGTGTGGCCCACGTCAGGTGCTCATTAGATCGCCCGGCAATGGGGAATGGATGCCCTTAAAGTCCTCACTGTTCAGCTGAGAAAACAGGGGGATCTGAAAATAACTAACCTGCCCAAGGACGCAGAACTAGGTCACAAGGGGCAGAATTTGATCTCAGAGTTTACAGATTTGAGCATTACCCAAAGCTCCAGTTCTTATAAGTGTATGTGTACGCATGTGTGTTTGTGCATGGGTATATTTGTGTGTGTGTGTACATGTGATGTTCACATGTGTGCAAGCAGATTGGTATGCACACGTGTGCACATGCATGTGGAAGCCAGAGTCCAGTGTTGGTGTCCTTTTCTATTGATTTCCCCCTTATTTTTGACACAAAGCTTTTACTGACCCTGGGGTTTGCTGACCAGTTAGACTGTTTGGCTGATAACCCGTGGCACCTTCCTGTCATCACATCCCCAACACTGGATTACCACACATGATGCTGTGCCGGGGTTATGTGGGTGCTGGAGACCCGAACTTGGGTCTTAATGCTTGTGTGGCAAGTGCCTTACTGACTAAACTGTGACCCCCAATTTCGGTCACCTTTGTTTTTAAAGTTCAGTTTTTTTACTTCTCTAAATAGGTGTAATAACAATACCCTGGGTCTTGTCCCTCCCAGCATGGTTGAGGGAATAGAGGAGACCCTGGAATACGAATTCACTTTGCAGATTGGCCTCAAGAACACAGAGGCTGTTATCGCCACTAGGTGATAGGCACCTTGTTTGCTTTATGTTAGTTTAATAAACACCATGACCCAAAGCAACCTGAAACAGGAAAGGGTTTATTTGACTTACAGGTTCCATCACTGAGAGAACTGAAGCAGAGGCCATGGAGGATGCTCTTCCTGGCTTGCTCCCATAGCTCATTCAGCTTGGCTTTTTTTTTTTTAACTGCAAACCAGGACTAGGACCACTTACCAAGAGATAGTGCTTCTTACAGTGGACTAAATCCTCTCCCACATCAATCAATCAAGAAAAAGTCCTCCGGACTTGCCTATGGACCAATCTGAAGACTACCTTTTCCAGTTGAGGTTCCCTTTCCCTGGATGATACTAACTTGTGTCAAGTTGACAAACAAACAAACAAAACAAAACAAAATCAGCAGCCAAAGTAATTGCAGTGGGGGACACATTAGATCCCTCAACAATGGGCTCACAGTCAAGGTGCAGACCAGCTCCTGGCACAGCACAAGGTCTTGAGTGGTCCACATGCTGCCCACCAGCTGCAGAGATGACCTCTTCTTTCCCTCCAGTCTAACCCTGCCCAGGGAGCACACTCCTGCTTTCGGAAGCCTATGAGATTAGTTTGGCCACCTTCTCTGATTAGTGGCATGTTTCCAAGATGAGGGTGTCTGCGGAGGCAATCTCCATGCTTAGATTTATTAGTGCTGCCGTTGGCTTAATGAATTACTGCAATCCAATGGACCCATAGATAGCTTGTATTTAACTTTTATGTGGCTGCCCTAGAAACCGGCTTGAAAGGCAGAAATCAATGCTTGTGACAAAATCTCCATATAATTTATTTTGAATGCTCAGTTTGGGATTTGATGTATGCCATTGTTGGACATAGTTTATGGTCCTGGATGAATTTTATACTTACTGATTAAAGGGGGTTTAGCAAAACCAGTAGGCTACCGTTCGGTAAACCTTACGATAAATGTTGCCGAAGTGTTCCCATTCATCTAGCCAGATTGGCTTCACATTTTCATCAGCAACCCTGGTAGCTGTCCCTCCAAACTACCAAAGGGAGGCCCTATTTACCAGTTTGTAAATTAATTAGTCAAAACGCATTTAATTAATGATACCCACTGTGACTATCTGGTTCGCCAGTAATTGGGTAGCATCTAGGTGGGAACCAGGTGGTAAGGGAGGGATGGACACATTGGCAAGACTTTTTCCCATGGCAGACCTTGCTCTCAGATTGGTATTATTTCCTTTCGGATCTTTTCTTTTGTAGTGTTTAGAAATAACTGTTCAGAAACAGCACCTGCAGATTAGCATGGCATTCCTATTTAGAGAGACGTCTAGACAGAACCTAAAATAAGAACCCCAAGTCTTCAGCACCCAGGGGCAGTCAGCTGTAGACATCTGTAGAAACCAGGGCCAGGTGGCCACTCAATCTTTAACACCAATCAATTAATAATTTAGAAGCTCTTAAAATGGATTTAGTTTAGTCTGAAAAGGAGTACTTGGTTCAGGTAGCATCTTCATGATATTTTATTCTTCTGTGTATTCATCATCCTTCTATCTGAATATTCACCCATCTAGCCACCTATCTACATATCCATCCATCCATCCATCCATCCATCCATCCATCCATCCATCCATCCGTAATCCATCCATCATCCACATATCCATCCAATTATGCCATCCACTCATCCACATAGCTATCCCTCTGGATATTCATCTTCTCATCCATTTATTCATCTATCCATCTGCATATCTATAATCCACTCATTTTCATATTCATTCATCTATCCACATATCCATCCATCCATCCATCCATCCATCCATATATACATATATTCATACATACCTTAAGTATGTATCTATTGTTTTCCCATTAACAACCAACTGGTCTTCCTTTCTCTTTCCTGTCTATTTCTTTTTGTCCTACTAGCTCCTTTTATATACCTTGTAGTTGACATTATAAAATGTTTACCATGCATAACCTTTTTTTAATGTTCACCATAATCTATGAAGTTCAACACCAATATCATCTTCTTTTTACATGTGAGAAAACTAAGGCTCCAAGTGGTCAGGTGATTTGTTCAGGACACACAGACTGTACGGCAAAGGCAGGGACTTGTGGTCATCTCACAGTTCCAAATCAAGGGCTCCTTTTCCTCCCACAAATAACCTGGCTGCCTAAGGCAATAACCTCAATTGCCAAAGGTGAACAGTTTTAGCATCTAGAAAGAGAAATGTCTTTTCCACCTATCTGATGTTCACCAATGGCGGAGGTTCTCAACATGTGAGTCATGACCCCTTCCATAGGGGTCGCTGAAGACCATAAAAAAACACAGGTATTTATGTTAGGATTCCTAACAGTAGCAAAATTACAGTTGTGACATAGTGATGAACATGTTTATGGTTGGATGAAAATAAGTTTATGATGGAGGTTTGCCACCATCTGCAAGGCTGGGTACTATGTCCCCTCTGCATCTTTGGCACTGAGGAACCTAGCATCATCAATAGCAGATGCCTGCAAAGGGATGGTTGAATGACTGTATGGGTGGAGGCAAAGCTTCCAGAGAACAAAGACAACCTGCCTGAATTTGTAAGAAGCAGAACCCTCCTTCTTGGCATTGTCACCAATAGATGATGTTTGGGGAGCAGTTATGAAATACAGCTTCCATATGCAATACACGAGACGTTTTGGGCTAGAGAGTCAAGTGGGCAGGCTTGTATAATCGACCACGTGACTTTACCTCTCCCATGCTGGTTAGACCTATCTGGGAAGAAAAAAACTTGGCTGAGAAAATACTTCCTTCAGATTGGCCTGTAGGCAGGTCTTTGGGGCGTTTTCTTGATTGGTGATCCATAGATATAGGAGGGCCCAGCCCATTGTGGGTGGTGCCACTCCTGGGCAGGTGATGCCGGAAGGCATAAGAAAGGTATCTGGGCATGAGCCAGGAGATCAAGTCAGTAAGCATCACTCTGCCATGGCTTCTGCATCAGTTCCTGCCTCCAAGTTCCTGCCTTGAGTTCTTGACCTGATTCCCGTTGATGACTATATCCTGTAGGCCAAATAAACCCTTTCTTCCTCCAGCTGCTTTTGGCTGCGGTCTTTGTCACAACCATGGAAAATAAACTAAGAGACATCCACCGTCTACCATGTGGCTGCTCCAGGGGTGGCTTTGGTTTTTCCCAAATGTAAATGGATTTCCTTGAGTCTCTTCAGAACTTTGGAAATGCATTCCTAAAATTGTTCACCAGAAATCCAGCACCCAGAACTTTCTACTGCTTCATATAAGAGTACATATTTTAGAGAAAAGCCAACTAGACCAAGAACAATGCTTGAGCAGAGAATTAGAAGCTGAGCCCCCAGCTCCTTCTGACACTGACAGCTTCTTTATCTTCACGAGCGCATTTCCTCTTATGGAAGATGGTTCCTGTTTCAAAAGCTGGTGCCAAGTTTCCTCCTCCTTTCTCCATTCCCTAAAGTGGCAATCTTCAGGAAAAGAAGTTCTGTGTAGCTTAAGGAACAAAACCTTTACCCAAAGATCCGAGAGCGCCGTGTGCTGCTACCACCGTCTGCTTGAAGTTTAAACCTGGGCTCACCCCTTTGGGGCTGACATGCCTCTCTCATGCTTCCGCTGTTCAGGAATAAGGGCCATGGAAAAGCTTCCAGTTGATTCTGGAAGACGCACTTGCTCTCTGCGAAGCAGTTTAATTTATTTTTGCTCAGCCCATCCTGTGTAATTCGGAATGGCTCAGCTACATTTTCCTCCAGACGCAAGGGAGCGCCAAGGAAGCTGGCAGGAGGTTCTGCTCAGCTTAGAAGAAATGGGTTGACCCCTAGGAGAAGGGAACTTAATGAATTAGAAGTGGGTTGCTTCTCATGCATGAAATAGGACTTCAAACCTCTCCCCATCCATCAGCACTGAGGGGCACTTGAGGAGTCTGCAACATTTTCTGGTCTGTTACATCGTGGCCTTTGAAGGGGTTGCCACAGGTGGCATATCTGCTTTCTGGACCGCAAGGAGCAATCTCTCTCCTTCTTGTCTTGACTCAGTAATGCCCGGGAGAGCATTACTAAGTCAAGTATTTAACGCTTGCACAAATGCTCAATCCAGCAGGTGTTTATGGTTCCATGAATGGATACTGAGGCCGGGCTCTGAAGAGACCCCAGAGACCCTTGTGAGGTCTTTCGCCACCTGGAAATGTGACAGCGAATACTGACTAGGTGGGACAGGTCACCTGGTAGGTAGTGCACACATGCTCATTCCCCCCGCCCCCCCCTCCCCGCTGCAGATTCCTCATTCACAGCATGTGGGAGTAGGGTTTCACAAAAGCCCCTGGAAGGTACATGAGTGTTTCTGCTTTTCACAGTGGGGGCTCTGGTTTCACGAAGAAAGTCACAAATAAGGGCTGGGAGATGGCTCAGCTGTTAAAGAGACCAAAGCAAACTTGTGGACCTGAGTTCAAGTCCCCGCCATGCACCTAAAATGTTAGTAGGTTGGCACATGACTATAATACTAGTATCGTGGGGTGGGGCAGAGACAGGAGAATCACTGGGGCTTATGGACCAGCCAACCTGGCTTTATCAGTGAGTCGGGGTTCAGTGAGAGACCTTGGCTCCAAACAAGGTGGGGAGTGATAGACAGAGACATCTGTTTCGGCCTCTGGTTTCCATAGATACATGCATATACAGGGAGCACACACACACACACACACACACACACACACACACACACACACACACACACACACGTGAAGCCCACATACATTCTCCAGTACAGGATCTGCTCCACCCAGACTTGCGGGCCTTGTCACCTTTTTATAGAAAACCCCAGGAAAAGACTCAGGTCCAGGACCTGGGCTCAGAGCACAGGAGAGCAAATGGCAAACCACACTGGAAACCTTTATGCTCCTGTTTCCCAGGCCTGGGCTCAGATCCCCAAGTCACATCAGACATCTGTGGCGAGGGAGGCCTTCTCACAGAGGGTCTCCTCAGAAAGATTCCATTGTAGAGAAACCCTTTTGAATTCTGGGAGCCATTTTATCCAGGGAGACTCAGGGCTCAGGGGAGTGTCCAGTTCTTTCCCTCTGCCCCTAGGTGCTGAATCCAGGCCAGCATCCCCAGAGGCACTTAGTGTGACTGCTGACGGCATGGCTGGCCACATGAATGCCTAGCTTTTGTACTGGCCGTGACAGTGGCTCCTGTGTCACTAATCCTGTATCAAGAAATATGAAGCCCCCAAATGGTCCATTGGCCACCATTGAAATAACCTCTAAAGCTGCATTTAAATGTAAAGTGTCACCCACTGAGTTATTTTCACATGTCCCACCCACCCGTTAAAATGATGGAAACGTCTTAGCCTGCTTCAGAAGGGCTGTGAGAACAGAGGTTGCAGTGAGAATGTCCTGGAAACTGCAGGGGGCAGCCTTCCTAAAACCTTGGGGTTGGGGCCCAGTCCCTAGAGGACTTCTCAGGCAGCTTGAATTAAAGCAGCACCACACCCTTTTCACTCTTGGTAGGCTTCCAAATGAAGGAGGGGCACAGATATCGTGGAGTGCAAGCTCCGCTCACCTTCCGCACCGCTGTGACCTCACCCCGTTTGCTAGCATAACCATAGGGGTAGAGCCTAAGATGAAGACTCAACCTTCATAGTGTCCTGGTAGTGGTGGTTGGGGTCCCGACTGTTCACCCTGCCCTCAGTTTTCCAGACCAATCACACTCCCAATTCAAGCAGTACAAATGAATTCCAAATGATGCTGGCCTTTTCTGCAGGGGTCTTTTCTCTCACGCTGGCCTCCTGAGTCTGTCACCAATTTGCCTGGAGACTTTCAAGTATAGATGCACATAGCCTCCCAAGGGCATTCAAAGGAGCCTTGCCAAGAGACATCACCCCCAAAGAGCCCATTTTACTGAATTAGGCTGCAGTAAACACAGAGGGTTAAGGCCACTTAGTAATTCTTGCAAAAGGAGTCGGGTGAGCAGAGGACAGAGATTCAAAAATGGAAAAGGTGAGTGATTATGGGCAATAATCCCTAGTTTATTTGCCTTTGCAGTAATTATCACATGGCGGTAGTATTATACTAAGCCTTTTAACCCTAATTTTCGTCCTCAATAGTAATTAAAAAAAATCAGAGGCATTCTGAGAGACGGAGTGTGCTTACAGCTCTTTGCCTTCACTTTTATGTACAGATCTGCAAGGTTATATTTGGTCTTGTTTTTAAAAATAAATCCAAGCCAAAAAAAAAGTCAAAAAGGATCAGCGTGAAGGATCGCTCCCCGCCCCGTGTGTGTGTGTGTGTGTGTGTGTGTGTGTGTGTGCGCGTGCGTGCGTGTGTGTGTTTGTGTGTGTTATCAGCTGGTGGCTAAGCTACAGGGCTTGGGGGAGATGTTTCAGAGGTAAACTGGAGCTGAAATACAGCATAAAACACAGCCAGGAGATTCGTACATGAACACTCATGGTAGCGCCATTCATGAAAGTTAAAAAGTACCGACAACCCAAGTGCCCATTTCCCGACAAATCAGTAAATAAAATGGGTGTCCCTACCAGTGAACTCCCTCATGGCAAACAAAAGAAACAAAGAACAGATGCAGGCTCAAGCAGGAAGGACCCTCCAAAGCAGCCTCAGTGAGTGAGCCAGAGGCCAAGGAACGCCCATCTTACAATGCCACCGCCACAAAAAGCCCAGAAAGAGTACAGTTGTGGCCTTAGAAAGTAGACGGTGGCTGTCTAGGGCTGGGGTGGGAAATGTAGGAAATGGAGGTGGGGGTTCTAAGTAGCTACAGGGCTTCTGTCTGGGGCGGTGGGATGTTCTGAAATCAGAGGGCAAATATATCCAGCTCTGTAGCACAAAGACTAAGCAAACTGTTCACTTAGGACGGGTACATTCTACCTTATGTAAATTACATTCCTATACAGCTATTAAAAACAGAATAGAAATGGAGGAATAAAGGAATCCAGTTAGCGAAACCCAAGGATGTGGGCAGGACGCAAGTATCCTTGATTTAATCAGGTGATGAAATCGAGGGTCAAGTCCAAATTGATCCCAGCTCTCTAGCTTCGGCAGAGGTCCACCTGGCCGGCAATCGCAGGAAGGGCACTCCACACAAAGGGGACATGAGGAGTGGCAAATCAAGTCCAGGGCTTGTCACTAGGAAGGGGAGCCCTGGGGGATGAGAGCGCACACGAAGGTGGGAGGTAGGTATCAAAGGCCTTCACGTGCTAATAAGGGAGTTTGAGCTCTATTCTGAGGGCGACTGGGTACCAAGGTATGTGGTTGATAGTCACATGGAAACATGCACAGTCAAAGGCAGGGAGATTCCCTGGCAGCTCCTCCAGGAAACCAGACAAGAAGCTGAACCACGGCAGCTCAAACTAGAGGGTGGATAGGAATGGATGGGGGATAGATCTGATTGCATTGGGAGGGTGGATAGGGATGGATGGCGGATGGATCTGATTGCGTTGGGAGGGTGGATAGGAATAGATGGCGGATGGATCTGA
>NC_022016.1:42386087-42386348 GCF_000317375.1 Microtus ochrogaster | reverse complement strand
GGGAGGGTGGATAGGAATAGATGGCGGATGGATCTGATTGCGTTGGGAGGGTGGATAGGAATAGATGGCGGATGGATCTGATTGCGTTGGGAGGGTGGACAGGGATGGATGGCAGATGGATCTGATTGCATCGGGAGGGTGGACAGGGATGGATGGCGGATGGATCTGATTGCATCGGAAGGGTGGATAGGGATGGATGGCAGATGGATCTGATTGCATTGGGAGGGTGGATAGGGATGGATGGCGGATGGATCTGATTGC
>NC_022016.1:42382856-42384852 GCF_000317375.1 Microtus ochrogaster | reverse complement strand
TCTCTCTCTCTCTCTCTGTCTCTCTGTCTCTCTCTCTCTGTATACTTGTAACCAGACACTGTAACCAATGTCATATTTTCCTCATTTTCTTGCTTCCTTACTTTTTGGAGACACAGTCCCTCACCAAACCAGTAGCTCACCAGTTCAGCTACTACTGGCTGACCGGCAAGCCCCAGGTATCCTCCTGTCTCCACCTTTCCACTTCTGGATTACAGGTGTGCACAGATGTGCCTGGCTTTTTGTGTAAGTTACAGGGGGTCAAAGTCAGGGCTTCATGCTCGCACAACCAGCATTAATACCAACTGAACCGTTACCTCAGGAAACTCTTGTGGATTAGTGCTGAGTGTGTCCTGTTGTGGTTATATGCCTTTGGGTTTAGAGAGTCTCCACTTCCAATTCAGGCTAGTTCCTACTGGTTCTGGAGACCTCTGTGGCTGATATTCTGTTGCCCACTGCAGCTTGGCATACTTCACACTTACGCAGGGAACAGCCACCACAAGGTTCTTCCAGTGGCTCTCAAAATGCCATCTTCCTATATAAGAGCTCACCCTGTCCATCTGTGCCAGATCCTTAACAAACGCGTCCAAGTGCTACTCGCTGTAAGGCCTCTTAACTGATCCACAACACAGTTTTCCACAAATCCCCTCAGAGATGAGCTGTTTTAACTAAATAGAATTCAGAGCCCTATGCAAGCAAGGACTTGGCCGGCTGATCATCAAAGCAGCCACCTTCCCACAGCCATCTCTGGAAGGCATTGCTATACGGACACTAGGAAGGAGGAAAGATTTCCCCCATCAACATTTACTGCAAATGGTTGGAAAAGAAACTTGGGCATTCCTTGCACTCACTCTCGTACTTACAAGTACTCGGCCAACACATGCAGAGGTGAGTAGCTTGCACACGTGATTATTCCACAATCCACAGACATCTGTATGAACACGGGCAGTGTTTTCAGAGACTGAAAATCTAACAGAGGTTTAACAGAAGAAAATTTGGATAGGAACTTCAGTTACCTGCTTAGGATGTACATAGAATGCCATAACAAAAGTCTTGGAAATTGTGGGGTGTGTGTGTGCGCACGTGCGTTTGCATACAGGTGCTGTATGGTGTGTGAATAAGCCAGAGGTTGACATTGGCTGTCCTATTGTTCCCTCTGTTTTGTTTTGAGGCAGGCTCTCTCATTGAATGTGGAGTTTGACATTTTGGATGTCTAGCCCACTGGCACTGGGATTAAAAGCATGTGCCGCTAGACTGGGCTTTTAAAATGGGTATGTGTTGGGGTGTCCTCATGTTTTGTGCACCCACAGAGCCAGCCATTTCTCCAGTCCACTCTGAAACTATTTCTTTTTGGAAGAGACCACGTGGATGTTTCAGAGCCAGCCTGTAGACTGCGAAGGTCTAGTCAAATTCACCCAGGTGTGCCAAGCTGCAAAATATCTGTGGTTTTAGAACTATTATCAATTGCCCAGAAAATCAAAACCAGCATATATACACACACACACACACACATATATATATTTTTCTGCACTCCAAATATTTCAGATGGGTTTCCTTGCACTTGCCTCCTGGTTAAGATTGGGGCTGATATGCTTTCAGACTCAGGCAATTGCTTACAACTAATTCACCCTTCTCCACATTAGATGTTAGTAGCATGAATAGCTCTAAATTAGCTGGAAGATTTCAATCTTCTGCTGAACAAACAGAATGGCAGCCCGGTGTCTCTGCCTCTCTCCGAGGAGCCAGTTCCTACCTAAGCAAGGATGAGATGTTACCACTTATCCCAGCAACCACGCCTTTGATGGGTCGGTTCCCCTCAGGGAGACAAACCAAGTTCCTTAGGCTTTTCCCCTCAGGGAGACAAACCAAGTTCCTTAGGCTTTTGGAACTCAAACTGCTATATTCTTCACTGACTATTTATGTACAGAAAGAGCTGTTTTCTTCCTGCATTTACTGGGTCCATTTTTCTTTTGTTTTTCTTGTTCTATAATCCACTCTT
>NC_022016.1:42382068-42382611 GCF_000317375.1 Microtus ochrogaster | reverse complement strand
AAAAAAAAAAAGAACCCGACCCCTACAGCAACCAATCAAAGCAGAATCCTAAACAAGCATTTCCCCCAATTTTCTTATTTTCTTCATTTTCCTCCCATCCTGGGTGTCTCATATAGTAACCTTCCTCAATTATCTTTTCAATCTCTTGTTCTTCCATCTCTTGTCAGCCATTGGCAAGAAGTTACAGTGGTTTCAGCCCTGGGAGTCTTCTTACCCTGTTGAGTATTTTTGAAAAGGCTCAAGGGGTTAGCCATGCCCCACCTTAGCAGATTGGACCTGTGCAGGGCACCTGAACAGAGTCTGTGTGTACTATACCCAGAAACCTGGGTTGAGTTTTTCTCAGAAAGTGAGCCAGTGCTGATGGACCCTAGCGGGTGCTACCTCTTCTGGAAACAAGCCAAGGAGCCGAGGTGGCCCTGCACGTGTTTGTGTTGGGACCTAGAATCACACTCTGATTTTCTCAGTGGGAAATGTAATTTCCACTGGGAAACAAAATCTGCCAGGCCATGTCCCTTCTGTTACCCTAAGATGAACATCACCCCT
>NC_022016.1:42345654-42381593 GCF_000317375.1 Microtus ochrogaster | reverse complement strand
AGAGAGAGAGAGAGAGAGAGAGAGAGAGAGAGAGATTCACTAGATTGGTGATTATTGCCCATTTGGGTTTCTAGTTTCCACACAGGAGTTAACACATGACCCTGGAATATCCCCAGTTCCTGGCTTGGTTCATTTCCAAAGTTCAGATTGCCCAAGTGGGACACAGAAGCCTGGACAAGGTGAGTGGCTTCACAAGCCCATAGAAGGAGTTGGAAGTAGAATCAGTTCTTGATTTCAAGTCTTTGGACTCCCACTGCAGAACTGTACTGTTTCTAGGCAAAGGGTGGATGGGGTCCCTACTTCTACACAGAGAGGGACTAGAATTTAGTTGTTCTTGGCAATTGCTGTGACTCTGAGCTTGGGGATTTCAGGTGTCTTCTTCACAAACATGTTTAAGTTCTCACAACTGCCCTAAGGAGCAGGTGATGCTGCTGTCCTAGACTTGGAACATCTGTCACCAGAGGTTCTGCATACTAATTTTCTAGATCATATCACCAGTGGCTTTAAAAACTCCCAGAGGAGCTGTGGAATATGACTTTAACTGTGTAAAGATGTGTTACTTTTGTTTATGCTGCTTTTGTTTAATTATGTAAAGATGTATTGCTGTTTCACCTTGCGTGCCTAAGGCACTTGGTTGGTCTAGTAAAACAATGAATGGCCAATAGCTAGGCAGGAGAAGGGTAGGTGGGGCTGGCAGATAGAGAGAGTTAAGTAGGAGGAGAAATCTAGGAGCAAGAGAAGAAGGAGGAGAGAATGAGGGAGATGCCTAGGGCCAGGAACTCAGCAGCTGGGCAGCTGCCAGCCAGACGTGAGAAGCAGGAAAGAAAGAAAGAAAGAAAGAAAGAAAGAAAGAAAGAAAGAAAGAAAGAAAGAAAGGAAGGAAGGAAGGAAGGAAGGAAGAAGGGGAGGAAGGAAGAGAGAAGGAAATGTAAAAAACTCCCAAGGCAAAATGTAGATAAAGAGAACTAGACTAAAATATGAGCTAAAATAAGTCCAAGCATTTATAACTAGCAATAAGTCTCCCTGTCATGATTTGGGAGCTGGCTGATTGCTTAAAAGAAAAATTCTGCTACCGAGGGGGAACCTGACTGCCCTACAGGATGGACTCGGACACCTGCTCCAGAAATGGGGGTACCACTGATTCATCCCCAGCTGGATTCTTCTGTTTTAGGGGAAATGGCCTATTAGATTCTGAGTTGATTCGTTCAGCATTCACTGACCATCGCAAATTTATATAAAGCTACGGTTCCTTCCTGTGCCTCTGGTGTGAGGAGGTCCAGCTCCAGGCAGTCAGTGACCACAATCAGTTGATTGGAAAAACAAGGCCCATGGGACTGTCTTGAGCCAATCAGACAAAAGGTACAAAGGGGATTTCTGGCTTAAAGCGGTGCTCGTGCTGAAAGTTTTCCGTGTACCTTGAGCAATCATTTTGGCTATGGGCTACCTGAGAAAGCTGGGAGGCAGGGAGGAGGTGAGGAGAGCAGAGGAAAGACGAGGAGAGCCCCTGTCTCTGCTTCCCCGGATCCACAGGTGTCTTGTCTAAACCCATCTTTCATCTTGAGCTTACTTGGTACATTACTGCTTTGTGCACAGAAGGGTCCTCCCTCAGATAACCTGCCCCAGGCTAGATGCTCCAGGACAGGTGCTGGCACACAGAGGATCATGGGTCAGAGCTAGTCAGGAAGCACATGCCCTTCCAGACTGCATCCTGTGTGCCTCACACCTTCAGAACTGCTTCCTGTGTGTTTCTTGTGACCTTTCAGAACCACTTCCTGTGTGTGTGCCTCACCCTTCAGGGCTGCTTCTTGTGTGTCTCTCACACCGTTAGAGCCACCTCCTTGTGTACCTCAAAACTTATAATACTGCAGGCTGGGGCTTCAGGACTTACCTGAGAATACAGACCAAGAAACAGGACATGGTTCCAGGTTTGTGAAGAATAGGTTGCTGAATGAAGCCCTGCTGAGAAGATATTTAGAAAGTCTATCTATGTTGCTGGGTGGTATTTATCTCAGTGGCTGGCTTATCGAGGCTCTCTTCACAACCACCAGTTGTTGCCTAGATCCTTGGGGGATGATGAGTGACAAGCAATAAAAAACAAGGATGCCACTTCCCTGGCTCTCTGTGGGGGTAGTGGCTGCAGTGCTGGGCATGCATGACACCAACACATGTTTCACACATGTTTCTTTGTCTATTTACCTTTTGCATTTTGCCACCGGTGCCTCATTGGGGCACCTCACCTAACAAGGTGACAAAGTGGCATTTGTCCTGTTGGGAATTGGTATTGAAAAGAATCGGTGACAAAACTTGGACCATCCAGGAGAGGGGCTGAGCTTTCTCTGGGAAGTCAGTGGGAATGGTCTATCAGTCACGTCCAGGCTAAGAGGAAGCCAGTGAAGTAGTGGTCCCTTTCATATGCACCGCACTGCACCATAGAACTTGAAACTCGGAAGGAGTTCTTCCGTTCTGATGTCAGTGTGTCATGGTAAGACTGGCACTGGGGCTTGGGAGAATGAGTTCCAGGGGGACATCAGGATTTTGGCAGCTCTCATGGAACCAGCTAAATTTGTAATGTTGTTTATTTGCTTCTAATGGAATGGGCTTCTGAAGGTCAAGTACTATTATTAGTGTTCTTGTTGGTTTCTGATTCTGAAGCCAACCAGTCACCAGCTCTCTGCTGAATGTCAGGCCCCAGGGCAGGAGCTGGGAATGCAATCATCAATCAGCTACACAGTGTGTTACTATTTAGAAATACAAGAAAATGTCCCCCACAGGCTCAGATGTTTGACCACTTTGTCCCCAGGTGGGGGCGCTGTTTGTGGATGTGGTAAAACCTTTGGGAGGCAAAACTTAGCAGGAAGAAGTGGGTTGCTGGGGAGCATGCCTTGAGGCTTCCTTTGTGGCTCTGGCTTGGAGCCGGCTAGCCATCCTGTCTAGCCAAATGAGGCACCTCCAGATTCAGCAAAAGACTGTCCTAGTTTCATTTCTGTGGTAGGATAAAATACCCTGACAAAATAGTGACTTAGAAAGGGTTGGTTCTAGCTGACAATTCCAGGTACAGCCCATCATTCCAGGGAAGTCACATGACAGGGACTTGGAGTGGCTGGCCCTGTCACGTCCACAGTCAAGAGCAGAGATGAATTGATGCATGGTCAGCTACTTGTTTGCTTGTGCTCAGCTTGACTTCTCCACTCTCAAACGACTCTGGTCCTTTTGCCTAGGGATTGATGCCGCCCACAGTGGGCTGGGTCTTTCTATATCAATTAATTTAGAATCCCCCAGAGACAAGCCCACAGGCCAACCCAACATAGACAATCCTTATTGAGACTCTCTTTCCAAGTGACTGTAAGTTGTGTCAAGTCACACAATTAAAGCTAGTCAGTTCAGTACAGAGGCCCTTTCTCAAAAATTAAGGCAGAGAAGTGACTAAGTAAGACACCTAATATTAATCTCTGGTCTGTACATATACAAGTGAGCGTACGTGTGTGAGCGTGCGCACACACACACACACACACACACACACACACACACACACAATGCTTTTCCTTGACTGAATTAGGTCAGGTGAAAATGATGTAGTTCCATGTTTCCATAAATCCCACATCAAATATTTTGATTTTTATGCATATATGTCTGAGTAATTAGCTGTGCAGTGCGTGTTTAACAACTGCCCTAGGTCACGAAAAGTCTTAACTCAGTGTCTGCCAATGTCTGTAGCATAAATACTCTTACCATGACTGGCTTTGGTTACCAGTCTGACATCATGAATTGCCATGCACATAATTGCCCTCAGGTGTAATTGGTTTTATGTAAACGTTACTCAGAGGTTGCCTAAATTTTAATTTTCAAGACAGCATTTACAGTCTTTGTAGATGTGATGCCTCATCAGAAGTTAGAAGTGGGCTGGGGAGACGGCTCAGTCAGTAGAACACCTGTCTAGCAAGGATGAGGAAGGGAGTCTTATCCCCAGAAGGCACGCAAAGAAAAACTGGGCAAGGTCACATCTCTGTAACACCAGAGCAGGAGCAGGGTTGTTAGGGAGAGGCAGATGCCTGGGCATCATTCACCAGCTTACCTAGAAGACTTGCGGAGTTTCAGGCCAGGGTGAGACTGTTGTGAAATAATAGTGGAAGTTGTGTTATATTCGTTTATGCTGTGGACTTTGTTTTCAATGTTGCAAAGTTGCAAAGATGCCTATTTTTTTATGTTGCATTTGTTTAACTCTGTGAAGCTGTGTTGCTTTGCCTGTCTAAAACACTGGATTGGCCTAATAAAGAGCTGACCGGCCAATAGCTAGGCAGGAGAAATGATAGGTCGGGCTGGCAGGAAGAGAGAATATATAGGAGAAATCTGGGAAGAAGGAGCAAGAGCAGGATAAGGAGGAGACTCCAGGAGTCAGTCAGCCCGAGAGTTAGAAGTACAGAAAGGTAAAAGCCCAGAGGCAAAAGATAAATGGGACAATTTAAGTTAAGAAAAACTGGCTAGAAACAAGTCAAGCATTCATA
Organism: Microtus ochrogaster; assembly: GCF_000317375.1. NCBI lineage: Eukaryota > Metazoa > Chordata > Mammalia > Rodentia > Cricetidae > Microtus > Microtus ochrogaster. The sequence goes on along the minus strand of NC_022016.1, from coordinate 42,377,091 downwards.
TGAAAGAAGAAGCCTCCGTGTATTTATTTGGAAGCTGGATGGAGGCCCCCCCCCCCCGCAAAGAGTAAAGAGTAAACAACAGCAATCAAAGTGGATAGGGCCTGTGGGACAAACAGCTGCTTGGTCTTCTGGCCTACATGTGAATATGCACATATGTGTGTGTGTGCCTACATGTGTACACGCATGTGCACACTCCAGAACCACCACCCACAGTCAACTGACCTGGGCCTCTGTTCGTGTTAGGGTGCAGTGACTTTTGGCTTCTCTGACTGCCCCCCTCCATGCCTGTGTGAACACCAATGTCTGTCCATGGTTATCAAGCAGATTTAGAAGGGGACCAGACGATAAACATGGCCCTCGACAGGCTTGGTGTTGGCCATCAGCAGAAGCTGGCACAATTCTGTATTTGGTGGTCGAGTCACCTGGCCCATATCACTGGTTGGCTTTATAAATGCAACCATAGTGACTGAAAGGCCGGGGATTCTGGTCTCTCCTCTGAGGACTTAAGCCCCTGCTTTCTTTCCTCTAGCCTTTGCACCTCCAGGAATGAATGTCAGAAAGCGCCCTGTGCATCTGTCCACAGCATCCCGAATGTAACTATTCCCACAGCACTGTTAGGAGAACAGGTGTTCCCTATGGGGCTAAGAAAAAGGCCTCAGGAAGTTTTGGGAGCTCTTGTGAGAACTCGTGTGAAACCTGTAGTTTTTATTTTATTTTGGCCAATGAATAAATGAAAAAAAAATTACAATTAGGGCTGGAGAGATGGCTCAGAGGTTAAGAGCACTGCCTGCTCTACCAAAGGTCCTGAGTTCAATTCCCAGCAACCACATGGTGGCTCACAACCGTCTGTAATGGGGCCTGGTGCCCTCTTCTGGCCTGCAGGCATACACACAGACAGAATACTGTATATGTAATAAATAAATAAATATTAAAAAATCACAATTACTGCGATTGATCCTTTCTGCAACTGAAACACCACACAGACGGAGTCCTGCCTGAAATGTTGTGCTGTGTGTGCTGGTATGCACTGGAATCCCAGCACCCAGGACTGTGAGGCAGGAGGATTTATAAGCTCCAAGTCATCCCGGGTTACCTAGTGAGGAGGCTCTGTCTCAAAATGCCAAACTAAACAGGTGTGTGGGCACAGCAGATTCCTGCCCCGCCCCCTCCAACATACTACACTCAGTTTCTGGAGATCGGGAGAAACCTTGTGCAGCTCAGGGTCTGTGCAGGGTTTGCTCTGTGGGGCTCTGGACTCCATTCGACTGCTAAACGGAAAGGGCTCCCCATCTTTGGGGTGCAGGTGTTGGGGGACTGTTCTTGTCCATTTCCTGGCAGTGGGTTGGGGACCTCGCTCCAGAGCTCTGCTGAGAAACCTCCACATGGCAGCATGAATTTGCTCTCTGAAGGAACACAGCTCCTGCAAGGAGTTGAGGGCACTCACAAAAGCAGGCAGGGGCGTGTTACCCACTAGGCTATCCTTCAGTCCATATGGCTTTTATTGCATGCTAATGGCATGAGTGCCACACGGCATTGCTACCACCCACACGGTGTTCTTCACAAGAGTCTAGTCAACCCATTGTCATCACCTCCAGGGATGTGAATAAGGGCTCTGAGGATGGGGAGTGTGGCAAATGTCTGGATTTTAAACCCGATCCAGCCTGGCTCCTAACCTATCACCTGTACCATCTTTCTCCCAGAAGATCTTGGATGTACGCCAGATTCACACAGTGTGTCTTTAAAACAAAACAACAAGCAAACAAACACTAGTGCTTTTGTGAGACTGAGACCAGCCTGGTCTACATAGTGAGTTCCAGACCAGCCAGGGCTACACAGAGAGACCCCATCTTGAATGAACTACAACCAAACCCCAATCTCCAGTGTTTAGACCTGCTCTGAGCTAATTAAGTTGTTGGCCTTTCACAAAGCCCTCGGGGTGGAGTCCAACACTGGGCTCAGGCTGACAGTGAGGCTTTGGATGCAGCTTATGAGAGTGAGGGGACTTGGCTTTGTGTTGCCTTCCATCTGGATGGACCACGGTCAGCAATCGGCGTGTAGGGCCCCAAATTCAGGAGCAGAGCTTCAGACCATTGACCCGAGAGCACTAGCGGCCCCTTCACTGGCCTCATGGCCCTGGGCAGTGGTATGGCACCTGGAGAATGTGCATCCTCACCAGAGAGACAGAAGTCCTCTTCTTCCCTACAGAGTACCGGGGGCCACGGAAACAAAGTGGTGGCCACCACCTGCCATGGTTCCCTGACAGGGTACCTCTTATGTGCACAGCCTAAATGTAGTTCTCCTGCTTGTCATCAAGATTTAGCAATTAGGTCGGGTGGTGGTGGCGCACGCCTTTAATCCCAACACTCAGGAGGCAGAGGCGGGCGGATCTTTGTGAGTTTGAGGCCAGCCTGGTCTACAAGAGCTAGTTCCAGGACAAGCTCCAAAGCTACAGTTAAACCCTGTCTCGAAAAAGAACAAAAACAAAACAAAACAAAATTCACCCATTAGGTGATTTTTATTTATGTGTTCACATTCCACCTGGTCTTGGAAAAACTGAGCCTCAGTTTCCCCATGGGCCTCATTGCCAAAGAGCATTACCATCCAGTTACTTCCAGTCCTGGGCCTGCCTTGAAGCCCTATGACTAGTGCCCTTGACAGAGTATTAAATTAGATATTACATTTTAAGGGGATTAAACTATTGCCTGGCTCATTATAAGTAATTTGTAAAGAGGCATTCTTCTTGTTTGGCCCTTATTATTACTATTGTTTTTGTTTTTGTTTTTTTCTTATCCAGCCATTCCCTGAGTCTGCTTCCAACCCCCAGGATGCGCATGCCCAACTTTGCATAAAGGCTCCCCCAGGGCTCTCCTGCCGCTTTTCTGATAGCAGCAGATCTCCCTGCAAGAACGCAGACAGTCCTGGCTCCCTAACCCACCTGCTACACACCAGAGACAAGTTCCCACCAGCAAACGCAGGAAGCTGTTTCCCTGGCAACCCCCAAGTCACCACTTTATTCTGGAGCCCAGAGCAGGTACCTGGCAGAAGGGAAGGGAAGGCAGTGGGTGCAGAGACAGGGTCCAGGTCATGACTATTCTATCCTCTACCGGTGACCCGCTGGTCCTCTTGCCTGGAATACTGCCCTCTTGGGGTTTGGAATGCGTTGGAATGGCCTCACTGGCCTGGACTGTCTATCACAGAAACTAACTGCTCAGAAGAAGCTCCCAAGAGATGTGGTCATAAGGCTGGGGGAAGTGCTGTATGCCTGAAGAAGCCCTGCTTTTGACCAGGGGATGGCTCAGTCAGAACATGATTGCTGCACAAACTTGACAGCCTGGGTTTGGATCCCCAGGACCCGCATGAAAAAGCCAGGAGCAGAGGTGAATGCCTGCAATCCCAGCGCTGGGGAGGTGGAGATGGGAGGACCCCTGGGGCTTGCTGGCAAACCAGGATGCTGAAATAGTAGCTTTAGGTTCAGTGAGAGATCACGTCTCAAACAGATAAAGCGGAGAGCACCTGAGGAAGACTTCTGACCTCCTCGTGTACACGCCTGTGAATATGCATGTGTTCTTGCATGCACATGCCTAAGTGTGCACACATACAGAGTTTAGATTTTGGGGGGGGGGGCTGAAAGTAACCAGCCATGTCTATCCTAAGCCATTTCTATTCTAAAAATTAAATTAAATTGAAGGGGCTCCAGAGGAATAATCCAGATTTTCAGCTTTGAACCAAGTCCTAGAAACGTAGTCAAGGGCACTCAAATGTGTTGGTGACATTTAAAGCAAAGAATAGAGACAGCTTAACTTTCCCTGATGGCAACGAGCAGAGAGATACAGGCTGCTTGCCTTCCCCCGGGGTGGGGGAGGGGTGGCCAGGGCTCCAGGTAGCCTTTATTCTGTCCCCCAGGCCTGGGTTGTTACACCTGTGCCTACTTCGCCAGTCATTACCCACCCTAGGGTTAAACCTTGGCGGTGAAGGACTGGGCTGTCTTCAGAGGCTTCTGTGCCTGCTTCTCTCTGTCAACCTACCAGCTGACTTACTCACGTTTCCACCCAAGGCGTTATCAACGTACGGAAGGCCTTGACCTAGAAAGGAACAAACCCTCTGAGCAGATGACGCTACGTGGTTGCCGGAATGGTGCTGTTGTTGCTCGTAACCAAGCAGCCAGCAGATATTTATGAGCGCCTTCGCACACGGCGCGCGCGAGGCACACAGTTGCGCAGAGCTTAGCATCTTTCCGGAATATTAGATTTTGTGCCGAGCCTAGCTACACAAATAGAGGCAGCCCAAATCCTCTCAGGGGTTTAATTTGATTCCTCCCATCCAAAAGAGCCACAAGAGGCTTGACAAAGGGAGCTAGCTGTACTTCCGTAATGGCTCCTGGTGGCAAGGAAGAGCGGAAGGTGGGTCCTTCCCAGTGTCACCAGTGGCCTCCTTTCCTCATTAGGAGCCTGGGTGGGATCTGTGGTTGCCGTGGGTCCCTGCAGATGTGGGCTAGGCGGATACTGTGTGAGCGATGGATCTCGAGTTCATAGCCAAAGGGTAGTGGGGTTTATAAGCTGAGACCTCCCGGGGCCTCAGGCTTGTCCAGTCATGCCTTAAGTGATGCAAATGCGCGTTCAGATTTATGCTGATCTACTTGCAATTCGATTTACAACCAGCACAATTGCTGGGTAAAGTGATATAATTTCTGGGGAGCAGAGAAGTGTGAACAAAGCAGAAATGATGAGGAAGGGGCTGGAGAGAGGGGCTCACCATTGAAGATGAGGAGTGGAAGGAGGTGGCGCTGGGGAGCCTGGGGCAGGGCCTGGGAAGGAAGGAGCAGCCATGCCTAGGGCTGAAGAATTTCTATCTGATCTGGGGATGGGGTCCCCACAAGGACAGGCAGGAGGGGGAAGGAGGGAATAAGTGGTAAGATGGGAGGGGAGTGGAGGAAGTGAGGGAGAACGAGAGAGAGAGAGAGAGAGAGAGAGAGAGAGACAGAGACAGAGACAGAGAGAGACAGAGAGAGACAGAGAGAGAGAGAGACAGTCTCACCCTTCCCTAGCTCCCTTGCCTCATCCCAGTCAAGCACCAACCACTCCTCTAAGCTTGATCCCTGGCCTTTCTCTGCAAACATTTTACACACCACTGATAATAACAGTAATAACATTGGCCCAAGCCAATTTAGAACTCAGATTCTTATAATCACCCTCATACATCACGAGGCCCACATCTGCAGAGTCAACCAAACACTGTTTGGGAGGGGAAAAACCCTGCATCTGGATTAAACGTGGAGATGGTTTTCTTGTCCTCAGACCCCAAAGAATGGAGCAGAACAACCGTGTTCCTAGTACTGATGCTGCAGGTATTGAAAGCCCCCTGGGATGGCGTGGAGGTTCTACACAACAACATACCATGTTGTCAAGAGAACCGGGGCATCTTGATTTTGGTACCTGTGGAGTCCTAGAGCCAATAGATGCCAAGAAAACATTCTGTCCCTTCAACTTGGCAGTGAAGGCACTACGAAGGAAGAACCTCATGGTCCCTTCCTGGAGGACACCATCTGTCCTGAGGATGGACTGGCAGTTAACTGCCAATGGGCAGAATGAAGATCTGCTCGCACGGGACAAAGATGTCTGGAGATGAGGGATCCAGGAGCTTCCCAGACATCTTAGATTAGTTACTGGAGAGAGCTACACCAAGACTCACACCTACAGCCCGGTCTACAGAGCTTGGACTGTTATACAGAGAAACCCTGTCTCCACCCTCCCAGAAAGTCTCACACGTGAAAGAATCCAGTTGGCAGAGAAATAGTGGATACCCTTCCGCCCTTCCTCACCTGACCTTCAAGTAACAAACGAGCATGCCCAAGAAAAGTTCATGATAAACACACACAGAGAAGGTGAGTGCTTTGTAAATATTGTATAAATGGTCATGAACCTTGTGGCCCAGCACTTTGGGGGCACATGAACCCACTTACGTTGATAGCACTTTCCCCTTCATAATAAACTGTCTCTATTTCTACATCTAGCCATGTGTCCTTGGTCTAACTCTTTGCCATCAGACACAAGAACCTGGATGTCTCAACATGTGTCAGCGCCCTGGGTCTCAGGCCCATGCTTATTTATTTATTTAAAAATATGTTTTTATGTACATATTTATTTATCAAGTTGTATATGTGTGTGCCTGTGTGAGTTTATTTCCACAATGTGCATGCAAGAGCCTACAAAGGTCAGAAGAGAGGACCAGATACCAGGACCTGGAGTTATAGGTGGTTGTGAGCTGCCATGTGGGTGCTGGCAACTGAACTTGTTTGCTCTGCAAGAGCAATCAGCACTCTTAACTTGTAGCCTGCTCTCAAGCCCCAGGTCCATTATGCTATGAAGCCTGTAGGTGAGAAGCCACGTCGGACACCCAGATCCCAAACCCCACCATCCTGGGTCCTGCACCCAGACACCTGTTTTGTTCCTTCTTTGCTCAAGCTGTTTCTATTGCCTGGGACTTTGTCACTTGGCTTTGTGACTTCACCATGTTTGACTCAAAAGTCTCTTCTCTCTGATGTCCTCTCCAGTGTGGACAACAATTCAGGCCTCTCTGATCTCAGCCACCAACAAAGCAATGTAGCACTGAGGAGCATCAATTACCTGTCCCCTCTGTCATCATCATGAGACCAAGGAGGAATACAGACTGGAGGATGGGAAAGACACACTGTAACCTGCTACACTGTCCCAGAGCCCTGCTGGCTCCTGGCAACACTGTCCTTAGTTTTAATCCCTGGATCGAGTCAAGACAGCATCATCTATTAATTGATCATGTGTGTGTGTGTCTGTGTGTCTGTGTGTATGTATGTGTGTGTAGGGGGAGCAGGCTGTTCAGACTTTATCTGATACTAATTAACTTATCCCAAAAATAATTATCACAATTTATAAGTTTCCCAGGTCTAAACCAGGCTCCCTTCGGTAGGGAGAAGTATGTGGTACCCATGGCTGACTTTGGCACCTTGGGAAAAGCAAAATAGAAAAATTAAAGAGTACATTCCCTCTGCTCCAAGCCCACGGCTCCAAGTCCACTGCTTACAGCTACATGCCAGTATTCACCCGTCCCTGAGGATTTGTGTCGGCTGAGCACTCTGCTTGGAACACTTCCACCCAGTTTTCTTCTTGACTGGATTTTGGGTCTGTAAGCCTCAGGTCAAATGTCCTATACCCTCTTGGGGAATGTTCTTTTGTGTTCTGTTGTCTTTTGTATTGCACTAATCTCCTCCACCCTACTCACAGATGGCACATTCTAAGACCAATGGTGGATTCCTGCAGCAGCAGCCAGTGCTGGGTCCTATGTATGCGCACACCCCGTAATAAGATTTTTCCTCTCACATAAAAGGCTCTTTATGGTCTCTCTTTGGCCCAGAAAAACGTCCATTATGACTACCATTGTCCTGTGGGGGCCATTCTTTAGTGAAATAAAGTGTACTTAGACATAGCACCATGATATGACCACAGAGCACATATCATGACAGCGGGGATACCACCGAGTGATGACCATGTGGGTAGCACATACAGCCTGGACACACCAGACGAAGAGATGGTGGCCTGGGCAGGATGGAGCGCAGTGCCGCAAGATATTCTCATGCTACTCAGAACAGTATGCCATTTAGGATGAATGAGTCACTTATTTCTGGAATTTTCCTTGTAATGTTTGTAGGGTTCAAGAGGAACCCTGAGGTCGATTGTGCTTTAAATGTTTTTCTATATTACATTTTATTTCGTATGTGTGTGTGTGTGTGTGTGTGTGATTTTGTGCACACACATCCACATATCTGACACAGTGTGTATGTGGGGGTAAGAAGACAGCATGCTGGATTGGTTCTCTCCTGTTAATATGTGGGTCCCAGGGATCAAACTCGGGTGGCTAGGTTTGATGGCAAGCGCCTTTACTCACTGAGCTATTTTTGCTTGATCCGAGGATTGCATTTTTGGGTAAGAGATTTGTGAGAACTGAGTTATAACATCACAGGTAGACAATAAACATGGTGAGGGCTTTGAGGAGTGTTCAGGCCAATGAGACAATGGGGGGGGTTCCCTCTTAGGTTTTAGAAGTTGGGGAAGGTCCCACGCCATGGACTGGACGAGTAGACCACAGTGGGTGCTTGCAGTAAGGTTGTCTCTAAATCCTGAGTCCTAAGAGGAGGGAGGGGAGTGAACTCACAACCTAACATCTGGAAATTCTGGACAGGATTTAACAAGCATCTTCTCAGATGCTGCTGAGCCTGAAAAAGAGTGAGAGAATTCCTGAAAAAAAGCAAAACAAAACAAAACAAAACAGTATACCAGGCGAGAGGGCCGAGGCCACACTTGCTGAGGATGGAAGTGATCTTGGTACCAAGAGGCATGGTTGATGTTGGCAAGTTTAGTACAAAGACACATGTATTTCGGTGTAGACCAGAGACAGACTAGAACCTCCCCCCAAAAGGGAGAAGGAGGTTCCCAAATTTCTCAAAGTCAGTTTTTCCTCTGTTTTCTGTCATTTCAACTATTGTACATCATTTTCTCCTGGGCATAATGTGACTGTCTCATTGCCATGTTGGAACTGAGATCTTGGCCCTGTAGCCATGGCAACCAAATGAGCAGAACAATAAATACAATGATAGCTAGGTTGATGTTAATGATGATGGGGCTGCTGGCATTAGTAGAAGGAGGAGGAATGGGTCATAGGACTGTCACCTGAGACTCCTTTCTTTCCTCTATTTTTAAGTGATCATGGGAGGTTTTAAAGTATATGAAGGGGAAGATTAATTGAAATGGCAGGTGATCTCTATGATATCGCTTCCATGGGGGTCAACATCCATGACTGGGTTGGGACTTTGTGGTTATGCACTTGCTTTGGGGTTCCCCCACAACCCTCTAGTTAAGCCCTCCCTCATGATCTTTATATAAGCTAGATGAAGTCATTGACTCTCTGGATGGCTTTTGGTTTCTTTCTTTCATTGTTGGTGCTCTATGTGGCAGGAGTAGCGGCCTGTTCCTGACTTCCTGGAGAAGCTAATATAGCAGTAAGTAAATTCCAAAGACTGGTGGTCCTTCAGAGAGAACGCTAAAGTTCATCCAGACCTCAGTAAGGACAGACTTTCCAAAACAAGAGACTTGAGGACACATTCAGACCATAGTGAATGAGGTCCCACAGAGTTAGGGAACGTGGAAGAAGTTACCTGTGGTCTAAGGAAGTGGCGAGGACCTTGTCCTTCCTGTATTGGACAAACCAAAGCAAGCATACCAATGACAATTCCAAGGTTTCCTGGAGATAATATTTGTATGTTCTTAAGTGTTGGGACCACTGTTGTGTAGCTGTGGTTTAATGTCCCCCAAGGGGCCCCATGTGTTGGTGGCGTGGTCCCCAGAGGCACGCTATCAAAAGGGGCCTGGTGGGTGGTTGTAAGCAGGTAATGCATGAGCCCAGGTGCAGCTCAGGCCAGCGTACCTGTGACACCTCCTCTCGCAGACACTCTCCATGAATCTCTGGCTAACAGGCTCCTAGGTGCCAAGGTGCTCCACTGGGGAGTGAGTTCACATCCAAAGGGGCATTGGTGGTTATTCATGCTCCTGCTCCCCTCCCCTTGCCCGACCTCCATCTGTAAACCAGAGAGCCCGGATAAAGTCTTTTGCTGTGAAACCTCCCATTCACTTCTGTCACATGGGCCTCTCTTCAGAGCTTTGGCTAGGCTGTCAGTCCCTGGTGCTAGGGCCTAAACTCTCTCCAGACTTCCCACCATGCTGTTGTCTGTCTGTCTGTCTGTCTGTCTATGGCATTAATAATTTTTCTAATAAACACCTTGATTCCCAGACATCTGTCTTAGTATCCCTCTTGAATCCTGCCCTCAGGCCTTTCAGAGGTCCTTATAGTATTGGAGGTGTGGCCTTGGAAGGGATAAAAGTATTTTTCAAGTAATCCCTTGGCTGTTCTCAAGAGAAGGTTGTTAGAAAAGGAACAAGCCTAGTCCCTCCCACTCTCTGCTCCCTAGGCTAAAATGAAGCCCCTGGTTCCTAAGCACTCCTGCTGTATTATAATGCCATCTGCATCCAGATGTCAAGGGAACAAAGCTACCCAACGTGAACTCCAGCCACCCCAAACTGAACTACACAAACCTACCTTCTTGATAAGCAGTCTGCGTCAGGTCTTCTGTCACAGTGGTGAAAAACTGATTGATTACGTGCTCATTGGATGAGAAATGAGAGTCTGCCTCTGACCAGTGATGCCCTATGACTCAGCTACAGACACAAATTAGGGGTGGGTCTCAGAAGCCCCCTATTCTCACAGTTTAGCCTCTTATATGGGAAAGGTCTTCATCTCCAGAGACTCAGACCTGTGTGCCCCACTCCCCTCTCCTGAACCGTTTCTCATGCATGGCCCTCTCCCAGATTCAAGGAGACTGGAAGATTGGATATTTTTAGCCAGAATTCTAGATTCTGCTAATAAGAAAGAAGCAGGGAGGGGGAGATGGTGGACAGGCAGCCAGCACCGCAGGATTTGAAAACAACATGATGATCTGATTATCTACAAAGAGAACAGCATGGAGGCTACTGAAGAACCATGAGAGCAAACAAGAGGGATCAGCATGGGTTCTCTTCTGTAAGATCAGTGGACTAGCCAGGCATGGCAGTGCATGCCCCTTAGCCCAGCACTCGGGTAGAGGCAGGAAGATTGGGGTTGAAGGCCAATGTAGGCAACAAAGATTGATGTGAGCCTGGACGATGTGAGATCACCTCAAAATAACTAATAAGTAGGCGACTAAGTAAATATCAGTACACAAAAATGAATTGCATTGATGATAGCCAGAGAAAAACAGTAGGATGCATCAATTCTATGCAAACCAGTTATAGATAAAACTGTAAAACTTTCCCAAGACATAACTGGAGAGATGGATGGCAGGGAAGAGTCAAGAGCAGAAAGACAGAGGTAGCCAATATTTTAGCCCTTAGCCATCCCAGCCCTGTGCAGCGCCCTGGAGAACACCCCCCTCACCCCCACACTGTGTGCTGGGGAGAGGGAAGGAATGCTCAGAGCAGCATTGTTAAACAGTGCAAGATCATAAGTGTTGTTCAACACTGTCGCCCATAAGAGGACACAAGACCATTACATCAATGAGAAGGAAAGACCTCTGTAGCCAACACGCCAGCCTCAGTTTGCTCTAGACTAGACAGAACATGGCACAGAACAGCAAATCCCAGAAGGAAACTTAGAGGAATGCCCCGCTTGCCTACTCATGCAAAACAGAACTGTTTATTATTCATGGAGTTAGACATGTGTTGAGAAATAATCAAGGCATGTGTGGAGGTACAAAGTACTGAATTCTGGGTCGGAGTTGCCTCTGGGTTGGTGGTCAAAGTTTGGGTGGTGTGCAAAGGTGGGGGTGGTCTGGCCTGCTGGCCTGCTAAGGGTGGAGAAAGGGCTTCCCATGTGTTCTCATGTCTACCCTTGGTCTAATGGGTGTCACATGCCACCCTCAGTCTCATGGGTGTCTACTACAGAGTTCTTGATGCCCTTTTTGTAAATATGACTTAGTACAAAATCAAATTTTAGTTGGCCGAGGAGATGCCCCAGTTGGCAAAGCACTTTCCTTTCAAGCCTGAGAACCCGAGTTTGGTTGCTTAGAACCTTGTAGAAAGCTGTGCACAGGGCTGTGCACTTGAATCCATCAGTCCCATTGGAGGTGTAGACAGGTGGAGCCCTGGGTGCTCATCGTTTAGCTAACCTAGCCTATTTGGTAAAGATTGAGGCCAGTGAGAGATACTCTGTCGAATGAAAGGTCAAGGTTGTCTGAGGAAAGACACATGTGGCCACTTGCATCCATACGCATGTGTGCTTTCACAAATAAAGACACACACACACACACACACACACACACACACACACACACACACACACAATCAATCAAAATTCTAAAACCTTGAAGCCAAAAAGCATACCCAGGAAGGAACTTGTATTAGTTTCTGTAATCCACCCACAGACTGTGCTCTGTTTGAAGAGCAGGGAAAGACAATTGTGACCAATGCTGACGCTCAGGCCAGGACTCATCTGCTGAGTGGTTCACAGAAATGGAGCGGTTACAGACAAGATCAAGACTAGAATCCAGGTCTTTCCTCACATAGAACACTTTCCTAAAAAGAAAGATCGCTATGATTTATGAGTTTTGGTAGGCTAGGATTTCTATGTATGGAATTTCTTCAAGCAGGAGAGCTGACCTTCCAAACACAAGAGAAGAAGGAACCTACGTAGCTCCACCCCTTCCTCTGGGGACAGCAGACAAACCTGCTGACATTTTGGATCACATGTGATGAGGCAGGCACTGATCACAGTTCTGAGATCCCACAGAGCTTAGAGTCTGTCCCCTGTGTACTCGGCAGACATGTGCAAACTGGTGACATCTCCCAGCGGTGTTCTCCGAGGTGGACAGGAAGGAGACCGGACAAGGGATTCTGCGATGTGACTTTCAGACCCCTTGAAGTTTAATCTCAGGAACTGACACATGGGTCACAGTGCTTTCGAGGACTGGGGGATTATGGCGGGAAAGATGCATCTGTTAAAATAAACAACAAAAGTCCCCCCAAAGTTGATGTGGCGAAGCTGATAAACATCCCTCCCAGCGTCTGCCATGGAGCATGGGGCTGATTTTTCTAGGAGAGTCTATTTAGACTCTGACACAGATTTCATTTCTTTTTAAGGCAACAAGGGTGATAAAGTATCTTAGTGTAAAATCAATAGAAAGCAGTTTAGTGGCTTCTGAAATTCTTCCAAGAGGCCTTTCCTCCACGTCCTCTCCATGGGAGAGATCAAAGGCGAGGGTACCAGCTTTCCTGTGTGTTCTAGTTATTTGCTACGTAAATCACCGAAGAACATTTCGGAAGCCATTTAGAATCGGGGAAGGGCTCTTCTCCAGCTTCCAGCACCTCTCACCTCCCCTATAAAGGATGTGGGGAGAAAGGGCCCTCCCATTAAATCAGCTGACAGGCCTGAGGACTTGAGGGTTATTATTCTTAAGTACCATGTTGTTGGTGTTTCCTACACTCTGGGAGAAAAGCAGAGAAACAGGCTTCCATTTTCTCCCTGGAAGCGGTTCCTTCCATCTGTCAGGCACCCAGACTGAAGTGTTGCATTAGCCGCCTCAAAATTCACCGGCTGTCCGCAATGTGGATTATAAGATAACTCAGCGGCTAGAACGGTAGTGGGTGGTGGGGACGGTGTCTTTGCTGCAAACGGGCCGAGTGCAAAGGTGCCTGGGATGTTGGCGGTGGTGGTGGTGATGGAGAACGGAGAGGTGATCTTGGTCATGGTAACTGCCTGGCTCATGCCGCTGGTGTCAACATTTCTGCTTGGGAAAGCTCGAAGGTTGTGTAAGAATCCCATCAGCATGCTATCAGGAAGCGTGGTGTGTTCGCTCACCAAAGGCTGTCTTTCCATGATGACGTGGTCTCGCTACGTAGCTCAGGCCAGTCTGAAATGTGCAATCTTTGTACCTCTAACACTGGAACTCACCTCAGGCCTGGCTGGTTCACCCAATATTTAGGCCCTCGGTAGGATTCTATTTTCCTACCTCAGAGGAGCTAAGATGCCCTTCGTGGCAACTTGTTTTAGTCATTGGAACACATTTGCCATCTGTATCCATGGAGGATGGGTTCTAGGATCCCCCACAGATGCTCAACCATCTTATCTGAGATGCTAGGGACTTGAACACAGTGTTTGCATAACCTCTAGGACCCTTTTGTCTTTGTTACTGATATATTACTAAGAAGACACCATGACCAACGCTACTTATAAAAGAAAGCATTGAATTAGTTTCAGAAGGTGAGTCCATTATTACCTTGGTGGGGAGTGTGGTGGCGGGAAGGCAGGCATGGTGCCGGATCCACAGGTTGCAGGCAGAGATCAAAACTGGGATTGGTGAGGGCTTTGGAAACCTCAAGCCCAGCCCGGGTGACACAGCTCCTCCAATAAGGCCACATCTCCTAATCCTTCCTAAACCAGCCCCTCAGCTGGGAACCAAACATTCAAGAACGTGAGCCTATAGGGGCCATTCTTATGCAAATCATCGCACCTTTAGGTCCTGGCAGACGGTTCACAATGCTAGCGTGAATGCAATTCTTAACAATTGTTCTTCTTTGACAAGAGGGCTGGAGGAGATAGCTTAGTTGGTAAAGCTCTTGGGTTGGGTGTTGACAGCACAAGGACATGGATTGGGTTCCCAGAACTCACGTTAAAAACCAGGTATGGTGGCAGGCATGTGCTATCCCAGTGCCGGGGAGATGGGGAGAGGTGCAGTCCTGGGGGTTCACTGGCTCCCTTTTCTAGCATATGTGGTGAGTTCAATACCAATTCAGCAGTGAGCATGTTTGTCTCAAATAACTGGAGGTAATCCTCTGACTCCCATATGTGTGTGTGTGCATACACATACATGCACATATACACACATGTGCACAGACAATGGCAAGAAAAGGTCTGTACGTGTTCTGTGTGGACACGATTTTTGTCGTGGACCCTTGTTGATCCGTGGTTGGATAACTCATAGATGTTGAACAGCTAGGCATAGAGGGTCATCTCTGTGAATATACAGAAGGTGCATGACGCCTGGTGAGATGCCCTAGAGCCCTTGTGACCTGCCACTCTCTCTTTCCTTCTCTCTGACGTGACCAACAGCTGGCAGCTTCTTTCCTATCGCTTCCTTAGGGTGTCAGTGGACAGAGACCCTGCTCTACCTATGTGTCATAAGAGTGAACATTACTTTGACACAGTTTTTAAGACACAGAGATCTTATCTGTTTTGATGTTTTATTAATGCAACTCACACCCACCTGTGCTCACAGGCATGCGCTCACTGTGCACTGAGAACCAGACTATATGCTGAACACTCTGGACAGATCCCAGCAGTCTTGTGAGATGGGCTGTGGAATTACTCGCCTCTACTGATGGAGCATTGTGGGCAGTGGAGACATTGGGTAACTGGCCCAAGGCCACTGAGGGGACCTGTGGTGAAGTTCAGAGTCCATTTTGGGCATTCTGTCTCCAGGGAATGTAAAAAAAACACTGTACTGGTCACAGCCAATTAGAGAGGCTGACGTATTGCTCGTGGGGGAAAAGAAAGATCACTTTCTCATTCAAAGAGTTTCCCATCGGTTTAACTTTGCACATCATCACTAACAGAAAGGTCACATTCTAACAGTAACCACTGACCACTCCTTCACCTTGCTGCTCTGCAGACAAATTCTGAGGTTAGCAAGGATAATAACCCCCAAGAAAGAGGCACAAGTCTGGCTGGGCCAGATAGGACTTTTTTTTTTTTTTTTTAATCCACCGAGAGCACCTTGAGGGTCTTCCCAGGGGAAACTTGGGAGAGAAATAATGAGGGTGTGAGGGAGTTCTCAGAGCAGATCTGGGTGTGGTGGGGTGGACCTGTAACCCAGGACTTGGGGGTAGAAGCAAGAAGGCTAAGAGTTCAAGGCCATCCTTAGTGGCAAAGCGAGTTTGGGACCCACCTGGGTGGACTACACACAAACAACCCTTTCTCAAAGCGACAATATCAATAACGAATAAAGTCATGAAGCAATTTGTGGGGAAGGGGAACTCTGTGTTCAGTTTGGTCTCAAGTTTATTCCATACAACTCTGAGGCAGGCTAGAAGCTAAAAGATAATGAAGCCCTTTCTCTGCGTCTTAGTGAGTAAAGGAAGGTGGTGAGGGTAGTGGTAGACTCCAGCGCAGACTGCTCTGTCCGTCTGCTCTGTCCCAACATGGGCAACGGTCCTTCTCCTCTCCCAGGGACCTGCTGAGGTCAGTGACTGTGAGTCTCTAGTTAATAGACTCCCAGGTGCTACGATCACTCAACTGGGCAGTGAGTTTACATGAAACCGGGCACTGGTGGTCATGCCTCCTGTTCCCTGCCCCTTCCCTGCCTTCAAACTGGAAATCAGAGAACCTGGCTACATCTTTGGGCTGTGAAACCTTCCCATCCTGAAAGATGGATAAAGGAGCCCCGTCCTGCCTCTTGGGCCTGAGTTCTCCTTAGAGCCCCGTCTCTGATGTCTGTGCATGGCATTAATAATTCTTCTAATCAACTTCTTACCTCTAACATCTGTCTCAGTGTCCCTTTGATGCTGCCATATGAGACCTCTCGTCATGGCGACATGTGGGCAGCATGGGACACTCTCTGGGAGGTCAGCAGAGAGAACTCTGAATGACCTGGGTGTCTAGGAAGGCTGGATGGTAGCAAACCGGAAGATACCAAGTGTTCCCTGAACATTATCAATTCTTTCTCTGCAGAAAGACAATTCTTCTCGACATAAGTACATTCCCAGGGAGTTATCCAAACCCTGCCTGATACATTTATCTTTGTGTTTTTATCTCGTAGTAATACCCCTTTCTTCCATAAAGAAAAGTGCTTCCAAAATAGGATCCCCTTTAGCTTAACCTAACGTGGACTCTTCTGTTCCCAGGTTAGAAGACAGCAGCATGTTTTGTACTTCACCAGAAGCCTTCACTTCTGTATTGCTTTATGAGTATACATTTGTATATATATATGTGTATATACATATATATGTATAAATGTAATATATATATATTTTGACCCTACCCTACCCTCCATATCCTCCGTTGTTCAGCTCTCAAAGGACCCATTTTACCCCCTTTTTACACTTTCGGAGATATTTCAAAGAACCCCTAAGCCCAGACCCCAAAGTTTGTGTTTTGCCTATACCATTGAAATCCCTTAAAAAAATCTCTGAAGGGGTAAGACACCTATTCCCCAACTCCCAACTCAGAAATCTCTACTCAAGACAATTTTTTAAGTCAAAGGTAAACTTGGTGTCAGTTTCCCCCAAATGTTCCCTTTATGACCAGATTTGTCCTCAAATGTCTAGTTCCAACTGGGGCTCCTCCAAAGGTCATGGACTCTTCTTAAAACTCTGTCAAGTCCATTTTAAAATTGTTTGGGTAAAAATATGCATCTCATGGAGTCAGACAGATAATGATTATTTTTTGCTGACTGAGTCTGAGTGTTTTCATATCCAGTCTTGGAGAATTGATTCATTATCGTAATGGGCCACCAGATATATGGAGAGGAGCAGAAAGGTACAATTAATTGTCCGATTAACAATGTCTGGGCCGTCCTTGCATTTAACTGGTCAGCTTGTAATCGGATTCCGTATTTGATTCATCGCTCACAGAAGCAGCTGCCATCTATGGAACTGTTGGTTTTCTCGTGGCTAACGTGAGAGACTGAGAGTCGGGAGTTTCTGAGGAGCCAGTGCTGGGGAAGTGGATGGTGCTCACAGGGAGAGGGAAACGAGTGTCACGTGACCCGCCATCATCTTGTGGTTTGTTTGCTACCAAATCAATGCAGCAAGATGAGGCAGTTTCTACAGGTGAATAGTGGGAGATGAGATGGAGTGTGTGTGTGTGTGTGTGTGTTTGTGTGTTTGTGTGTGTGTGTGTGTGCGTGCACTAGTAGGCACGAAAGGAGATCCTACTCACGGGTTGGATGGCATTGTTTGTTTGTTTTGTTTCCCAGACAGAGTTTTTCTGTGTAGCCCTGACTACACAGAATTCACTCTGTAGACCAGGCGGGCCTCAAACTCAGGGATCTCCCTGCCTTGAGTACTTGGATTAAAGACGTGTGCCACCATACCCGGTAGAGGTCAGTTTTTAATTTGATGATATAATTAATTCTCCAAGGGTAACAGGGAGCCACTGAATGCATGAGGGGCGGGCAAGGCACAGGTCTGCCCTTCAGTCTGTGCATGCCTCGTTCACTCCAGGATCAGCTGATCTTCCAGGTCAGGGGATAAATGTCATGCCCCACCCACCTCAGAGTGGAGCGGAAGGGGCTGGGGGAGCCCATTCTATAAGGACCCCATTACTGGTCAAGACAAAGTCTTGAAAGGCTTAATAAGAGTTTGGCAACCATCTTTTATCTTTCTAGACAACCCTCTTTGAAACGTTACCCAATTTAATGTAACCAGGACAAAATCCACATGTAGACTCTTGTGTGTTTGCCTGTGTGCATGTGGAGGTTATAGCACGACCTAGGGTGTTACTCATCCTCCCTCTTGTCTTGTTTGTTTGTTTTGAATTTGTGGAGACATTGTTCTGGGGCTCACCAGTTAGGTTAGGCTGCTTGGCCAGGGAGCCCCAGGGATCTGCCTGTCTCTGCCTCCCTCAGTGCTGGGGTTTCAAGTGTGTGTGGATCTGTACTCATTTTTTTCAGATGACTTCTGAGGATTAAATTCATGTCTTCATACCTGTGTGGTAAGCCCTTTATGATGGAGTCATCTCCCAGTCCTGACGGAGACTTTGAAGGACTTCAGCTGCGGTCCTGAGAGTGTGAATTCTTGATTACGAGGCTGCCAATGCTTCTGGGGTGTGTGCACAATGCAGATCACAGTCACCCTTTTGTAGGTGACATCTGCTCACACTGTTTGTGATAAAATGTTTGTCCACACAGTGCGACACAGGCCATAGAGCCCAATTAAAGATGAGTAAGTGTGGCTTAGAAATGTCAAGGATGGCCCAAGGTCACCCAGATAGTTACAAGCTCCTGCTTCTCATCATGCTACCGACTAGCCAAAGATACACGAAGCACTGTATAAGTAGACACTTGTGTCAAAGTTTTAGTCCCAGTGGTGGCCCTGTTGGGAAGGGACAGCAACCTTAGGAGGTGGGACTAGTGGGGGTTCTGTAGATCATTGATTACATACCCCAAAGATGACTTGAGGAGTGGCCTGGATGTCTTGTTTTCCCTTTACTCCCTGGCTCCTGGTACCCATGGCTTCGCCACAATACAAGCTCTATCAGTGAAAAGGAAAGGGGCTGCTTGTTCACAGACTGG
Organism: Microtus ochrogaster; assembly: GCF_000317375.1. Lineage (NCBI taxonomy): Eukaryota > Metazoa > Chordata > Mammalia > Rodentia > Cricetidae > Microtus > Microtus ochrogaster. The sequence goes on along the minus strand of NC_022016.1, from coordinate 42,358,247 downwards.
GAACTTCTGAGCTGTGCATCAAGGTAAACCTTTTCTCATTATAAGCCAATGATCTCAGGTATCTTGTTACAGCCACAGCATGCTGACTGCACAATAAGTATGTTAACTTTTGGGTCATTTTGACACTGGAAATGAGAGGGTTTCGTTTGTCTCATGGCTTCAGAGGGATTAGTCCATCATGGTAGGAGGGACAGGGTGGTCAGAGCATCTGGCGTCATGACAGACAGGAAGTAGAGTGGAGCCGCAACAGAAAGGGGCCAAGGAAAGACATAATGCCCACAGATGTGTTCCAGTGACTTCTTCCACAGGTTCTACCTTCCCCAGTTCCACCCCTATTTAACAGTCTACTTAAATATTGACCCCATCAATCAAAGAACCCTTTGACTAGATCAGAGTACGAAGAGCTCATTGTCTTTGGAAACGCCCTCATGAACACCCAGAGGTGTGCTCCATCAATCTCATCTCCCAACCCAAACAAGCTGACAGCCAAGATCAGCCATCAAGATGCCCCTACCCCTGCCACCACTATGGTAGTTTGAACAAAAATGACACTACTAGGAGATGTGACCTTTTGGGGGTAGGTGTGACTTTGTTGGAGGAGGTGTGTCAACAGGGGGTGGGTTTTGAATGTCTCAGATGCCCAAGCTATGCCCAGTGTGGTAGTCTCTTTATGCTGCTTGTGGATCCAAATACAGAACTCCCAGCTCCTTCTCCATCCCATGTCTGACAGTACTCTGCCACGCTTCCCACTGTGACAATAATGGACTAAACCTCTCAAACTGTAAGCCAGCCCCAGTTAAATGTTTTCCTTTATAAGAGTTGCTGTGGTCACGGTGTCTCTTCACAGCAATGAAAACCCTAACTAAGATAACCACCTACGCTGATTTTCTTTCCTGCCTCCAGAGCTGGGCAGGCCTAGCAAGACCTGCTAGACCTGTACTGTAGACCACTTGGGTAGTACCCACTATAGTTGTGCATGTGGATGATTTTGGTTTTCACTGACTTCTGCCACTTCCTGACCTGCCAACCTGTCCAAACTGAAGATGAGTCAGAGATAAAGGAACAGAGCTTCGGTTTTGTTGGATTGTCTGGGTTCTGGAAATATGAAATATACTTGGAATTGTGGTACTTGCCATCGCCTAGTTCTTCAGGGTGAGTATCGTGCTTGTGTGCATTGGTACATTTATAGAGTTCATGTGAGCAAAAGGAGCCTCTAGGTCCTAGAATGAATACCCTAGATACAGTCCACACACTGGCGGCCTTCAGGAATATGTTCACGAGACCCTGGTTGATCTATGTTAGATCATGGACATCTTCTCTCTTTATCTCTTTCTCTCTCATGATAAAGCTCATTCCAAAGAGTCACTGTGTGTTGTGTTTGCTCCTCCCCAGAGACCTGCATTTCTTTCTTTTAAAGTCACAACACCACCAATCCCTGCATTTGGGACACAATATCCTGTAATGAATTGGGAAGGCAGTAATGGCCTTAATAGACCTCTGCCTCGAACTCTGATTTTTTGGGGGCTGCCAAGGCAGATGAGCAATCATTTTCATTCGCTGTTTTTTGTCACCAGTTGAAATTGCCCTGTGTGACGGTGAAGGCTGTCTGAAGGAGGAGACTGAGAAGGTTTCTAACTTTTCAGCCCCAGGAAAGGGAAACACATACTTTTTTTTTTTTGCCATGGAGTTGAAAAAAAAAAGGAGGATCAGGAGAGATTAGAATCCATAACTCAGGGGCTGTAAACAGACAAATGTAAGAGCAACAAGGCCGTGACTTCAGAGAGCAGCAAGCTTTGTCCCCTGATACCCAGCATGCCTTCTCCAAAGTTCTGAGACCTATCTAAACTGATCTTGCTTATATGCGGTGCCAGAATGAGATATGGGAGGGGTCTGGTGAGAAACCCAAGGTCCCTGACTCATCAGTAGATTCTGGATTCCTGCCCTGGAGCCAGGTGCATTTTCACACCGCTGGTCTCCCTGGGAAATACACATTGAAGAAGACTTATGTGCCCAGTTTGGGATTGAATCTGCCTAGACCTCTGTGCTTCGGGCAGTGGGGGGGGGGGCACACGCACACTCACATGCCACAGGAAAGAGTTCACTGCGTGCCCGCAAATCACCGCTGTTGAAAGAAGGCTCATTTCCACCCACCCATCCCATAAATCCCACTGGGAATCTATCCTGTCTCTGCCATTTGGAAAACTTGTTTAATTTGTAGCTATTTCATTTGTCCTTGGGGGAAGCAGAAGTAAAAAAGATAGATGGCGGAGCTCAGCTGGATTATCATGTGATAGAAAACTCCAGAACTTTTGGAAATAGAGGCAGGGAGGGGAAACTACACTGCAAAGCTCCCCGTGAAGAGGGGAGAGGGTATCGGTGTCTGGGGGTCCTGGGTCAGCTGCACTGCCTCTTGGGATGGCTTCACATATGCTATGTGCCTGAAGCCCCCCATCTTTCTGATCTTATTAGCCACATATCTGCAGACAGTGGAGATGGGACATAACACCCCCTGCCAATTTGAGCCCAAATCATCCTGTCAAGTAAATGCACGTGCCTTTATTTATCTTAAATACACAGTCTCTGTGACAGCTACTTTTACAGCAACGTAACACAGTTAGAGTCATTTTGGCAGAGAGGTCACTTTGAGAAGATGCCCCCACCAGACTGGGCTATAAACAAGCCTGTGGTGTATTTTCTTTATTGATGATTGATGGGGGAGGGCCTAGTTCACACTGGGTGGTACCAGCTCTATGCTGGTGGTCCTGGGTGGTATAAGAAAGTCAGCAGAGTAAGCCCAGGGAACAAGCCTGTAAGCCATGAATAGTCCTTCATGGCCTCTGCTTCAGACTCTGCAACTAGGTTTTGGCCTCCGGTTCCTGTCGTGATTTCCTATTCCTTCATGACCTCAGCTTCAGTTCCTGCCTCCAGTTTCCTGCCTTGAGTTCTTGCCTTCTTGCCATGACTTCCCTTGATAAGGGACTGTGGTATGGAAGCATGAATGAAATACACCCTTTCCTCCCCAAGTTGCTTTTTGGCCATGGTATTCTGTCATAGCATAGAAAGCTAATCAACAGAACCATCACAGTCTGCTGACGCAGAGAAGAGTAGTCAGTGTTTGCTGATCGCCTTTATTAGCACAGAACAAATTTGTTTTCCAAAGTGCCGGGAATCCATGTGTGTTTTGCCTGTTTTTTAAAATATTTTTTCTGCTACCTACAGGAGTACACAGTTCACTTACTTGATTTCTCGGTGTTAAAAAACAAGTACAGGGGCCAGGGAGATGGTTTGTTTGATAAAGCGCTTGATATACAAGCATTAACAACCTGAGTTTGGTACCCAGCTTTCACATAAAAATATTTGGGTGCAGTGGCCTGTGCTTATGGCCCCAGCACTGGAGACTCGGTGCAGTGGCCTGTACTTATGGCCCCAGCACTGGAGACTTGGTGCAGTGGCCTGTGCTTATGACCCCAGCACTGGAGACGGGTGCAGTGGCCTGTGCTTATGAGTCTAGCACTGGAGATGGGTGCAGTGGTCTGTGCTTATGACCCCAGCACTGGAGATGGGTGCAGTGGCCTGTGCTTATGACCCCAGCACTGGAGATGGGTACAGTGGCCTGTGCTTATGATCCCAACACTGGAGATGGGTACAGTGGCCTGTGATTATGACCCTAGCACTGGAGGGCAGTGACAGGAAGATCCTTGGGGTTAGGTGTTGGTCAGCCTAGCACAGTCATGAGCTCCAGGTTCAGTGAGAGACCCTGATTAAAAAAATAATGTGAAGAGGGATTTAGGAAGACACTCGTTTACCTCTGGCTTCAGTAAAATATGTACACACACACACACACACACACACACACACACGCACAACCACCACCACCACCTTCGCCACAACCACCACCAGCAGCAGCACCAGCAACAATAACAATAGAACAAAAAAAATGAAAACATTTGATCTTACTTAAAAATCAAAAGTGCTAAAACATAAGAAGGACAGAATGCCCCGAGGCTTCTGTGTGGTTGTTCCCTTGGAAGGGAGGGAAAGGGGGGCTCTCTCTCTCTCTCTCTCTCTCTCTCTCTCTCTCTCTCTCTCTCTCTCTCCCCTCCCCCCCAGCCAAAGAGGTCTCTCTGTGGCCAGTGTGGGCGTACAGTAGTGTTCCAAGTCCTTCAACAAGGCAGGCGCCTGCCCAACCCATCTGGGCTTAGTCTTTCCCCTACACAATAGAAAATGGTGTGTGTCCCATCTGGAAAGAAGTTGGCAGTGGGCACCGCTAACCAGCACTGGTACCCAAAGTGCAGCCAGACCCTTTGGTGTTTAGCTTGAAAGCTAGTATCAACATACGGTCTCATAAAAAGCTAACACAAAGCCGAAGTATAGATGCAATCCAGAGAGCTTGCTCAAGGTCCCTGGGGGCCAATGAAGTGAAGTGACATCATATTTTACTGAGCCGCACTCCCACAATCAGTAAGTACCTTTATTACACATAAAAGTGCATTAGTCTTCCTCGGACTTCCCTGTGCCAGCACTATGGGGATTCCCACAGAGACAGGAAGGTGGGGAGAGGGTTAGACACAGCAGACAGGGGTGGGGAGCCACTTACTCAAGTGTCATTGAGACTGGAAAATGGTGACTTAATATGCAGCTCTGGGGCTGGCTCAGTGGGTGAGAACAATTGCTGAATAAACCTGATTCCCAGAACCTATGTAAGGGTAGAAGGCAAGACATGGCCCTACAAAGTTGTCCCCTGACCTCCACATATGTGCCCTGGAATGGACACACACACACACACACACAAATAGAAGTTGTTTTTTTTTTTTTAATGCATTCATCTCATGGGCAGGTGGGGCTAAAATTAGCAACACCTATATCATGAGGACTGGACCCCACCTTGAAAAGTAAAGGAAAAATTCTGGAAACAAATTATTTTACATTTAACAAAAATTGATGGTTCTAATGGCTACTGGGTATTGATTCTTGGAATTAGCATAAAAGCAAATCAAATGAGATTTTTCAAATAAAATCTGACAGCCCTCCCTATAAACTAGAACCTTCCTTCCAACCCTCCATCATATTTGATGTTTGTTGCTATACTGGGAAGGGCAACACATCTTGCAAGCATCAATCTGGGGACTTATGTATGAACCAAAGTCATGGGTCTATCCTATTTATACTCAATTACCCTTTTTATTGGGATATAATTTTAGACTTATCCCAAAGGTGCAATGGTTATATAATATGCCAAATTTCCATCTATCTTTTTAAATCCACTTTCTCATAATGCTCATATTTGTCAAAAAAATAAGACATTAAAGTGACTATGTTTTTTTTTTTAAAGTGACTATGTTACTGTTAATTAAATAACAGACTTTATTCCAACTTCCTTCTTTTTATTTTCCCTGAAAATGTCCCTCTCTTGTCCCAGGGTCTACTCTAGGACTCCACACTACTCTCTAGCCACTGTCTCCTGAAGTCTCTTTCTGCAGCCTCTGTGTGGATGCTGCCTAGACCGATTCTGTCAGCTCATCTCTTGTCAGTGGCTCGCCAGCAGCCCCGTGCACGGTTCTTCTACATCGTTTCTATCGACTTTGTGAAGCCATACGTCAGCTGCAGTCTTTGCAACTCTGCAGAGCCAGAGACTGACACTGTAAAGCTGATATTTCGGATGGGGAAGGGCATTGGTGCGGGCTTGACACAGGGCTTAAATTCCAGTGCATTTCGGTCTGCTGACAACTCTCTCACTCCGCGTTCTGCTGCTGTGGCAAAACACTCTGGCTCAAAGCAGCAGAGGGAGGCAAGGGTTTACTTGTCTCCCGCTTCAGGACACGGTCCATCATTGAAGGAGGTTAGGGTAGAAACCCAAGAAGGAATTCAAGCAAAAAGCATGGAAGAACTGCTTGCTGGCTTCACTGTCTGGCTCGCTCTCACAGGCTGCTGGTTCAATAGCCTACTTATATAGCATAGGACTGTCTACCTAGGTAATGGTGCCACCCACAGTGGGTTGGGCTCTCTTGCACTAATTAACAATAATGATAATCCCCCAAAGACACGACTACAGGCAAACCTGGTAAAGACACTTATGTCACTGAGACCTTTTTCTCAGGTGATTTAGGCTGTGATGATTAGGCTACGTGTGAGCCTAGCTTTTGTTTGTTAAAATATTAAGACACTCAAGCAAAGTTTTGGAAATACGTATGCTCAGAGAGCTCCTTTTTCCTTCCCTGGTGCATCAACTAAAGGATAAAATCCTGCTCAACAGGGGGCACCCTGGACTCTGATCCAGTAGAAAAAACCTGTGTGAAGCGGGTTGATCTTCCCGTCACACTGGAGGGCAGATGCTCTCACTGTTCTAGTACTAAGCAGGAAGGAGAGTCAACTCATGAGTGATCAGGTTGTTGGTTTTCTCTCTTTCCCTTCCTTCCTTCCTTCCTTCCTTCCTTCCTTCCTTCCTTCCTTCCTTCCTTCCTTCTTTCTTTCTTTCTTTCTTTCTTTCTTTCTTTCTTTCTTTCTTTCTTTCTTTCTTTCTTTTTTTCTTTCGTGAGATGAGATCTTTTCTCCCATCCATCTTTCCAAGAAACTTCAGTGTTTCAGGGCACAAGGGGCCCTTGTCCTGACATTTACTTCTTAGGCCAGAGTCCTAGTAATATTATTTATATTCTTTGGTGGTGACTACATTTTCAGAAAAACAAACCTAATCAAACAAAATTCTCTCCCCTCCTCCCGCCTTAGTCTCCCAGTTATTAGGATTGCGGGTATGCCTCATGACAACAGGCTAGGGCTGCTGTTTTAATTGACTCTCAAGAGTCATGTACACTTGGACTTGGGTGACTTTTCCGGGACCGCCTGGGAGATTGCATGCTGTTTTTAATCGTGTATCTGTGGGAAGTGGAAACGTCCATTGGAGCATTTTAATGAGAAAGAACATGTGTGTGTGTGAACTAGAGGCACCTGCTGGAGATTCGGATGGGAAATCGGGGTTCTCCTTGGATGGAATACACCTAACTCTTTGATCATGTTCTTTTGGAAGGGGCATTATCCGTGAGCTCGACCCTAGTACCATGGAGTATGTGAACACCCACAAGGACACAGGATGTGTGAGGCCTCTATGAATTTCCTGGAACTGTCTCTGTGGGGTGAATTACCCCATTCCCTAGTTTCTTTGTATTCCTTATATTGCTGATTCTGTGTGCGAACAGATACAACAACAGAAGCAGAGAATCATCAGGCATGTAAGGTTACCCTCTCCACCTCCACTTCTATTGTTCATTAGCATAAGAGAAGGAAGGCCTGGTGTGATGGCTCAGTAGGTAAAGCACTTCCTATAGAAGCATGAGGGCCTGAGTTCTGATCCCCAGCACCCATATAAAGACTGGGCATAGCAGCACATGCTTATAAACCTTCATACTCCCAGGGTGAGGTGAGAAATAGAGATGGGGAAACCGCCAGAAGCTTTAGGGCCAGCTAGCATACCTCAAGGTCAAAGGTGAAGATGACCACCTGAGATTATCCTCTGACCACACACACACAATGGCCCACGTGTGTGCCCACAATCACACGCTAAATGTGCACATACACTCATAGCTGTCACACACAATTTTTTTTTTCAAAAGGAGGGAAAATGCAGTTTCTCCTGAGCGACATTGACATAGTTGAGAAGGACTGGGGAGCATGGCTGGGGGAGGGGAGTGGAGACCGGGTCTGATGGATCCCTCATCTAATTTAAAAGCAAACAGCACTGCCAGATAGAATTTGTTATGGGTCTGACGGACTGTGGAGGGGGAACCGACAGGCTCATAAATACACAGAAACCTTGAGGCAGAACGCAGATCTCAGAGTTTGGAAAGATTGCTGGCCTTGGGACACCAAGGTACTGATTCTTTAAAATTTCACCAATCTCCAACATGCCCAGTTGGCTGGCTGAGAAAAGCGCCATCTGTGTGGGACGCGGGGACCTGCGTGCAATGCCTTCTTGTAGGAGCAGGTGGGTTTTTCCACCAGACGCGGGGCCCTTTCAGTGTGCGCACTTCCCCCTATTACGATCTGTCTAATAACTTGTCCTGGGGTATTGTGTTTACCCCGGAAATGTTAATGACTTCATAACTCAGTGTGAAGTGCTGTGGGCAATTTTTGTATTATTAAGGAGTCTGTGAAGTATAAAAGCAGGAACGCTCTCAAGGTGCCCGACCACAGTTATAACTCGATTTTCATTTTGGAAAAAAAAAAGGAGAGAAATGAAAATTGTATAGAATCCATGTTTTCAATTGAGAAAGCAGTTCATTGGTGCATAATAAGAAGTGTTGGCCTTTGGCAAGAAGACAGCGTGTGTCTGGAAGGCTTTGAGTTGTGTATGTGAGATGCACACTCAGCAGGGATGGACGATTGGGCTTTGGCAAGTCAGGGGGGACCTCTGACCTGGGCTCTGTGCTGGGTAGGTGGGATGCTCATTCAGGTAGCTGAACAATGACTGAGGGACTCTGGCCCAGGATGGAGGGGATGAGCAACATGAACTATGGAGAGAAAGATGAAGAGGCATTATGTCCTCAGTCTGCTGCCACCTTCCTTTGTATCACTTTCCTGGAACCACAGACTTGCTACTCCTCACACCCTTTAAAACAGGGACTTCTGGGTGAACGAACGAGCCAGCCAGACTTCCACTCAGCCTGACATCACAACTGGGAGATGCACTGCTTGTCCATTCCAGAACCTTCTGTCACCACCACTTTCTGTCTTTTAGCGGAGCCTCTAGGGACACTTAGAGATCCAAGGAACATATCTTGGAAATCATGAACGAAATTCTCAAAGAAGGAAAACCAGGAGTGGGGATGCAGCTCAGTTGGTAGAACTCTTGTCTTGCACACATGAAGCCCTGAGTGAGCTCCACCTCTAGCTGTGCATAAACCAGAAGTAGCCCAGCCTGTCGTTCCAGCACTTTAGAGATGGAGGCAGAGGGTCAGTCGGTCATCCCCGCTGACACAGGGAGTGTGAGGCTAACTGGGGTTGCATAGACCTTGTTTCAAACAGTAACAACTAAATAAGAAGGGGGGAGGGCGGAATACAAATCTTCAAGCCTATCAGAACCAGTTTGTCCTTTGTTTCTAGTTCAGAGTTTCCTCAGGTGCTCAGTGGCCCTTGTCAGATGGTTTCCGGTATGCAAACCCTACAACTGTAGTGTGACTGAAATCTATCTATCTTGCTCAAGAGGCCTGCATGCCACCCATGGCTGGGGAGGGGGTGGTGCCCAGGGTTACCTGTGAAGGCCACTTGGCTCCTTCTGGATCAGACGGGCTCATTAGGTGAGCACAGTGTTCTTTGGGTTCATTTCTGGTGTTTCATTGCTACTCTTCTTGGGACATATGTGGGCATAGGAGCACCCACCTGCCCTAATTCTCTGTCATGGTTATCTCCACCAGCATTGAGCTGGTGACATCAGAGGGTCCTGGGTGATGTGCATGTGTCATCTTCTAAGTCTGTCGTCCTTGTCATTGGGATTTGATCATGAGACCTCCCTTCACTGTGTTCTCTTCTCAGCCCATAAGTTCTCTTGGATGGCCAGCATCCAATCTCATTATGAACACTTGGATCTACCTGTCAGCCCTGGCTTAGCTAGCTCTCTCTCTCTCTCTCTCTCTCTCTCTCTCTCTGTCTCTCTCTCTCTCTCTGGAAGAATTCTCTTTGTTCCCTAAGAACTACAGCTAGAATAAAGTCAGCACAAGGCAGGTCTTTACTAGAGGCACACGGAATTTTCTGGAAGGCAGAGATATTTGCAGCTGGTTGGGGCTGCTCAGAGAAACAGTGAGGCCTCTGTTCCCTGGGGAGCTTCAGGTGCAGGCTGGGCTTTGCCGGGAGAGAGTATGGACTCTTAGCATTGCTTGCTGGGGTGGCGCTGGGGCTGACACTGGTGTGCACTCCCCTACTGAGGCATATTACATTCTGTATCTCATTCTCGTGTCACCTGTAAGGAGGCCGGGCAAGATGACTCTTGGGTCCCCATCCAGTCTATTGTGGCTACAGTCTCCTTGACATCTATTCTTCTCATAAAGTGGGGTCTACATCTCTTCCATTTGAGTCTGGTTGGGCCCTGCGACTGCTTGACAATAGAAATCAATGGAAGACGATGGTGCAAAGGAATGGTGCTCTCCCAGACCACACTATGCAAGGCCAGAAGCTCTTGCTTCATATTGTTTGGGGAATGTCGCACTTACAGTCCTGTATTGTCAAATAAATTTGATTCAACTCTCCTAATGGTACTATGTTGTGAGGAAACCCATGATCATAGCCAGAGGATCTGTAGCAAAAGTGAGAGAGAAAGAGGAGGGAAGGACAGAGAAATGGACACAGAGAGAGAGAGAGAGAAAGAGAGAGACACAGAGAGAGACAGAGAGACAGAGAAATTCTGAGATCTAGATCAGACTCCCACCCAACAAGGTACCGGTGACTAAGCCTCATGTGACTTCAGCACTAACCACCACCATCACCTGACTGTAATTTACAAAAGACCTCTAGTGAGAGCCGCCCAGCTAAGTGTGACGTGACAGTAAATTGTAGCCCACTACCTCTTTAGCTGCTTTGTTGTGCACTAACAGGTACACGAATCAAGAATTTGATGAACTGCATGTGGGAGGCAGGCTGTATTTAGTCACAGGTCAATTAGATGATCTGATCAAAAAGACAGGCTCCCAGTTGTTCTAGATTATTCTAAGAGAGACTCACTCATGGTTGACAGGTAATCTTTTTTCCAGATGGGCACAGTTGGAGCTGCGGAGGTGGCAGGGAGAACATTTTGTCTAATCTGTTGTCTGTACCTTACTCTGGAGTGGCTTCTTGATATCTCAGAATAATCCAGACCAAGGAGGATTTTTGGCACTGGGAAGGACAGCGATGTGGTACAGAATCCATTTAAAGATACGTACCACGAGGAAACTACAAAGAGACCCTAGCCAGGAGCAGGGAGAAAAACTGAATGGGGGACACAAATATGTTCGCTTGTATCTTTGTTTCAGGCAGTCTGCTTTAGCAGTGGCTGGGCTGAGTTCTTCATTCTCAGCAAACACTGTAGCTTGTGTGAATACTAAATAGTCCAGAGGATGCTGACAAGGAAAGGATTCTTTTCCAGCTTGGTGCACCAGGGCATGGATATAACACATGCATATATATGGAGGCAACTTGGTTCTTCCTCCCTCCGTCCCTCCGTCCCTCCGTCCCTCCGTCCCTCCGTCCCTCCCTCCCTCCCTCCCTTCTTCCTTTGTTGAGTTTTCAAGACAGGTTTCTCTGTGTAGCCCTTGCTGTCCTGGAACTTGCTCTGTAAACCAGGCTAGTCTCGAACTCACAGAGATTCTTATGCCTCGGCTTTCCAGTGCTGGAATTAAAGGCGTGTGCCACCACACCTGACTGGCACCTTGGCTCTTTGATATATGATTCTCTGTAGTGGCTTGAATTAGAATGGGCCCCATAGACTCATATATTTGAATGCTTAGACACCAGGGAGTGGAAATATTTGGGAAGGATTAGGAGGCATTGTCGTGGGGCATTGTTGGAGGTTTCAAAAGCCCTCACCAGGCTCTCTCTCTCTCTCTCTCTCTCTCTCTCTCTGAGTTACAAGTTCAGTGAGTGACCTTGACTAAAAAAATAATGTGGAGCGTGATAGAGAAAGATAACCAACACTGGCTTCTGGCCTTTACATGCAAGTGCATGTGCACACAACATGTAAACTTACATACACAGACAGATGGTCATACATACATACTACAACATACACAACATGTAAACTTACATACACAGACAGATGGTCATACATACATACTACAACATACACAACATGTAAACTTACATACACAGACAGATGGTCATACATACATACTACAACCCAATGACGCCAGGATGCAAATCGTAGTCCTGCAGCTTCTTAGGTGAGGACAAGTTGCTTAAGCGTCCAAACCTGTTTCCCTGAGAACTGTAATGACTACAAGGGAAAAGGTAGACTCCAAAAGCTTAGCCCCAAATCTAGCACAAGCACCTACACATCAGGTGCTGCATCTGCTCTGCTTTTGACTCTTACGGGATTGAGGTGACCTTTTCAGACTGAGCCAGCCTCACCTGGTTAGCACCTACGAGTCTCCGTTTCTGAGACGCGACATTTTAAATTACACATTGGCAAACTGACCCTTCCGCCAAGCCTCCCCCATGGTCTGTGTCTGTGGGGTGTGCTTTGCCAGCAGATGGCTACACTTCCAGCTCCAAGTGCTTGGGAAAAAGTAGAAACGTAATGCTTGCTGACATGTGACCATTCCAAGAACCTCGGATTCTTGTGTGCAGAAATAAAGCTTTGTTGGCATATGAGGCCCTTGTGTGCGTTCATGCTGTCTGTGGATTTTATTCTCCGCAGCGAGAATATTTGCAACAGATACTTCATGACTCACAGCCTGGGATATTGGTTATCTGGTTCTTTGAAGACAATATTTGCCTACTTCCATTCTAAGTGATAGGAAAGGACCTATTAAAGCCTAAGCAACCTATTAGAACACAGCTTGCATCATTCATTATCATATAATCCTATGCATACATTGTATTTCCATAATACATTTGTGTGTGCTCAAACATCT